>NC_029774.3:91318524-91334218 GCF_000817695.3 Arachis duranensis | reverse complement strand
ATTCCGGCTCACGGTTAAATCCATAACCAGCCAATATTCATAGCATACACAGCTATTCCGGCTCACGGTTAAATCCATAACCAGCCGTTTCATCAACAATTACAGCCTTTCGGCCCATGGCATAACAAGCACTTCCACCACCATCCTCCGCATCTCACATATTCATGCTTGATCCTCATTGATCATCCATTTTTCCCTTGCTTCACTCGTAAGTTGCCACATTCACTAGCCCTTCTTCTTATAGCTAGACATATCATAATGATTTAAGACATAAGTGGTGAGATCGGAGGCTTAGAAGTATGAAATTTGGCTTTTAAAACTCAAAAATCAACTTTGGGATGAAAACAGGTCCACGCGTACGCGCACTCCACGCGCACGCGTGGCTGGCCTCAAAAACTCATCGACGCGTAAGCGTCATGCACGCTAACGCGTGGATTGAAAAATAGCCAAGCGACGCGCACACGTCAACCACGCGTACGTGTGGGTACTCTCGTGCCCCAGGCACAAAACTGGCACAGTTCTGGCATAACTCTCTGGAAAATGGCTGGGCATTGGGTGCAGCACATCGGCGCGCCCGCGCACATCACGCGCATGCGTGGATGGCACTTTTGAGAAGAACGGCGCGTACGCGCCAAGTGCGCCTACGCGCGGGGGGTCATTTTGCTAAAAATTTTTCTAAGTTAAAAGCTGTAGAATTCACAGTTTTAAACCCCAATCTTCCAACGGACATAACTTCCTCATTTTAAATCATTTTTCACCCGTTCTTCGAACGGCATGGACATCTCAGATCCAATTTCATTTCTAAATAGATTTGGCACAAAACAAAGATCCGTAGTCCAAGTTATGTCCCGTCAAAGTATGCCCAAAAACTATGTTTTCCGTAAAAATCACAAAGTGCCATTTTCAAACAGGCCATTTTCAACTCTTTTCAAAACCAATCAAAACATGCCAATTTCATCCCTTTTCTTTGAAATCAATCAATATATATCAAATTCAACATCAAGCCTCCTCAACTCACACATTGACACATTACCACAATTTACAAAATCACTATCCCATCATTTTAACCCACTTCACCCAAGTGGCTCAAACTCAAACATATTGACATATCATATACTCTTCCTCATGCCAATTCTCAACAACACCAATTCCAATAAATCATCATTGTACACAATCAATATCATACTCACCATCAACATGGTTCAACCCACAATTCAACCATAACCAATCATCAAGCATATATCACAACATGCATATTTCTCATACATCATACCACCAAGGCATCAATAATCATCATCACATATATGACCACATCATATATATCAACAATTCAACAACATCAACAATTCAATGCCTATCTTAGGGCCTCTAGCCTAAGTATTTCCTACCACATTACATATTAGATACGGGAAACCGAAACCATACCTTAGCCAATTTCCCAAGCTCAACCGAAGCACTTCCAAATCACTTGTCCACAAGCTCTCAAGGCCTCAACACCTCCAAGAATAGATTTTTCACCACCAAATCCCTTTTTAAGCTTTTCAATATCACCAATCAAGCTCCAATATTCACACATACACAACCTAAGCCACAATCATCATACCCATACACAACATCTCAATACCCAAACATCATAGAATCAACAAATTACACTAGGGTTGAGAATCTTACCACACCCAAGGTTCAAGGAGACAAGATTAACCTTCTTCTTCAAGAGAGTTGGGTCCTATAACATCAAAGAGCCCAAAATCTCAATATTTTTGCTCATAAAACTCGAAAACAAGGCTGGAATTTCGAAGAGCAAAACATGGCTTACCTCAAGATTAATTGTATGGGTTTTGTAGAGCTCTCCGCAGTGAATGCGTGGCCGCAAATGGTGCGGCAATCGGAGCTCAAGATCAAAAGTTATGGTGGTTTGAAGATCAAGTGAGAGAAAGAACTTGAGAGAGTGTTCTTCCCTCCATGGCCTCCATTTTCAGCATGTGAGTGTGTTTAGTGAGGAGAGAGAATGCTGAAAACTAGGGTTTTGGTCTAGTTATGTTGGGCCAAGGGCCCACTTTGGGTCCGGTTGGCCCGGGTTGGCCCGTTCGGTCCAATCTTGGTCCGATTTCTATAAAATTGGTACCGAAATTCTTGTGTCAGTCTCCTCTATCACATTTAGCCATAAAAATCACATTTTGGGCTTTCTAGAATAAATTCTCATTTATGGGTTAATTAGCCGTTAATTAACCGGGTTTTACATAATTATTTTTTTTACCTAAGATTCAGTAAAATACTGTAATTTAGACTTGCAATATCAATATATTAATAATAAAGTGGAGAAAAAATGTAATATTATATCAAAGAAATTTTTTTAATCATAATTGTAAGTTATGATTGAAATCATAATTTAAATATTTTAAACGGAATAATTTTATTTAGTAATTAAATTATTATAATTCAAATTAATTTTAATAAAATAATTTAAAATTATAATTTTTATTTTATCATGTGTATAGTACAGATTATTACACTTGTTATTATTTAAAATAGTGTTCCAACTTGAATTTCTTAGCATGTGATTTAGGCAAGTTAACCCAAATTTTATTGGACAAAGCCCATTTGAATTTTTGTTTTTTGTTTTTATTAATTTTTTGAGTGCCAAAAAAGGTACTTTGATGAACCTTTTTAGTTTTATTAAGCAGTTGTATCTTCTCTCGATTTTCGAACCATCAGGTTTAATTGCTTCCTTTTCTCCTCAGCAATTAATGTTGTACTTATTATTATTTAAAGAAAACCCCTCTTTACTATACTCTTTCATTTCTGGAAAGAGAAGATATCCTCTCTCTCCCAGGACTTCCAAAATTCTTTCAAAGTGACCTTCGAACTCTCCTTCGATTTCTTTTCCTCTTCAGGATGCTTCTAGTACGTCCGATGGGTGGTCGTATTCGCTATTTATTCTGCACATTATGCGACAGTTCATTTTGTTCATATTCGAGCACTCATCTCCATTTCTTTTTTCTAAATAGTTTATTACTTGCCTATGATTTTCTTAAACAACTGAAAATTTTCATGTTCCTACTCCTATGGCTTTGAATGGTGTTTCTTTTGTTTGCATGTTTACATTTTAGTAAGGGTACCATTATTTAATTTTTTTTTATTTTGATTATTAAGATTTTTTAGGATTTTTTAGTTTCCCTTTAGCTCTCCTGATAAAAAAACACTTTTCTTCGGATTCTTGTTTTGTTTTTTAGAAAAATATATATTATCTTTTGGATTCCCCAATCTTTTTATGGGTCTTCCTTTTCATGATGTAGTGGCGGTTTTCCTATAGGTTTTAAACAAGATGCCAATGAAGAAAGTAATTACTACTCGTGATTGGGTTGGCACGTTGTCCTCGAGACCTGGTACAAATCCTTTGTGCATGGATTCCTATTCCTGGGTTTCATCAGAGGTTAAGTCAACTCCATCTTCCATCACTTAGGATGAGTTGGATGCCTTTTGGGAACCCGAGGTTATCTTTATTCTGACATAGGAAATTTATACATCCTATCTCCTTCATCCACAAGCGATCGTCTTTGTCATTTTAACCATTATGTGGGCTCCCGACCTGACTGGTTGTGGATGCATGAGACGTTGTTCACCTGTCTTGTTTCAGAGTTCGTCTCCCTTTCTCAGACTTTCAACAAGACATTTAAACTATATAGGATGCGCTTGATAAACCGTTATTTTATGATTCATATTGTGTTTAATTGAGTGATTTTTATCAAGTCTTTACCCACTTATTCATATGATTAATATGTATTTACAATTCTTTCCCAAATTGTTCTATGATTAAAAACTTGCTTCCTAAAGATCTTTTAATTATATATTTTTATTCTCCTTTATACCATTCGATGCCGTAATCTGTGTGTTAAGTGTTTTAGGCTTCATAGGACAGGAATGACTTAGAGAATGGAGAGGAAGCTTGCAAAAAGGGAAGGAGCGCAAGAAATAAAGGAGACAACTAGCGGACAGCGACGCGCACGCATGGCTGACGCGTGCGCGCGATTTGGATAAAATCACAGCGACGCGTACGCGTGCTTGACGCGTACGCATGGATTAGAGTTCGCGTAAACAATGCGAGCACGTGCCTGATGCGCACGCGTGGAGAGGAAAATCGCTGAATGACGCGTACGTGTGACATGCGCGATCTGCAGAAATTACAGAATACGCTGGAGACAGTTTCGGGCCGCATTTTGACCCAGAGTTCGGCCTAGAAACACAGATTAAAGTCAGGGAACATGTAGAGACTCGAGAGAGGAGATCACACACATAATTTGAGGTTTAGATGTAGTTTTAGAGAGAGAGAGAGGTGCTCTCCTCTCTCTTAGGATTAGGATTAGGATTAGGATTTCATCTTCTTCAATAACAAGTTTAATATTCCTTTTATTTATTTTCTCAATTTAGTTTATGAACTCTTTATGTTTAGATTGATTTTCTATTTAATACAATTTAAGGTATTTTAGACTTATGATTGCTTTCTTTAATTTATATTATTGATGCTTTCGCTTTATCCAAATTATTTTCATTCGAGTAGATTTTCTTCCCTTTTGGTTTTGGTTGATTTATTCGTAACTCTTGAGTAGTCAAATTCATCGTGATTGATAATTGATATCTTTGCTGATTGATTTAGATTCCTATAACTCTTGTCTTTCCTCAGGAGTTGACTAGGACTTTAGGTGTTAAATTGATTTATCCACCTGACTTACCTTCATAGTTAGAGGTTGACTTAGTGGGAGCAAAAATATAATTCTCATCACAATTGATAAGGATAACTAGGATAGGACTTCCAGCTTTCATACTTTGCTAAGAGTTTTTCTTTGCTATTGATTTAATTCCCTGCAATCTATTTTTCTCGTTCAACCTTTCAAAAACCCAAAAATACTTTTTTCCATAACCAATAATAAATCATACTTCCCTGCCATTCCTTGAGAAGACGACCCGATGTTTAAATAATTCGGTTATCAATTTCAAAAGGGTTTGTTACTTGTGACAACTAAAACTTTTGTACGAAAGGATTTTCTATTGGTTTAGAAGCTATACTTACAACGCGATTATATTCTTGTGAATTTCTTTACCGATAGATCTGAAACTGTCTCCAACGTATTATGTAATTTCTGCAGATCGCGCATGTCACGCGTACACGTCGGTCATGCGTACGCGTCATTCAGCAATTTTCCTCTCCACGCGTGCGCATCAGGCACACGCTCACGTCGTTTGTGCGAACTCCAATCCACGCGTACGCGTCAAGCACGCGTACGCGTTGCTGTGATTTTATCCAAATCGCGCGCACGCGTCAGCCATGCGTGCGCGTTGCTGTCCGCTGGTTGTCTCCTTTATTTCTTGTGCTCCTTCCCTTTTTGCAAGCTTCCTCTCCATTCTCTAAGCCATTCCTGCCCTATGAAGCCTGAAACACTTAACACACAGATCATGGTGTCGAATGGTATAAAGGAGAATAAAAATATATAATTAAAAGATCTTTAGGAAGCAAGTTTTCAATCATAGAACAATTTGGGAAGGAATTGTAAATACATGCTAATCATATGAATAAGTGGGTAAAGACTTGATAAAAACCACTCAATTAAACACAATAGGAATCATAAAATAATGATTTATCAACTTCCCCACACTTAAACATGAGCATGTCCTCATGCTTAGCTTAAGGAGATAAAATAAAGGAGTAGGGAAAAGTAAGACTCATGCAATGCAACCTATGAATGTGAATGTAACTACATGTAAAATATTTCTACCTACTTGGTTAAAAGTAAATAAGTTCTCCAAGACAAATATGAATCAAATTCCACTAATTCAAATTACACAATAAAAGACAATTAAACTTGTAAGAAGATAGTTCATGAAAGCAAGGAACATAGAATCAAGCATTGAACCCTTACTGGTAGTGTATATCACTCTAGTCTCTCAAGTGTATAGGGTAATTCGGTCTACTCTTCTCTAATCATGCTTTCTAAACTTTGTTCTTCATCTAACTAATCAACAAATATTTAGAATACCAATGCAAACATCATGAGGTCTTTTCAGGGTTGTGATGGAGCTGAGGTAAAGGTAAGGATGTATATATAAGGCTAAGTGAGCTAACAAAGTGAATCCTTGATTAGTCTAAGATCTCACCTAACATACACATATAATTTCAAAGTTCTTTACCTAGCTACCCAAATTTTTCCCACTTTTGAATTACATGCTCATGCACCAAATTTATTTTTGAATTTTGTCCCAGTGCATTGGTTCTTTTTATTTTGCATTGGGGTAATTTTTGTATCCCCTTATTTAATTACTTAAATTTTTTTTTTCTCAATGCACATGGTAATTTAATTATTTTGATTTCACATGAGCATGCTTCCCAAATTTTGAAATAACTCATTCAATTTAATTTCCTTTTTTCCTATCATTCCATGTTCCCATAAAATTCTCCATACTTAAATTATACACAATATCTATCTTAAGCTTACCAAAGATTCAACTTGGGATTTTTAATTTGTTTTTTTGTTTAAGGCTAGTAATGTGGTTATAAAACAGAAGAGGGGGTCAAAAGGCTCAAGGGGGCTAACAAAGGTGATTGAAAGGGTAGGCTATTTGGGATAAGTGAGCTAATAATCAAATAATGGCCTTAATCATATGCAAGCATGTAAATACACTAAATAATAGACATATAGAATGGAACAAAGCAAAGATTGCAATTATAGAGAAGAAAACACACAAGAATAAAAATTTATGGTTAAATAATGTAACCATATAAATAAGCTCAAAATCTCACAGGTTGTGTGTTTTTTTGGCTCAAAAACGATGTTCCAAATACAACTTCAAACAAATTTAACTTTGTGTTTAAATTAGCGAAAATTTTCAAAAATAGGGTGTTTAGAAGATACTTATTATTTTTCAACCAAGTAGAATATGCATAAAATCAAACAAACATGCAATCAAATATGCAAATGCAGCAATGAACAAACAAAGAAAATAGAGTATTGGTGTTGAAAAGAAGGTAACTAACCCCTGGAAGTCGGTATCGACCTCCCACACTTAAAGATTGCACCGTTCTCGATGCATGCTAAGATGTGCAAGTGGATGAGGGTTGTGGTTCCTCAGCTAGTGCTCTTTTTGTTCTTTTCTTTGCTGGTGGTTTGGGAGTAGCTTTCTCTCTACCCTTCTTGGTGGCCATCCAGAAAAGGAAAAAAGAAAGTAACTTTTAAAGCTAAGGGTTAGAGCAAGGAAGAGAACGGGAAAGGTGGTAATCAATGCATAGTAATGAAGAATGACGTTAACACATGGTCATGACTACATGTGAAAAGTCATCAATGGAAATATAGCAAGTGCATGTGATGACAGTTAAATGCAAGGTATTTATTGGCATGCCGGCAAAGACATGAGTAGCATAGATCAAGCATTCAATGTCCAAGTTAGATTACCAATCCTTTCAAACTAACAATATGTTTGTATGGACAATTATAAATAATTAATAAAATATAAAAAATGTGTTGTGAAAAATAGGCATGAAAGTAGGATAACAGAAAAATAGTGCGTGATGCCATATGGAATTTTTCACAAACACTTAGCATGCATGGTAAATAAGTTATTGAAAGTATTAAATTGAACATGCATGCAACCCTATAAAAAGTAATATATAATTGTCAAACAATTCCTTTAATAATCCACAAGCAAAATAATGACCCAAATAAATTTTCAACACCAATTAAAAGAAAAAGAAAGAAAAAGAAAAAGAAGGGAAATAAAAGATTTAGATTTGGGGAAGAAAAGATAAGATAGTTGGCGGTGATTTGGATAAGCTGTGCAGCGCAGGTGACGCGGAAGCGTGGAGCACGCGTTCGCGCGGTTGGCGCGATTTGTAAGTGACGCGGATGCTGGGCGACACGTTTGCGTGATGGGGTTTGTGCGTCCAGCACCATTCCAGCCCCACTCCATCACAACTTGCTGCCATACACCCGTTTACGTCGATTTTACAGGGCCACTCGTTCGCGTGGGTGATGCGGACGCGTGGGAGGCATTTTTCCTGCATGACGCGGACGCGTCAGCGACGCGGTCGCGTGGGTCAAATTGTGCCAAAGGCACGCCTGCAGCCACACTTTCGCGTGACTCTCTGTTCAATCTTATTTTCTTCCCAACGCACATTTGACGCGGACGCATCAGCGACGCTGTCGCGTCGCGTGCGTTTTTTTCTTTTTCTTTTTTTTGAAAAATATTTACAATAACCAATAATAAGGCACACGTTTGCAATTTCCCGGCAACGACGCCATTTTGACAAAAGGATTTTCTATTGGTTTAGAAACTATACTTACAACGCGAACTTATTTGTGAATTTCTTTACCGATAGAAAATTCGATCGTCAGCGCTCCATCGTAACTTTATCCCAATAGTTAGGCCATTATCCAAAGTTTTAAGCTCCTATGTTCTTTTTTAGGATTAGAACCTTCGTATAGGGTTTTCTTTTATTTCTTCAATTTGATCATGCCTTTTATTTCTCAAGGTTGTGGTTTTATTTCTTTCTGAAGTAATCCAAATAGGAGGATTTTCAATGTCTTCAGAGAATCTTATCATGGTTTAAAGGATTTTTTTTAAATTGAGAAAGTCAAAGGCACGACGCCCTTTTCTATGATTTTGAAGGATGATAAAAGATTTAATTTGTATTAGAATTTTAATATCTCATCTCAAAAGATTTACCTAGAAGGTGTTAATGGTTCCGAGTTTGTGAGTATTCACATGCTCTTAGAATAATGGAATGACTATCCCCTAAGTTCTCAAACCATTTTGGCTAACGAGCATGTTGCTCGGAATGCCATTGATAAAAACTTCCACTTTTGTTATATAGTTTCCAATTTAATTACCTTGTTACTTATTGATTTAACTATTTCATGGCTTCCTCTTGCTTTTTGGCAGTTGATATGGCTGGTGGTTTGGAAGCTATTTTAGCTATGAAAAAGAGGTTACCTGATGAGTGACCAAACGTGAGTTCGGATTTTCACAAAATATATTTTTTATTGTAAGTATAGCTCCGAACCAACAATTGATCCTAATCAAATTATAATCCTAATTTCTAAAGGTATCACAAATTAAAGCAAATATAAACCGAGAATATTTAAACTCTCGGGTCGTCTTCCCTAGGAACTAATACCAATAAGTGCACAATTTTGATTATGAGAATCAAAGGGGTTTTCAATGATTGAGAGCAAACAAAATAAAGGAATTAAAGAACAAGACAAAATTGCAATTAATAAACTAATAAAGGAATAAAAGAATTATGTATGTAATATGGACAAGTAATGCTATAAAGTAAGAGAAAAATGGTTTAAAATATAAATGAAACCTTGACTTGGGATAAGTTATGGAATCCCTTCCTTGCCATAACCACAACTATGATAATTATGATAGACTAATCTCACTAAGTCAACCCTTAACATCGAAGGATAGGTTAAGTGAGCATAATTGTTATTAATCCACAAATCCTAGCTAACTTACCACATTAATTGGTAAAAAGCTAGCATTAGTGGAAACAATAACAACTAATAATCCAAAAATTATCACTACATGTTGGACATTATGGCTCTACTAATCCATATACTTATTTCTCCCAAGCCAAGGGGTGAAAATCTACCCCATAACTAAGATTGATATTTCATCAAACACCTAATGGGCATAATCATAAAATGTGACAAAATTGGGAAAATGGTAAAAACTATGAACAACCAAATGATTAAAATCAATAAAAGCAACTCAATCAAACATGTAATGATCATCAAACATCAAATTAACCATCTAGAAATTCAAAATTGAAAAACAATGTAAATATTGACAAAGGAGATGAAAATAAAAGTAAGTGTATAACTAGTGGTATAATAAAAGAGACAATTAAAGAAATACATACAATGAAAATTGCTAGAATCCAAAATCAAACTTAAAGTATAAAATACTACAAACCCTAAGAGAGAATTTTCTATACTACTCTACTCCAACTCCTACTATGTGTTTTTCTATTCTAAGTTGGCTCCCTTCATATATGTTGATATGCCCTTAATATAGCCTTTCAAACCAGCCTTCAACACTTCAGAAATGGGCCTAGAAACCCCCAAAATGTGAGTTTACGTGACTTTCTAGTGGAGGCATGCGCTGGTACCTGTGCGTTAGGGCTCAAAGAAAAGTGCAATAAAAAATTTTGCCCAAAACAGCACTTGTGCGTATGCACAGCTATGTGTGCGTACGCACACAAGGTGAAAAGTGGGAGGTGTGTGCTCACACAAGGCGTGCGAGTGCTCCAAACAGAGAGAGAAACAAGACGTGTGTGTACGCACAAGGGTGTGCGCACGCACAAGATTTTTTTAAAACCAGGTTGAGGATCATGTGTGCGTGCGCACAAGCGACCGTGCGCACGGACAGGAACGAAAAGGGGTAGGGGTTCACGCGCACATACTTTGCCAGCGCTCCCACTAGAGAGAGTGCCAGAGAGTGTGCGTACCACAATTGGGTGCGTACGTATAACACACGCAAAATGAATGACTCGTGCATACGCATAAAGACGTGCGCATGTACAGGTCGCAAATTACAGGGGGACGCGCATGCACAAGGTGTGCTAGCGCTCCCAACAGGAGGCATAACAGCTGGTGTGCGTCATTGGTTTATTTTCTCCCACCTAGCACTTTGGTTTATAGTCCTTAAGTTAGATTTTTTGAGGAGACTTTTGATCGGGTGGCTTCTATTCCACTCCTCCTTGAATATCCATCCATGCTTGGTCCTTAACGCTCCTCTGGGATCCCATATTCAAGTTTCCCATTCTTCTTCTTGCGGAATTTTATGCTCCAAGCTGTATGGACAAGCTCTTAATTGACCCCTTGAAGTACCCCAACACTCTCCGAAAACCACTCAATTGTGCTTCACACCATGCTTGAGCTCCAACTCTTTAATTGATTTTCTTGAAGAGCCTTGGATTCTCTTGGCAACCAATACCCCTTTCTCCACCATGTACCAACCCAAGAAGGATCTTAAGTTAGTAATCCGTCTCCAAGATAGCATATTGATGGGGGCCAATGAAGTTCAATGGTGAAATTGCCACCCACTCAATGTGCTCTTGGAACGGAGTTACTTCCTCACCAAATTTCTCTTCCCCATCACTCAAGTCATAATAAGGAGGTTATGAGAAGTCTACCTCCATGTCTCTCTCAAACTCAATGGGAAGAGGCTCATTAGGATCATTAAGGGGATTAACCAAGGAGGACAAAAAATCATTAATGATGGAATCCTCATCTTAATCAATTTTCCTCAATTCCCCCTTTTTTCCTCCAATTCCAATAATCCACCTTCTCCCTCTTATTCCAATTCATGCTCTATCTCTTCTTCTTTCCCTTGCGGCTCCATGCTCTCCTCTTTACTACACCCGTCAATTGCTCCTTCACACTCTTCAAGAGGAGTGAATTGATCGGATGAGCGTAATACAACCAAGCGGTTCACCGCTTCGGCTATGGTAGCCATGAATTGCCCTTGTGTGCTTCAGAGTCCTTCTTGCTCTTGTATAAAAGCTTGAAGATCTTGATGGTATTGGGCCAATGGTGGGAAAGCTTCACATTGGGGTGAAGAAAGAGGAGGTTCATAGTTTGAGAGGAAGGTTGTATATGTGGGAGGTATTTCATGTTAATGAGTATCTTGAGGTGGTATGTACAGATGTGGTTGTTGGTAGTAGTGGTGTGGTGTTTGAAAATGTGGTGGTTAAGGATTATGTTGGAGGTATGGGTCACAGGCATATGGTGGTGAAGGTATGTAGTCATTGTGAAATCCACCATATCCTTTAGTTGGGTATGTGCACTGTGAAGGATATGGCTCATTGTAGTATAGAGGAGGTTGCTCCTTCCGAAATTGATGCTCTAATCCCATGATGCAACCTGGTGAACGAAATTGTGATCACACTTTTCACAATTCCGCACAACTAACCAGCAAATGCACTGGGCCGCCCAAGTAATACCTTACGTGAGTAAGGGTCGATCCCACGGAGATTGACGGCTTGAAGCAAGCTATGGTCATCTTGTAAATCTCAGTCAGGCGGATTCAAATGGTTATGAGGATTTGATAATTAAAAGATAAATAAAGCGGAAAATAACATAGAGATACTTATGTAATTCATTGGTGGAAATTTCAAATAAGCGTTTGGAGATGCTTTGTTGCCTCTGAACCTCTGCATTCCTATTGACTGCATCCAATCATGCGTCCTCCCTTCCATGGCAAGCTGTATGATCCCCTCAGTGAAAATGGTCCAGCTACGGTCTTTGTACGGCTAATCAACTGTCGGATTTCTCGTCTCAGATGAAAAATACCAGGCACAGCTACCGCAGGGCTAATCATCTATCGGTTCTCACTTGTGTCGGAATAAGATCCATTGATCCTTTTGCACACTGTCACTGCGCCCAACATTCACGAGTTTGAAGCTCCTCACAGTCATCCCTTTCCAGATCCTTGACGTGGCAGGAATTGGCAGATTTAGAAATTAATATGAGAGATACGTTCCAAGTACAGTTCTTAACCAACAAAAATCTGGTTATCAATTTAGAAGGATTGTCACAAAATTAGAATTAAAATACTGGGAGTATGAATCCCAGGTCATCTCCCAACGAATTGCAGAAAGGTGTGCTATTCTATTAATCAGAGGTTTTTCAAGATGGTTTTGAGCTTGGTAAACAGAAAATTAATTCAGAGAATTTATGTAATTTAAATAAAAATCTTGACCGGGAGTAGATTAATCAGAAGTTCTATCCTTGTTGGAGTTCTCCCATGATCAATTGATAATTGAAGGTTGTTCTACTTAGTTATCCTTTACTAGGTAAAGGAAAGTCAAGTAAGTTGGAAGTCTACTTCTATTCACAAGTTCTAATCCTCTCCATTGGGAAGGATTAATGTCAGTGACTAGAGAGTCATCCAACAATAAACCTAATTACAATTTTATTCTTGAGCATTCCAACTCAAGGTTCTCCTTTCAATCAACTCCCAATCAAGTTAGAGAACTACTCGCTCATCATGAATGTAAATTTCACAAAATAAAAATAAGAAATAAAGAAAGACATGATAGACAATAATAAAAAAGATCAATTAAAAATAAAAATGGTTCTTGTATTAATAAATTCTAAAAATAATCCAATTGTAACTCTGAACAAATTAAGGATATGAAAGAGTAAGCAAAAAGTAAAGAAAACAAACTAAAGTGATGAAGTCTTGTGGAGGTAATAACTCTTCTCAATATCCAAATCCAAAAAGCAATATAAACAAAATCCTAAGAATTATGAATATGTAGAGAGAAAACCTAGAGGAGGAGTAAAATCAGATCTAAAAAACTAAGAATTATCTGGAATGAATGTTGTCTCTGGTCTATGCATGTTCCCTGGCTCTAATATGTGTTTCTGGGCCAAAAACTGGGTTGAAATGCGGCCCAGAATCCACGCCAGAATTTCAGTAAATTTTGCAGATCGCGCACATCACACGTACGCGTCGTCCACGCGTGCGCGTCATTCGGCATTTTTCCGTGCCACGCGTGCGTGTTGTCCACGCATTCGCGTCACTCGTGCAGCTTCCAATACATGCGTTCGCGTCAGGCACGCGAGCGCATCACTGGGATTTCCTCCATTTCGCGCGGTTGCGTGAGCCATGCGTCCACGTCGCTTTTCGCTGGTCATCTCCTCAATTTCTTGTGTTCCTTCCATTTTTGCAAGCTTCCTCTCTATTCTCTAAGCCATTCTTGCCCTATGAAATCTGAAACACTTAACACACAGATCACGTCATCGAATGGTATAAAGGAGAATAAAAATATACAATTAAAAGATCTTTAGGAAGCAAGTTTTCAATCATAGAACAATTTTAGGAAAGAATTGTAAATACATGCAAATCATATGAATAAGTGGGTGAAGACTTGATAAAACCACTCAATTAAACACAATATTAATCATAAAATAATGGTTTATCAACCTCCCCACACTTAAACATTAGCATGTCCTCATGCTTAGTCGAAGGAGATAAATATGAATGAATAGAGACATGTAAGACTTATGTAGTGCGATGCAACCTATATACATGAATGCAACTATATGATTTTGTCTATCTGATTAAAAATAAATAAGTTCTCTAAGACAAAACACGGAGCAGATTCCACTAGTTCAAATCATACAGTAACAGCAGGTAAATTTCTAAGAAGACAGCTCGTGAAAGTAGGGGACATGGAATCAAGCATTGAACCCTCACTAATGGTGTGTGTGCACTTTAATCTCTCTAGTGTATAGGATAATCACTCTATCCTTCTCTAATCATGCTCTCTAATTTTTGTTCTTCACCTCACCAATCAACAATATTTAATATACCAATGCAAACATCATGAGGTCTTTTCAAGGTTGTAATGGGGCTAAGGTAAGGGTAAGGGTATATATGGCTAAGTGAGCTTATAAATTGAATCCTTAATTAACCCAAGCTTTCACTAATCATATATGTATATTCACTACAAAAATAATTACTTTTAGTGGCCATTTATTTTACTTTTAGCGGCATTAAAAATAGCCACTAATACATTTACCAGCAATTAAACATTAGCCGTCTTATGCTTCGTCGCTAAAAGGTTTTAGCGGCAATTATAGCATTTGCCGGTAAAGACCGGTTTAATGGCCGCAAAAAGTATATAATTTTTAGCGGCCATTTTATTGGCAATTTATATGGCCACCAAAAGTAATTCTAAGATTGCAATGTTATTCACTTTTAGTGGCAATTACTATTGCCGTCGAAACCCATTTTACCGGTAATTTATATAGCCACTAAAAATAATTCTAAAATTGTAACTCTATTAACTTTTAGTTGCCATTACTATTGCTGTTAAAATCTTAACACATTTTTTAGTTATATTATACTCATTTTCTTATAAGCAACGAACTATTTTTTTTCTAGAATCAAGTATATATTTTTGCCAACAATAGTTATTATGCATAATATAAATATACTGAAATTAATTACTACAAAATGCGATATTTCATTAAACTCAAAATATTGATACACAAATTTTTCTTGAAAAATAATAAATCAAGTTACAAATCTAAACAACAAAAAATACTACAAACCTATAACTATGTTACATCAATGTTACAACAAAAAATACTACAGAAATTTCTCTTATTATTCTTTGCAACTTTCACCATGGCCTTGCGAGAATTTGAAGAAGAAGAATGTGTTGAGATCTGATGATGATGATGTGTTGTTGAAACACTTACATGGCTTGATGATGATTGAGTAGTGGAAACTCATCCATTTAACTCACTAAATATAGAAAATTAAAGGCAATACAAGGTTTCCATCAAATATAAACACAAATCTTAATTCATCCATGCCAAAACACTTGTCTAATATTCTTAAGTCAAGTTATATTGCAGTTTGATCTTGAGGATCATGCATTATTTCCTAAGGAAGGTGTTCAATAAAAATTAGCCACATATATTGCAATCCGTATCTTCATCTTGTAAAAAGAAAATAATACTTCTCTCCAGAGTTCAAATTAAGAAAACTTGAGTATGGATTAGCATTTGATTCATAAGCCCTTTAAAAGACATGTGCACTCCATCCGTGTCATTGAATCATGTTAGTAATAAAACTGACATAACAAGAAAGAACATATACCTGAAGGATTGAACACAGGAAA
>NC_029774.3:91316311-91318496 GCF_000817695.3 Arachis duranensis | reverse complement strand
CGAAACATGTAACTGCTCCAGTTTTCTCACTAGAGACGGTGTTAACTATCAGTGGTTTCTTGAAATTTCTTGAAACTTGGATCTACATTGGAATTAACTTCCTTAAAGAAAAGACAAAAGAAAAAACAAAGAGAGAAAGGTCTAGGCTCATACTGAATTCAAAAGAACAAAAGAAAAAGAGATAGCGTACACATTGATGTTGAAATGAAGAAGGAGAAGAAGAAGAAGGCAAGAGCTGCAAGTAAGGGGAGCATAACACTTGAACTTGGTCATAGAGAAATCTTATGTAGCCCATTGCCTCGTGAAGAACCAAAGCTGTATCTGTCTGCGCATGCATCATCAATTGCATTCTCAATTTTCATTCAATCAATGAATAATATGAATTTTATTAATATTAATATATTATGGTCATACCTTCCCAAAGGGAGAAACTAGCTGTTGCAATGCTGCAATTCGTTCCCCGAGTTTCTCCTTTTTCTGCTAAACCAATTCCAAATATTAATTATATAAAATATATAAAACCATATACTTGTAAATATGTATACAGAAACAGAATCACACATGTAACGTGTTTGTTGTTTTTTAATATGAAAAGGACGTGTCATGTGTGTGACAGCAAAAGTGTTGAGTTGAAAGAGAATAGGGTCATGCAACTGCAAAACACAAACAATTAAAATGTTTGAAATTCCTCACCTTTGCATGATCGCTTGAAGTCGAACTCGGAGGATTCTCTGTTTTGTTCTTCTTATTGTTACTATTAGGCACCTTCATAATGGGTTGTAGCCCCGATCAATTTCGCTTTTTCTGCAAACCTTTGAGTCACACGGTGAACAAAATAAAATATTTGAAAGAAAAAGAAAAGAAATAAAGAAAAAAAGGAAGATTATTACATTGGTCTTGGACATGGAGTTAATGGCGGTGGTGGTGTGGTTGCATGAAGAAGCAGAAGAAGAATCACTTGAAGTGACTACTGCTCCCTGTAGTTGTGGTCAAATTGTCCACCTCAAAATCAACCTTGGCCTCCATTAAAGACTGATGTCAGAACTCAGAACAGAACACACAAGGGAAAAACCAATTTGCAGGCTCCTTCTGAGGGTGCTGAAGAAGATCTCCATAAACCTCACTGGTGCTTGTAAGCAAGAATCTGGCTCCAACTCTCTTTGCAAGCCCCAACATGTTTAGTGTTCCCACCACATTCGTCTTGTGAACACACAATCATCGTCAAGGACTCCAAACAATCATGAACCAATAATCAATTAACAATTAATTATTCTCTAGTCTTGCCAACCATTAGATTTTGAATAATAAAATATTCACATCAAAATTCTATACAATTATATCAATTTCCAACTAAACTGGTCCAAACAAAAACGAGTTTTCAAGTTTCCTCAGGCTAGGATCTTTTGGATCTGCAAGAAGCAAGAATATAAATCCATCATCATGTGTTAACCAAACAAAAGGCACTCAATTTACTCTTCAGAACAAGGATTCACTGGCAAAGAATATAAATCCATCATGTGCAATAGCTTCTTCAATCTTTCTGCAGCCGAGGATGCCATTTGTTGGTTGGTTCTGATGACAAGTCATCATATACCTATTTTTCTATGCTTTTTCATACAAGAAATTGATAATTAGTGCTTAAATATTGCATTCTTGTGTACTTAATTGGAAGATTTCCTTGATCTTTTAATTTTATAAATCTTGTAGGAAATAAGAAGAGTTAAGTGATTTAAGGTTTAGGAGGCAAAGATTGGATCAAGGGAATGAAGAAAAAGCATGTAAAGTTGGAGAACTCATGAAGAAATGATGGAACCAAAAAGCTGTCAAGCCTGACCTCTCCGCACTTAATTGACCATAACTTGTGTTACAGAGGTCCAAATGATGCGGTTCCAGTTGCGTTGGAAAGCTAACATCCGGGGCTTCGAAACAATATAAGATTTGCTATATATCATTGGAATGCTAACATCTGGGCGTTCACAGAATGACCATGCCTACTTTAAAGGGCTATAACTTGAGCTACAGATGTCCAATTGATGTGCTTCCAGTTGCGTTGGAAAGCTGACATTCAGAGCTTTCCAACAACATATAGCAATCCATATTTGGTGTACAATTCAGGCAGGAACGAAAGGCATCTTTAAGGGCCATGAGGAAGCAAGAAACTAGGCCTTACTTTGGTGCCAAGAAA
>NC_029774.3:91311021-91316230 GCF_000817695.3 Arachis duranensis | reverse complement strand
ACCCATTTCTCCTCAAATCCAAAGCAAGCAAAGCCCATTCAACATGACTCAAAGGCACATGGATCAATTAAATTAGGATTTTCATTTTTGTAATTTGTTTTAATTTCATTTTTATTTTTCACTTTGAAAAGCCTATATAAAGGCATCACTCTCATTTCAGAGAGGGGGGAGCTCCACGAAGGAATATTAGGATTTGAGATCTCTCTCTTAGTTTTCATTTCTGTTTTGAATCTGGATTGAAAGTGAAGGAATTCTGTTTCCCTTTTGGTCTAAGATTTCTCTTGTTCTTCTTCTGCAACTTTCAAGTGAATTGAAATTTGAATCAAAGTTCTCTTACTGCTTTCATCTTTAATTTTCCTGCATCTTGTTTGCTGTTGGATCAAGGAAGGGATTGAGATCTAGACTTGTTTTCTAGTCTCTTTGATTCCCTGAGATCAATTTTATTTTGCAATTTACTGAGCTCTTTGCTACTCTTCTGTTTTTTTTTACTGTTTCATTGAAATTGTCAAATGCTCTTTGAGATTTGAGAATTGATCTCAGTCTTCTGCTACGTTTACTTTTCTGAAATTTCCTTTCCTGCATTCTACACTTTCACATTTCTGTCCATATTGAGCTTGATTTAATTTCCTGCACATTTACATTTTCTGCAATTTAAATTTCTAGTTGCTTAATCTATTGCCTTCTTTAATTTCCAGCACCCAACCCCCTTTACATTTAATGCAATTTACATTTCTTATCATTTAAGATTCTTGTAATTTACATTTCTTGCTCTTTAAGTTACTTGCCAATTTACTTTCTGCATCTTTAAGATTTCTGCCATTTACTTTCTGTTGGCTACACTTCACACAATTCACTCAATGTTAGCTTGACTAAACTAATCACCCACTAAAGTTGCTTGATCCATCAATCCCTGTGGGATCGACCTCACTCTAAGTGAGTTATTACTACTTGATGCGACCCGGTACACTTGCTGGTTGGATTTGTGTGTTGGAAATTCATTTTTCCACAAAAACACCATCAGGTTCAAGTACCTGTACAATGCCATTTTGTTGGTTGGTTCATATATTACAGCAACAACTTAAAACAAAGAAAAAAGGAATACGATCATTATAAACTCATTGGCATCTAACAATCATACGATACAGCCAAATAATATTATAATTTATTTGAATGACTACATAGTTTTGGAAAGTCCAAGAGTGTTTTAGCAAATTAAAATGTCAGAATCTAAGAGGAAACTTTGAAATACTTGAGAGAAAAAAAAAACTAGAATTCAGATAAACAGGCACATCAGGTTCTTATCTCTAATTCTGGATTTCTATTTATAAATGATAAGATGCAGTTATCATATCCAAATAAATATAGAATAACCAGAATGTGAAAAACTCAAAAATGTTAGATGGAGCTTTATATAAAGTGGATACATACTTTAAATATCTGAAAGCAAACAGTTTCTGTGTTTCATATATGTCAATCAATAGAAGTTCAATCAAATCTTGGTTTTTGAAACCTACAGATATTTGGACCTTGATTTTTTTTAAAAATTCATTTACTCTATATGACAAGAAAACTAATGAATAAATGATCACGTTTTGTCGAAGTTAATTGCATTTGTACAATATGCCTCGGGCAAAGCTTTACATATGCAACTGCATGAACACAGAAAATGTGAATATGTTTGAATACTAACTTTGGAGACGATCCAAAATACATTAGATGGCTACATCAGCAAGTTTCCGCACGGGTAAATGAAGAAATTCAAAGACAATAACAAGAGTACAGGGAAGCTTAACAAGTGATTCACTTTAAAGGATGAAATCAAAATAAAGTTAGCTTAGGAATAAAGTAACATCAATGCACAAATATAATAAAAAAGGAAATAACAATATATCCCCACAGCCACAAGACACATATGGCAACCACTTTGACACAAAAAGTGCCACAAAATAAGCAATGACAGAAAATTTCTAAGTGTTATAAGTCATAGCAATATTAATTAAAATTTCATACTCAAACACAGAGGTGTTATAAGTCATAGCAATATTAGGGACTACAACATATATAATGCAAGGACACTGTAGATCACTGCAAAAAAAAAAATGTAAGTGGGACTGTGTAATTGGACCCAAAAACTATATATTCTTCACTTTTTATCAAGGTCATAATTTTTTTTACCATTAACAGAGACGGCTACATACAATAAGATAGCATTAGCCAAGAGCTTGGCCAACATCTAAAAAACATAGCAAGAATGAAATTCAAAATTGATAACAAATAAAACAGCAACCAAACTATAATTAGATATTACATTGCCTTCACCTGCATACTCTATAATGTTATATTGGTTCATTTAACTTTAAGTTTAATAAGATTTTAACTCCAATAGAGGAGGAGATTATAGATTAACAGAATGCAAGAAACAAGGCTGGAATTTTTCCACTACCAAAGTGAATATATTTCGCAAACCTTTCCAACATCATTGCGTCCCAAATCAACCAACATGTCATTCTCTGCACATTGCTTTTCATCATTCAGGAGCTTCACTTCTAACTGCTTATCTTCCTCTAGTGTCTTCTCTCTTCTACACATCCCGGCCAATGGACGATTCAAAATCTTATTCTGTTCATAACAAGACCAAAATAAGTATCCACTATAACATAAAATGACAGTGTAATTCAATAAACCTAAGATGATTCAATTAAGATTTAGAGCAAATAACTTAGTGATAAAGTATTGTGAAAAACCTACCTTCTTTATGCGCGTAAGAATCTCCGGACTTGAAAGAGCCTATTTTATAAATATATAGAGAGAGACATGAAAGAGCTGAGCTTTAACAAATTCAATTACATGAAGAATTATATCAGGATCTTGTATATAAACCTACAAATAAGTCATATATGGACTTGGATTCACAACTCTCAAGGCTCTATAAACTTCCAACGGATCGGCAAATGTTCTTCGCTTGAATCTCTGGCTCAACACAATTTGAAAAATATCCCCTGCCTTAATATGTTCTTTTGCCTGAAGGACTGCCTCCTTGTATGCTTCAGTGCCATAGTTGACATCTTTAAAAGAGGACCGAAATGGTGAGTATGCAAATTCACTAAGTCTAAAGCCAGCCTCAGACTAGCAAATCCAAATTTCAAATTAATTTCTGCTGGAGCATAAAAATCGGCGCATGATGATATGCAAGAATGGATTAATTAGCATGAATCACATAAACCCTAGAAAATGAGAATTTCTCAAATAAGGAACCACAATTGAATAAGAGATGGATGAAAAGGTTACTGAGGTGCGAACCAAAATTAGAGATCATAATGTATGGTAGAGGCGGCGATAGAAACCACCACATGAGGCTACAAGCCATCGACAGAGACCGTGACATGAACTAGCGACAACCAATGCAGATTGAGGATGAGGTGGTAGCCAAGAATGTTACTTGAGTCGTTCGGTGTAGAACTTAGTGTGAGGAAGAGGAAGAGATGGCGGCGACGGCGAAGTAAAGAGGTTGCGATAGCAAAGTGGGGTGGTGGAGGCACTGATAGAGTAAAGAGGGATGAAATGTGAGAAATGAAAAAACGGCTTCAATAGTGAAAGTGATATTCTTCATAATTAAAATAAATAAAAAAGGATTGAAAGAAGAAGAACTACATGCAAAGTTAATAATTAGTTAGTGGCCATTCATGTAATTGCCATTACAAATGAAGTATTAAAGGCAATTATTTATTTGCTGAAAAAAAGTCATTTAACAAGAGAAATTATGGCTATATTAATATGGCCGCTAAACATTTGTCGGTAAAGACTAAATTTCTTGTAGTGATTCTATATAACTTCAAATTTCATACCTAGCTACCCAGAATTTTCTTTTTACATTCCATACTCATGCATCAACCTTTATTTTAATTTTATCACTTGTGCATTGATTGTTTAATTTAGCATTGGGATAATTTTGTCCCCTTATTTAAATTTTTTTAAACATGAAAATAAACATAGCTTATCAATGCACATAGATTTTTAATTTTCTTTTATAGTTTCACATGAGTAGGTATCCAAATTCCCATTATTTTATCATGACACATTCCTTTATTAACCCTTGTTCCCACAATCTTCCCATATTCAATTAACACACAATTTCTATCTTAAGCTAACCAAAGATTCAATTGGGATATTTAATTGTTTTTCTGTTTAAGGCTAGTAATGTGGTAAAATGTAGGACAAATGGGATTAAAACGGCTCAAAGTGGCTAACAAAGGTAATTTAAAGGGTAAGCTTATTTGGGATAAGTGAGCTAAACAAATAATGGCCTCAATCATATGCATGCATATAACACATTAACATTGGACATATAGGATAAAACAAAATTCAAATTACAATAATAGAGAAGTAAACACACAAGAATAAAATAGTTATGGTTAAATAATGTAACCATGTATTTAGGCTCAAAGTCTCACAGGTTGTGTGTTCTTTAACTCGAAAACCATGTTCCAATTACAACTTCAAACAAGTCTAACATAAAGCTTTTGATTTAAATTCGTGAAATTTTTCAAAAATAGGGTCTTAAAAAAAACTTATTATCTTTTTAATCAAGTAGAACATGCATGTAATTAACCTATTACTATGCTATCTATCCTATTCTAAAAAAAAGAAAATTGGTGTTAGGGAAGAAAAATTACCTCCGGAAGTCAGGTACTGACCGACCTCCCCATACTAAAGACTTTGCACCGTCCTCGGTGCCTGGTGCACGAAATTGCAATCACACTTTTTGCAATCCCGCACAACTAACCAGCAAATGCACTGGGTCGTCCAAGTAATACCTTACGTGAGTAAGGGTCGATCCCACGGAGATTGTCGGCTTGAAGCAAGCTATGGTTATCTTGTAACTCTTAGTCAGGATATCAATAATTATCAAGGTTGATTGTGAAAAGTAAAAGAACATGAAATAAGTACTTGTTTTGCAGTAATGGGGAACAGGTTGAGGTTTTGGAGATGCTCTATCTTCTGAATCTCTGCTTTCCTACTGTCTTCTTCTTCAAGCACGCAAGGCTCCTTCCATGGCAAGCTGTATGCAAGGGTTTCACCGTTGTCAGTGGCTACCTCCCATCCTCTCAGTGGAAATGTTCAACGCACCCTGTCACGGCACGGCTATTATCTGTCGATTCTCAATCAGGCCGGAATAGAATCCAGTGATTCTTTTACGTCTGTCACTAAC
>NC_029774.3:91308522-91309756 GCF_000817695.3 Arachis duranensis | reverse complement strand
AGATTGTGACTCAGCTTTGCTAGAGTCCCCAATTAGAGGTGTCCAGGGTTCTTAAGCACACTCTTTTTGCCTTGGATCACAACTTTATTTCTTTCTTTTTCTTTTTTTTCAAATTTTTTTTTTGTATTCACTGCTTTTTCTTGCTTCAAGAATCAATCTGATGATTTTTTTAGATCCTCAATAACAGTTCTCTTTTTCCTCATTCTTTCAAGAGCCAACAATTTTAACATTCTCAAAACGACAAATTCAAAAGACATATGCACTGTTCAAGCATTCATTCAGAAAACAAAAAGTATTGTCACCACATCAAACTAATTCAACTAGTTTCAAGGATAAATTTCGAAATCCTGTACTTCTTGTTCTTTTGTGATTAAAGAATTTTTCATTTAAGAGAGGTGATGGATTCATAGGACATTCATAGCTTTAAGACATGAATTTTAAATTTTATTAATTATGAATTAAGAACATGACTCAAAAATAGATATAAGATGAGACTAGAAAATAGAAAACAAAAAATTTAAATAGGCTCCTAATGATAGAGGTTTTTCACAGAGTTAGGACTCAACCACCTTGATTTTGAGAAGTGGATGCTCCCTCAAATGGAGGGGAGAACTTTTGGCGTTTCAGTTCTTGAAGCTCACGCCCCTGCTTTTCTTGTTCCTTCAGCAATTTGCAGAGCATGCAGTTCTGATTCTGCTATTCTTCCTTAAGTTGCTCCATAGTCTCTTACAACCTGTTGATAGATGCTTCTAGGCTAGCCCAGTAGCCAATTTCAGGAAATTCAGGGAGGAACTCCTGCGCCCTCCTTTTGATAGAGTTGTCTTGCATTTGTCCTTCCATTGACTTCTTGGTGATTGGATGTTCAATGGGTATGAATTCATCTACTCCCATCTTTACCCCAGCCTCTTTACAGAGCAAGGAGATCAAGCTTGGGTAAGCCAGTTTTGCTTCAGTGGAATTCTTATTTGCAATTGTGTAGATCTCACAAGCAATCACATGATGAACCTCCACTTCTTTTCCAAGCATAATGCAATGAATCATCACTGCTCACTTGATGGTGACCTCAGAACGGTTGCTAGTGGGCAGTATGGAACGCCCAATAAAGTCTAGCCAACCTCTTGCAATTGGTTTGAGGTCTCCCCTCTTGAGTTGGTTTGGGACACCCTTTGAATTGGTTATCCACTTAGTTCCAGGGAGGCAAATGTCCTCTAGAACTTGATCCAACCCCTTATCT
>NC_029774.3:91306573-91308429 GCF_000817695.3 Arachis duranensis | reverse complement strand
ATTTGAGTAGAATTCCTGAACCATATTCCTTCCAACCTTTATCTCAGGATTGGTTAGAACTTCCCATCCTCTGTTTCGAATTTGCTCTTGGATCCCCGGATATTCATCTTCTTTCAGATCAAATTTAACTTCCGGGATCACTGACCTCAGACCCATTATTTTGTGATAATGGTCTTCATGTTCTTTGGTTAAGAACTTCTCTTGATTCCAAAGATTCTTTGGATTATTCTCTTTCTTTCCTCTTAAATTGGTTTGTTTTCCCTTAGGAGCCATGATTTTGATGAATCTTGGCTTAGTGATCACGGAAAAGCACACCAAACTTAGAGGTTTGCTTGTCCTCAAGAAAAAGAAAGGAAAGAAGAGAGAGAAGAGAAGAGCAAATTCGAATGGTGTGGGGGAATGAGGAGGCCAAACGTGTTTTTATAAGGGGGGGAAGGAGATTTCAAAAAAATTGAAAGGAAATTTGAGAAGATATGGAGAGTATTTGAGAGAAGGGTGAGTTTTTGAATAAGATTTGGGATTGATTTGAGAGAGATTTGAAGAATGATTTTGATTTTTTGAAGATTTGAAAGTGAATGATTAAAGGTTGAGATGTGTTTGTGTAGAAAAGTATGGGTAAGAAAAGAAAGTTTGAAAAAAATTTGATTGGAAAACAAAATCTTGGTCCCCCACCTTTCTGGCGTTAAACGCCCAGAATGGCATCCATTCTGGCGTTTAACGCCCATTTGTTGCCCATTGTGGGCGTTTAACGCCCAGCCAGGTGCCCTGGCTGGCGTT
The DNA here is from genome assembly GCF_000817695.3 of Arachis duranensis. Taxonomy (NCBI): domain Eukaryota; kingdom Viridiplantae; phylum Streptophyta; class Magnoliopsida; order Fabales; family Fabaceae; genus Arachis; species Arachis duranensis. The sequence goes on along the minus strand of NC_029774.3, from coordinate 91,307,652 downwards.
AAACGCCAGAATTCCCTTTATCACTGGGCGTTTTGTTAAACGCCCAGGATGCTGCACACCTGGCGTTAAACGCCCAGAATGGTGCCCATTCTGGCGTTTAACGCCCAAAGTACCCCTTACTGGCGTTTTTTCGCCAGTAAGCTCTTTTTCTCTGCTTTTTGCATCACATATGGACCCCTCCACCGGGATTTGAGTTTTCCTGGAAACAATTTGAGCCTAGAGTTGAAGAGCAGAACTTTTTGTCCTGGCTTAAAGACTCTGGATGACAATTTCTTGTCATGCCATTTCTTTGCCTTTTCCTTATAAATTTTTGCATTTTCAAAGGCATTGAGTCTGAACTCCTCTAGCTCATTTAGCTGGAGTAATCTTTTTTTACCAGCTAACTGAGCATCCATGTTTAGGAATCTGGTTGCCCAGTAGGCTTTATGTTCCAGTTCTACGGGCAGATGACAGGCCTTCCCATACACCAGTTGGTATGGAGAGGTTCCTATAGGAGTCTTGAATGCTGTTCTGTATGCCGACAGAGCATCATCCAAGCTCTTTGCCCAATCCTTTCTTCGGGCTATCACAGTCCGTTCTAGGATTCTTTTTAGCTCTCTGTTAGAGACTTCAGCTTGCCCATTTGTCTGTGGATGATACGGAGTTGCCACTTTGTGACTAATTCCATATCTAACCATAGCAGAGTATAGCTGTCTATTGCAGAAATGAGTGCCCCTGTCACTGATTAGTACTCTGGGAACACCAAACCTGCTGAAGATGTGTTTTTGGAGGAATTTCAGCACGGTCTTGGTATCATTAGTGGGTGTAGCAATTGCTTCTACCCACTTAGATACATAGTCCACTGCCACCAGAATGTAAGTGTTTGAGTATGATGGTGGGAATGGACCCATAAAGTCAATTCCCTATACATCAAACAATTCTATCTCTAATATCCCTTGTTGAGGCAAGGCATATCCGTGAGGCAAGTTACCAACTCTTTGGCAACTGTCACAGTTACGCACAAACTCTCGGGCATCCCTATAGAGAGTAGGCAAGTAGAAGCCACATTGGAGGACCTTAGTGGCTGTTCGCTCACTTCC
>NC_029774.3:91304667-91306482 GCF_000817695.3 Arachis duranensis | reverse complement strand
ACATCTGCGGATCATTCCGTCTGCACATCTCTTTAAGAGATATGGCTCATCCTATAGGTAGTACTTGGCATCTGAAATTAATTTCTTTCTTTGCACTCTGCTGTACTCCTGGGGTATGAACCTCACAGCTTTATAATTTGCAATATCTGCAAACCATGGAGCTTCCTGAATGGCAAAGAGTTGCTCATTTGGGAAAGTCTCAGAGATCTCAGTAGAAGGGAGGGACGCCCCAGCTACTGGTTCTATTTGGGACAGATGATCAGCTACTTGGTTCTCTGTCCCTTTTCTGTCTCTTATTTCTATATCAAACTCTTGCAGAAGCAACACCCATCTTATAAGCCTGGGTTTTGAATCCTGCTTTGTGAGTAAGTATTTAAGAGCAGCATGGTCAGTGTACACAATCACCTTTGATCCCACTAGATAGGATCTAAACTTGTCAATGGCATAAACCACTGCAAGTAATTCTTTTTCTGTGGTTCTGTAATTCTTCTGTGCATCATTTAGAACACGGCTGGCATAATAAATGATGTGCAGAAGTTTGTTATGCCTCTGTCCCAACACTGCACCAATGGCATGGTCACTGGCATCACACATTAGTTCAAATGGCAATGTCCAATCTGGTGCAGAGATGACTGGTGCTGTGACCAGCTTAGCTTTCAGGGTCTCAAATGCCTGCAGACACTGTGTGTCAAACACAAATGGTGTGTCAGCAGCTAGCAGGTTACTCAAAGGTTTTGCAATTTTCAAAAAATCCTTTATAAACCTTCTGTAGAATCCTGCATGTCCCAGAAAGCTTCTGATTGCCTTAACATTGGCAGGTGGGGGTAATTTTTCAATTACCTCCACCTTTGCCTTATCCACCTCTATTCCCTTGCTTGAAATTTTGTGCCCAAGGACAATTCCTTCAGTCACCATAAAGTGACATTTCTCCCAGTTTAAAACCAGGTTAGTCTCTTGGCATCTTTTCAGGACAAGTGATAGGTGGTTAAGACAGGAGCTGAATGAGTCTCCATATACTGAGAAGTCATCCATGAAGACTTCAAGAAATTTGTCCACCATATCAGAGAAGATGGATAGCATGCATCTCTGAAAGGTTGCAGGAGCATTACACAGACCAAAAGGCATCCTTCTGTAGGCAAACACGCCAGAAGGGCAAGTAAATGCTGTTTTCTCTTGGTCCTGAGGATCTACTGCAATTTGGTTGTAGCCTGAATAGCCATCCAAAAAGCAGTAATAGTCATGCCCAGCTAGTCTTTCTAGCATTTGGTCTATGAATGGTAAAGGAAAATGATCCTTTCTGGTGGCTGTATTGAGCTTTCTGTAGTCAATACACATACGCCACCCTGTGACTGTTCTTGTAGGAACCAGTTCATTTTTTCATTATGAACCACTGTCATGCCTCCCTTTTTAGGGACAACTTGGACAGGGCTCACCCAGGGGCTATCAGAAATAGGATAAATAATCCCAGCCTCCAGTAATTTAGTAACCTCTTTCTGCACCACCTCCTTCATGGCTGGATTTAGCCTCCTTTGTGGTTGGACCACCGGTTTGGCATTATCCTCCAACAGGATCTTGTGCATGCATCTAGCTGGGCTAATGCTCTTAAGATCACTTATGGACCACCCAAGAGCTGTCTTGTGTGTCCTTAGCACTTGAATCAGTGCTTCCTCTTCCTGTGAATTTAAAGCAGAGCTTATAATCACTGGAAAAGTTTCACCCCTTCCCAGAAATGCATACTTCAGGGATGGTGGTAGTGGTTTGAGTTCAGGTTTGGGAGGCTTATCCTCTTCCTGAGGAATTTTCGAAAATTCCTTT
>NC_029774.3:91302380-91303126 GCF_000817695.3 Arachis duranensis | reverse complement strand
ATGCTACTCCCATATGCAGCTGTAATGGGGTTAGCATATGACCCCAGAGTCCTTTTGGACTGATCAATCCCACTTAGGTCCATAATGGATAAAGGGAAATGATATGGATTGTTGCAAATAGATAAATTTTGTTTTTTTTTTTTGAATTAACCGAAAAAAATAAAATAAAACAAAAGGAAAATAAAATAAAAATTCGAAAATAATAAAAAAAAGAAAATAAGATCAAAGCAAATTGAGAACTGAATCAATTAGTTAATTTAAAAGATTTTGAAATCAGCAATTAAGAAGATATGATTGAAAAATTTTATGAAAAAGATTTGATTTTTGAAAAGAGGAAAGAGAAAAACAACAAAATGACACCAAACTTAAAATTTTTAGAAAATCAAACACTAATTTTCGAAAATTTTTAAAGGAAAAACACAAAGAGGACACCAAACTTAGAATTTTTATGGATCAAAAAGGGACTAAGGACATGCAAAATCAAAAATTTAAAAGAAAAGCAAAAGCATGCAAATGACACAAAACTTTAAAATATGAAACTAGACTCAACTAAAGGACTCTAAACCAACAAAAACAAAACAGTCCTAATCTAAGCAACAAGATAAGCCGTCAGTTGTCCAAACTCGAACAATCCCCGGCAACGGCGCTAAAAACTTGGTGCACGAAATTGCAACAACACTTTTGCAACTCCGCACAACTAACCAGCAAGTGCACTGGGTCGTCCAAGTAATACCTTACGTGAGTAA
>NC_029774.3:91268204-91302258 GCF_000817695.3 Arachis duranensis | reverse complement strand
AGGCTCCTTCCATGGCAAGCTGTATGCAAGGGTTTCACCGTTGTCAGTGGCTACCTCCCATCCTCTCAGTGGAAATGTTCAACGCACCCTGTCACAGCACGGCTATCCATCTGTCGGTTCTCAATCAGGCCGGAATAGAATCCAGTGATTCTTTTGCGTCTATCACTAATGCCCCGCCTTCAGGAGTTTGAAGCTCGTCATAGTCATTCAATCATTGAATCCTACTCAGAATACCACAGACAAGATTTAGACCTTCCGGATTCTCTTGAATGCTGCCATCAGTTCTAGCTTATACCACGAAGATTCTGATTAAAGAATCCAAGAGATATCTACTTAATCTAAGGTAGAACAGAGGTGGTTGTGAGGCACACGTTCATAGTTGAGAATGATGATGAGTGTCACAGATCATCACATTCATCTGGTTTAAGAACAAGTAATATCTTAGAATGGAAGCAAGCATGATTGAATGAAAAACATTAGTAATTGCATTAATCCATCAAGACACAGCAGAGCTCCTCACCCCCAACCATGGGGTTTAGAGACTCATGCCGTGGAAGGTACACAAAGAAACGTGTAAAGTGTCATGAGGTACAGATACAATGTCCAAAGATCCTATTAATAGTGAACTAGTAACCTAGGGTATACAGAAATGAGTAAATGGCGTAAAAATCCACTTCTGGGTCCACTTAGTGTGTGCTTGGGCTGAGCATTGAAGCTTTTATGTGTAGAGACCTTTTCTGGAGTTAAACGCCAGTTTTCATGCCAGTTTGGGCGTTTAACTCCAATTTTTATGCCAGTTCCAGCGTTAAACGCTGGAAATTCTGAGGCTGATTTGCAACGCCGGTTTGAGCCATCAAATCTCGGGCAAAGTATGGACTATTATACATTGCAGGAAAGCCCAGGATGTCTACTTTCCAATGCCGTTAAGATCGCGCCAATTGGGCTTTTGTAACTCCAGAAAATCCACTTCGAGTGCAGGGAGGTCAGAATCCAACAGCATCTGTAGTCCTTTTCAGTCTCTGAATCAGATTTTTGCTCAGGACCCTCAATTTCAGCCAGAAAATACCTGAAATCACAGAAAAACACACAAACTCATAGTAAAGTCCAGAAAAGTGAATTTTAACTAAAAACTAATAAAAATATACTAAAAACTAACTAGATCATACTAAAAACATACTAAAAATAATGCCAAAAAGCGTATAAATTATCCGCTCATCAGTGCCATCTGTCAGGAACAAAGGTGGGTTGGTAGCAGTATCTCCACAGTCGGGACCGTCATGGCTCCCTGTGCTTGTTAATAAAGTGGAGTCTGGAGTGTCTGGGTCTTTGTCAAGTCTGTGGTTGCCTGTAAGTAGCTCCTTGAGGTATTTAAATCGGCACTAGTTGCGGCGCTCTCGTAGCTTTGCTTTCTGGTCTTGCCGGTCCAACCTCTCCAGTATTTGATGGAGCAACTGACTTGTTGAAGGTGCTTGTGATGTGGAAGGGAGAATGTCTGCAGCTTGTTCTGCAGATTGGCTGGTAGTGGCTGTTGGTGGTCTGAGATATTTTTCGTTAGGGACATACTGATCATCCCGTGGAAGCATGGCTTTGGTGTCCCCAGCTCTGTAGGAGACTCCAACTGCTGAGACAAGATCTGAGACCAAGGCGGGAAAAGGTAAGTTGCCCACAATTTGTATGTGTCCCATGGCATTCCAGATGTGCTTGGTAGGCATAGAGGCTGGTCTGTGAGGATGCACCATAGTAGAATGGCCATGGCTGCAATGAAGGAGGACTCATGAGTGCTCAGAAAGACATAATGGGACATAATCTGTGCCCATACGCGAGCCTCCAAGGTGAGTGCGGAAGCCGATATTCCCTTAGGTCGGGAACGATGATCTCCAAAAATCCATCTGCTGCCAGGTTGTGCGATAACTCTGAGAATAGCGTCCCAGTCAAATTGATACGTCTGACGCTTGAGTGCGGCCTCTTGAAATGCATCCAGTCCTTCGGGGGCAGGGGAAAGATCTAGAGCTCGTTGAATGACCTCTTCTGTAATGGGGACTTGCGTCTGACGGACATAGACAGACTGCAGGGTTGGCAGGTGGAAATTAGAGTAGAACTCGACTACCTATGAAAGATTAACCTGCCATGGCTGTCTCAGTAGGAATCCCCAGTGTCTTTGGGCAATTTGCGGCTCAATAAATTCAGCAATACGGGGCGGGAGGATAAGAAGGTGTTTGTTGTTGTAATTTCTTGCTGCCAGAATGGGGAACATCTGCTCACAGTAGCGGTTGGGAAATCGCGCAGTGCCTTTGCTGGGAAGGCTTTCTCTTTTTCATCCACCTTTATAATCCTTTTAATTCTTTTTGTTGAGGGCTTAACTGCAGTTGAAGATGGCTCTGCCACTAATGCTCTTTTTGTTCCTTTCCTTGCTGGTGGTTTGGGAGTAGCTTTCTCTTTTCCTTTCTTGGTGGCCATCTTAAAAAAAAAAAAGAAAAGAGAAGGTACGTTAAAATGTCAAGGGTTAAAGCAAGGAAGAGAACGGTAAAGGTGGTAATCAATGCACAGTAAAGAAGAAAGATGTTAACACATGGTCATAACTACATGTGAAAAGTCATCAATTGAAATATAGCAAGTGCATGTGAGGACAGTTAAATGCAAGGTGTTTATTGGAATGCCGGCAAAGGCATGAGTAGCATAGATCAAGCATTCAATGTCCAAGTTAGATTACCAAGCCTGTCAAACTAAAAATCTGTTTGTAATAACAATTATATCAAAGTAATAAAACATAAAAAGGGTGTCGTGAAAAGCAAGCATTTAGAGTAGTAGAATAAAAGAATCTGAAAGTAGTGCGCAATGCCATACGGGCTTTTTCACAAACACTTAGCATGCATGGTAAATAAGGTATGGAAAATATTAAATTGAACATGCAAGCAACCCTATAAAAATAATATATAATTGTTAAACAGTTTCTCAACAATCCACAAGCAAAGTATAGAAAATAATTAATGACCCAAATAAATATCCAACACCAATTACAAGAAGAAGAGAACATAGATAATGAAGGTAAAAAGAAAAAGAAAAAGAAAACATAAAAATATGAATAAGAATAGAAGAGGGAAGAAGAAAAGAAAAACCTTGATAATGGTGGTGAGAGAGAGAGAGTAGAGGGGAAGGAAGAAGGAAGAAGGAAGAAGAGGGGAAAGAAATAAGAAGGGGGAAAAAAGTAGGATATGGGGAAGAAAAGATAAGATAATCTGGTAGATTTGAATAAGTTGTGCGGCGCATGCGACGTGGATGCGTGGGTCACGCGTTCATGCGAGTAGCACTTAAATGAGGTGACACGGACGCCTTGGTCACGCAGACACGTTGGTCACGCGGACGCGTGACATGATTTATGCTAGTGGCGCGAGGGCAATCTCGCACTTGCACAACTCTCTATTCGAAACTCATATTGCCACTTTTTAGGGTGACGCGTTCATGTGGTTGACGCGATCGCGTGGATGGCCAAATTTTGAAATTGGCGCGGACGCGTGGGGCACGCGTACGCGTGGGAGGGCTTGTGCGTCTAACACGAGTTCAGCCCAACTCCAGTGCAACTTACTGCCATACACCCTTTGTACGTCGAATTACAGGGCCACGCATTTGCGTGGTTGACGTGGACGCGTGGGGAGGCTATTGCGCACATGACGCGGACGCGTCGCCGATGCGATCGCGTGGATCTATTTGTGCCAAAGGCATGCCTCCAGCCACACTTTCGCGTGACTCTCTATTTAATTTACTTTTCATCCCAATGCACATGCGACGCGGATACGTCGGTGACGCTGGCGGGTCACATGCGTATTTTTCCTATGCAATATGCAAATGCAAAGTATATGCACTAATACGGAGAAAAGTTATTGAAGAAGAAAAACTAAGAAAAGAGAAAAGGACGATCATACCATGGTGGGTTGTCTCCCACCCAGCACTTTGCTTTAACGTCCTTAAGTTGGACGCTCCACTAGCTTAGTCTTCTGCTGTGGGTGGATCTTCCAAGAGGAAGATCTCGAGCTCCTTCTTTTTCTTCATCTTCTCACCATGATATAGCTTTAAATGATGTCCATTGACTTTGATGAATTTAGAGCTTGAAGGACGACTCAGGTGAAAAAATCCGTATGGCTCAGCCTTCTCTACTCTATAAGGGCCGTCCTTTTTTGATCTCAACTTGCCTGGCATGAGCCTCAATCTGGAGTTGTAAAGGAGGACTAAGTCCCCAGGTTGGAACTCTTTCCTCTTGATGTGCTTATCATGCACATCCTTCATCTTTTCCTTGTGAAGCCTGGAGTTCTCATAAGCTTCTAGGCGAAGGCTTTCTAATTCCTGCAATTGCAACTTCCTTTCAGCTCTGGCCTTCTCAAATCCCAAATTGCACTCCTTCACTGCCCAAAAGGCTTTGTGTTCTACCTCAACTGGGAGGTGACATGCTTTTCCATAAACTAAGAGGAAGGGACTCATCCCAATGGGTGTCTTGTATGCTATCCGATATGCCCAAAGCGCATCTTGGAGCCTGGTGCTCCAGTCCTTTCTATAAGGCTTGACTATCTTTTGTAGTATGCGCTTTATCTCTATGTTATACGGGCGTTTTCACAAACACATAGCATGCATGGTAAATGAGGTATGGAAAGTATTAAATTGAACATTCAAGTAACCCTATAAAAATAATATATAATTGTTAAACAATTCCTTAACAATCCACAAGCAAAGTATAGAAAATAATGACCCAAATAAATTTCCAACACCAATTAAAAGAAAAAGAAAGAAGAAGATAACATAGATAAAAAAGTAGAAAGAAAAAGAAGAAGAAAACATAAAAATAAGAAGAAGAATAGAAAAGTAAGGAGCGAAGAAGAAAAGAAAAATCTTGGTAATGGTGGTGAGAAAGAGGAAGTAGAGAGTGAGAAAGAAGAAAGAAGGAAGAAGGGGGAAATAAGAAGAGAAAAGAAAAAGCAGGATTTGGGGAAGAAAAAGATAAGATATTTTGGCAGATTTAGATAAGTTGTGCGGCGCATACGACGGACGCGTGGGTCACGCGTTCGCGCGAATAGAGCTTGGATGAAGTGACGCAGAAGCGTCGGTCATGCGAACGCGTGACATGATTTGTGCTAGTGGCGCGAGGGCAGGCTCGCGTTTGCACAACTCTCTGTGTGAAAAAGCATTTTGCCAAATATAAGGGTGATGCGTTCGCGTGGTTGACGCGATCACGTGAATGGCCATACTTTGAAAAACGACGCGGACGCGTGGGGAATGTATTCGCGTGGTAGGGCTTGTGCTTCTAGCACGAGTCCAGCCCAACTCCAGCTCAACTCTCTGCCATACACCCTTTTTATGTCGATTTATTAAGGCACGCGTTCACGTGGGTGACGCGGATGCGTGGGAGGCATTTTTCCCACATGACGCAGATGCGTCAATGACGTGGTTGCGTGGGTCAAATTGTGCCAAAGGCACGCCTCCAGCCACGCTGTCGCGTGACTCTCTGTTCAATCTTGTTTTCTTCCCAACACACTTGTGACGCGGACGCGTTGGTGACGCTGTTGCGTCGCGTGCAAATTTTTTTTATGCAATATGCAAATGCAAACTATAAGCACTAATACGGAGAAGAGTTATTGAAAAAAGAAAACTAATAAGAGAGAAAGGAACCATCATACCATGGTGGGTTGTCTTTCACTCAGCACTTTGCTTTAACGTCCTTAAGTTGGATGCTCCACTAGCTCAGTCTTCTGTTGTGGGTGGATCTTCCAAGAGTAAAATCTCTAGCTCCTTCTTTTTCTTCATCTTCTCACCATGATATAGCTTTAAACGATGTCCATTGACTATGATGAATTCAGAGCTTGAAGGATGACTCAGGTGGAAAACTCCGTATGACTCAGCCTTCTCTACTCTATAAGGATCGTGCCATCTTGATCTCAACTTGCCTGGCATGAGCCTCAATCTGGAGTTGTAAAGGAGGACTAAGTCCCCAGGTTGGAACTCTCTCCTCCTGATGTGCTTATCATGCACAGCCTTCATCTTTTCCTTGTAAAGCCTGGAGTTCTCATAAGCTTTTAGGCGAAGGCTTTCTAATTCCTGCAGTTGCAACTTCCTTTCAGCTCCGGCCTTCTCAAATCCCATGTTGCACTCCTTCACTGCCCAAAAGGCTTTGTGCTCTACCTCAATTGGTAGGTGACATGCTTTTCCATAAACTAAGCGGAAGGGACTCATCCCAATGGTTGTCTTGTATGCTGTCCAATATGCCCAAAGCGCATCTTAGAGCCTGGTGCTCCAGTCCTTTCTATGAGGCTTGACTATCTTTTGCATTATGCGCTTTATCTCTCTGTTAGACACCTCTGCTTGCCCATTAGTCTGTGGGTGATAGGCTGTTGATACTTTATGAATTATTCCATGCCTCTTCAGTAATTCTGTTAGTCTTTTGTTACAAAAGTGAGTGCCTTGATCGCTCACGATTGCTCGTGGTGATCTAAAGCGACAAATAATATGGTTTCTAACAAAGGAAACAACAGTGTTAGCATCATCAGTATGGGTCGCAATTGCTTCCACCCATTTAGAAACATAATCTACAGCTAACAGTATATAAAGGTAACCATTAGAATTTGGAAATGGACCCATGAAGTCAATGCCCCAAACATCAAAAATTTCACAGAAAAGCATAATCTGTTGAGGCATCTCATCCCTCTTGGATATATTACCAAACCTTTGGCATGGGGAACAAGATTTACAAAATTCAGCAGCGTCTTTAAAAAGAATAGGCCACCAGAATCCACAGTCTAGAATTTTTCTAGCTGTTCTTTGAGGGCCAAAATGTCCTCCACTCTCAGATGAGTGGCAGGCCTCTAAAATGGACTGAAATTCTGATTGAGGCACACACCGTCTAATTACCTGGTCAGCACCACACCTCCATAAATACGGATCATCCCATATATAATATTTGGACTCACTTTTTAGTTTTTCTCTTTGATGCTTAGTAAAGTTTGGAGAGAAAGTGTGGCTGACTAGATAATTAGCTACAGGCGCATACCAAGGGACTACTTTAGATACTGCTTGTAAGTTATCAAATGGGAAGTTATAATTTATAAGAGTGGAGGCATCCTTAATGTGCTCAAGGCGACTCAAGTGGTCTGCCACTAGATTTTGGTTTCCACTCCTATCCTTAATTTCTAAATCAAATTCTTGTAGTAGCAGTATCCAACGTATAAGCCTTGGTTAGGACTCCTTTTTAGCTAATAAATACTTTAGAGCTGCGTGGTCTGAGTACACTACTACTTTAGTACTAAGTAAATAGGCTCGGAATTTATCCAGAGCGAACACAATAGCTAAGAGCTCTTTTTCAGTAGTAGTGTAATTAAACTGAGCAGCGTCTAAAGTCTTAGACGCGTAAGCGATTACGAAAGGATCCGTACCTTCACCCTAAGCCAGCGCTGCCCTATTGCATGATTGGATGCATCGCACATGATTTCAAATGGTTGGCTCCAGTCTGGTCCTCTCACAATTGGAGCTTGAGTCAGGGCGGTCTTCAGCTTATCAAAAGCTTGCTCACAATCTTCACTGAACTCGAACTCAATGTCTTTCTGTAGCAATCTGGATAAAGGTAATGCTACCTTACTGAAGTCCTTAATAAATCTCCTGTAAAAACCTACATGGCCAAGGAACGAACAGACTTTCCTCACAGAGGAGGGGTAAGGTAAACTAAAAATAACATCTACCTTTGCTGGGTCTACAGAGATACCAGTATCAGAAACAACATGTCCTAGAACAATGCCTTGTTTCACCATAAAATGACACTTTTCAAAATTTAAAACAAGGTTTGAACTAACACACCTGTCCAATACTCTAGATAAACAATCCAAGCAAAGACTAAATAAATCACCATATACGTTAAAGTCATCCATAAAAATTTCCATACAGGTCTCAATGAGATCAGAGAAAAGACTCATCACACGCCTTTGGAAAGTAGCTAGTGTATTGCATAAGCCAAAGGACATTCTCTTATAAGCATAAGTTCCAAAAGGACATGTAAAAGTAGTCTTTTCCTGATCTTTAGGGGCTATATGGATATGAAAATAACCTGTATAACCATCTAAAAAGCAGTAATGAGATTTACCTGACAGGCGATCAAGCACCTGATCAATGAATGGCAAGGGGAAATGATACTTGCGAGTGGCTTGGTTGAGACGCCTGTAGTCAATGCAAACTCTCTATGAGTTCTGCACTCTGGTTGTCAGAAGTTCTCCCTGCTAATTTCTTATTGTTGTGACTCCATACTTCTTGGGCACCACTTGTACTGGACTGACCCATTCGCTATCTGAAATGGCATAAATGATATCTACTTCAAGTAGTCTGGTTACTTCCTTCTTGACAACTTCTAAGATGGTTGGATTCAATCTTCTCTGAGGTTGACGGACAGGCTTTGCTCCTTCTTCTAAGAATATTCTATGTTCACAAACTTGAGGGCTGATGGCTACTATATCCGCCAAGCTCCATCTAATTGCTTTCTTATACGTCCTCAATACACTAAGCAGTTGTTCTTCTTGTTGATAAGTGAGCTCCCTTGCAATAATAATTGGAAACTTCTGCTTGTCCTTAAGGTAAGCATACTTGAGGTATGGAGGAAGGGGCTTTAATTCTATTTTCTGCTCATGGCTTGGCTCTGGGTCATCTGGGGCTGGTGATAATGGTGAAGTGCTCTCATTGTCCTCTGAAAATGTCCCCACATTTGGACCTTGCCCTATGTACTTCTCTTATAATTCTTCCTGGTGATCTTCAGCTATGATTTCATCAATGATGTCATACTGGGAGATAAAATAATCCTCCGGAGGGTGCTTCATAGCTTCATTTAAACTGAATTTCACTATTCTGCCATCTATTTCAAAAGAATAGGTTCCTGAAAATGCGTCCAGCTTGAACTTTGAAGTCTTCTGGAATGGTCTTCCAAGCAGGATTGATGATGGCCTCCCAGAGTCATTAGGGGGCATTTCCAGGATATAGAAGTCAATGGAAAATGTGAGCTCCTTGATGCTCACTAATACATCTTCAGCAATTCCAATCACTGTTATAATGCTTTTATCTGCCAACACAAAACGAGCTGCCAACCTTTTTAAGAGAGGGAGCCTTAAAGCATTATATATAGACAAAGGCATTATACTAACACACGCTCCTAAATCACACATGCAGTCAAAAAATATCACACCTCCAATAGTACAGTTAACCATACATGGACCTGGATCACTACATTTTTCAGGTATACCTCCCATTAAAGCAGAGATAGAACTACCTAAAGGAATAGTCTCTAATTTATTAATTTTATCCTTATGCATATATAAATCCTTTAGAAACTTCGCATATTTAGGTACCTGTTGAATAACATCAAAAAGGGGAACAGTTACCTCAACCTTTTTGAATACTTCTACCATCTTGGGATCAAGTTTCATCTGCTTCCTGGGCTTCCTTGCGAATTATGGGAAGGGGACATGATGGGTGTTATATGCAGCTTCAGCATCCTTTGGTGCTTCACCCTGTGGTTGAGTTTCCTCTTCTTCAACTATGTCCCATATGTCCTCTTCCTCTTCAGCATCTTCCACTTTCACTACATCTTCAGCTGGGGTGTGTTCTGGTGGGCTTGGCTCCTCAGGATTCCTCCCTTGTTATGTGGTTCCAGACCTCAAGGTAATGGCATTGATGCCACCCTTGGGGTTGGGTAATAGTTGGGAGGGGATTCCACTGGAGCTCAAAGGCTGGTTGTTGGAGTTATTTAGTGATCCAATCTATGAGACAAGAGCTTGCAAGGTAGAGTTCAGACGATTTAGAGTAGAAGTAAGGTTGTTTTCTATGGCTTGCTGTCTCCGATCAATAGATTGTAGTAACTCATCATTAGAAGATGAAGAGGGATAAGTGATTTGAGGGGTCTGCTGAGATGCTTAGGGCTGCCTTAGATGAGGTGCTCTGTAGGCCTGATTCTGATTCTGCTGTCTGATGTTGTTTTTGTTGTTTCACCTCTGGTTTTCATTGTTATCTCTGCCTCCTCTGTTATGATTGTCCCTCCAACCCTGGTTAGAATTATCTCTCCAACCTTGGTTGGAATTGTCCTGCCATCCATGGTTGTAGCTGCCACCTTGATTGTATCCTTGATTGGGGCGGTCATAGAAGTTATGAGTGGCTGCCACAGTGTTGTCTTCCTGTTAGAGCTGCGGATATTCATCAGTATAATGACTATAATCTGTACAGATCACGCATACTCTTTGTGGAACCAATTGTTGACTTTGCTGTAGTGGAGAAGACTGAGCTTGTTGTTGACTCAACTGCATTTGCTTCAGTAAGTTGGTCATTTCACATATACTCTGAGTTAGAGCAGTAGTCTCTTTGTTAGAGGATACCTCTACAACAGCTTTTGAGTGGCTTTGCCTCTGCCTGTGATTCTTAGTGGATTCAGCTAAGTCGTTGATCAATTTCCATGCTTCATCAGTGGTCTTGTACTTTTTCATAGACCCATTGCTAGCACCTTCCAATGTGGTCTTATCTTGAGGCTTTATGCCCTGTGTGAAGTAGCTGAGCAACACTAACTTCTCAATCATGTGGTGGGGGCATGCTTCCAGAGGATTGTTGAAGTGCTCCCAATATTCGTGGAGAGTCTCGGATTCGCCTTGAACAATCATGGAAATCTCCTTCCTCAATCTATGAGTAACTTCAGCTGGAAAGAATTTTTCCAGAAATTCTCTTCTAAGTGTATCCCAGTTAGCAACAGTCGCTCTAGGTTGGGTGTAGTACCACTCTCTCGCCTTTCCCTCAAGAGAGAACGGGAAGGCTTTTAACAGAATAGAAGTTTCATTTGCACCATTACGCCTGACAGTAGAACAGGCTGCCTGGAAATCCCTAAGGTGCTTGATAAGCTCTTGAGCAGGTAAGCCATAAAACTTAGGCATCAAGTTGAGTAGTGCAGTCTTTAGTTTAAAATCTGCAGCCACCGCTGGGTGATGCACTTGATACAGTTGTAGTGTAAAATCAAGGGCTCTAGCTTCCTGCATAGTAACTCTCCTAGGTGCTGCCATGTCACCTGCACGTAAATCAACCGAATCAGTAGAAAGGGAGCTTGTTTCTTCCTTAAGTAAGGTTTCAGATTTGTCCTTGGAGAGGACTAACCGACGCCGAACTTGCCTTATACGTGAAATAGTTCTTTCAATCTCAGGATCAAATACTGGCAAGCTTGGATCAGGTAATGAATGCGTCATTCAATGAAGGAAACATGTAGCTCATAATAGCAAAATAAAAAGAAAAATGCAAATAAATAAATTCCAATCAATAAATTAGCACTCTATTGCAACTCCCCGGCAACGGTGCCAAAAATTGACGTAGCGAAAATTAGCAGATTAAGAAATTAATATGAAAGATACGTTGCAAGTACATTTCTTAACCAACAAAAATCCGTTTATCAATTTAGAAGGGTTGTCACAAAATTAGAATTAAAATACTGGGAGTATGAATCCCAGATCGTCTCCCAATGAGTTATAGAAAGGTGTTCTATTCTATTAATCAGAGGTTTTCCAAGATGGTTTTGAGTTTGGTAAATAGAAAATTAAATCAGAGAATTTATGTAATTTAAATAAAAATCTTGACCGGGAGTAGATTAATCGGAAGTTCTATCCTTGTTGGAGTTCTCCCAAGATCAATTGATAATTGAAGGTAGTTCTACTTAGTTATCCTTTACTAGGTAAAGGAAAGTCAAGTAAGTTGGAAGTCTACTTCTATTCACAAGATCTAATCCTCTCCCTTGGGCATTTCAACTCAAGGTTATCCTTTCAATCAACTCCCAATCAAGTTAGAGAACTACTCGCTCATCATGAATGTAAATTTCACAAAATAAAAATAAGAAATAAAGAAAGACATGATAGACAATAATAAAAAAGATCAATTAGAAATAAAAATGGTTCTTCTATTAATAAATTTTTAAAATAATCCAATTGTAACTCTGAACAAATTAAGGATATGAAAGAGTAAGCAAAAAGTAAAGAAAACAAACTAGAGTGATGAAATCTTGTGGAGGTAATAACTCTTCTCAATATCCTAATCCAAAAAGCAATAAAAAGAAAATCCTAAGAACTATGAATGTGTAGAGAGAAAACCTAGAAGAGGAGTAAAATCAGATATAAAAAACTAAGAATTATCTGGAATGAATGTTGACTCTGGTCTCTGCATGTTCCCTGGCTCTAATCTGTGCTTATGGGCCAAAAACTGGGTTGAAACGCGCCCCAGAATCCAAGCTAGCGTTTTTGTAAATTCTGTAGATTGCGCACGTCATGCGTACGCGTCATCCACGCGTGCGCGTCATTCAGCGTTTTTCCGTGCCACGCATGCGCATCTGATGAGAGAACTTTTGCGTGGTCTAGAATTCAGAATAAATTTCCATTGCAAGTATAGCTTCGAAACAAACAAAAGTCCTTTCATACAAATGTTTTGGTTGTCACTAGTAACAAACTCCTTTGAAATTGATAACCGAGTATTCAAACCTCGGGTCCTCTTCTCAAGGAATTGCAGGGAGGTACGTTCTTATTATTGGCTATGAAAAATGTAAAATTGGAGTTTTTGGAATTTGGGCAATGGGCACAGGTATATTTTCAAAGCAATAAAAAATAAATAAATAACTGTAAAATAAACTCTTGGCAAGGTATAAGAACTGGAAGTCCTATCCTTATCAATTGCGATGAGAATTGGATTTTTCTCCCACTTTGTTAACCTCTAACTATGAAGGTAATTTAAGTGGATGAATTAATTTTGATTCCTCAGATCCTAGTCTTTCCTTGGGAAAAGTCAGAGTTATTGGAACTTGAATTAATGAAATAAAGAAATCCAATTTTCAATCAACAATGAGTTTGATAACTCAAGAGTCACCAATTACTCAACCAAAGCCAAAAGGGTAACAGGAAAATCCAAATTATTTATATAAATAAAAGACAGCAATCATCAATCTGAAATACCTCAAATAACATTAATTCAAATAATAATCTGTATCATGGAAGAATTCATAAATTAAATAGCAAAAGTAAATAATCAATCCAAAGTAAAATAAAATAAAAGGGAAGCTTAAAACAAGGAAACATTAAACCTGGGATTGAGAGTCACTCCTAAAACTAATAGAAATCCTAAATTCTAATTTCTAAAAACTCTACCTAAATCCTAAGAGAGAGGAGAGAACTTCTCTCTCTAAAAACTACATCTAAAACATGAAAAGTGAATTATGAAAAGCATGATTATGAATGGATGTATTCCCCCACTTTATAGCCTCTAATATGTATTCTCTGGGCCGAAACAGGGTCAGAAACAGCCCAGAAGTCACTTCCAGTGCTTTCTGGTCCGTACAAGTCACGGCCAAGTGACGCGGAGGCGTCGCCCACGTGGCTGCGAGGATTGAAGTTCACAGCTGCGATGCGTCCGCGTGGATCACGCGTTCGCGTCGCTTAGCTTCAAGGCAACTATGACATGTTATATATCAAATCGAAGCCCCAGACGTTAGCTTTCCAACGCAACTGGAATCGTTTCATTTGGACCTTTGTAGCTAAAGTTATAGCTGTTTGAGTGCGAAGATGTCAGGCTGGACAGCTTAGCAGTTTCTCCAACTTCTTGTATTCCTTCCACTTTTGCATGCTTCCTTTCCATCCTCCAAGCCATTCCTGTCCTATAATATCTGAAAACACTTAATACACATATCAAGGCATCTAATGGTAATAGAGAGGATTAATAATAAGCAAATATAAGATCAAAGAAGCATGTTTTCAATCATAGCACAAAATCAGGAAGGAAAATGTAAAACATGCGAATTGTATGAATAAGTGAGTAAAGAGTTGTTAAAAACCACTCAATTGAGCATAAGATAAACCATAAAATAGTGGTTTATCAACCTCCCTACACTTAAACAATAGCATGTCCTCATGCTAAGCTTAAGAGAAACTATAAAGAGATGAAGAGGAATCATAGAATGTATGAGATGCAACCTATGAATGCAACTAAATGCAAAATGTTTCTACCTACTTGGTTATTAATAAATAAGTTCTCCAAGACAAACATAAATCAGATTTCACTAATTCAAATCATATAGTGAAAACAAGTAAACTTGTAAGAAGATAGCTCATGAAAGCAGAGAACATAAAATCAAGCATTGAACCCTTACTGGTAGTGTATATGCTCAAATCTCTCAAGTGTCTAGGGTCAATTTCTCTACTCTTCTCTAATCATGCTTTCTAAAACTTTGTTCTTCATCTAACCAATAAACAAATATTTACTATACTAATGCAAACATTATGAGGTCTGTTCAGGGTTGTAATGGGGCTGAGGTAAAGGTAGAGATATATATATAAGGCTAAGTGAGCTAATTAAGTGAATCCTTGATTAGTCTAAGATCTCACCTAACATACATACTTTGTAAAGTAAAGCTTCTTTACCTATTCTCCCATATTTTTCCCACTTTTGATGTTACATGCTCATGTATTAGTTTTAATTTTGTCCCATGTGCATTACTTTATTTTGCATTTGAGGAATTCTTTTGTATCCCCTTTATTCAAATACTGAATTATTTATTTATTTTTCTTAATGCATATGGTAATTTAATTATTTTGATTTCACACGATCATGCTTCCCAAAATTTTTATTTTGAATTATTTCATTCTTTTCAGCTTCCTACCCTTTGTTTTTATCATCCATGTTCCCAATAAGTTTCCCACACTTAAACAATTACACAATTTCTATCTTAAGCTAACCAAGGATTCAACTTGGGATTTTAAATTTGTTTTTCTGCTTAAGGCTAGTGTTGTGGTTTATAGAATAAGAGGGAATTAAAGGCTCAAGGGGGCTAACAAGGGTGATGTAAAAGGTAGGCTAATTTTGGGATAAGTGAGCTAGAATCAAATAATGGCCTCAATCATATGCAAGCATGTAAATATATTAAATATTGGACATATAGAATGGAACAAAGCAAAGATTACAATTATAGAGAAGAAAACACACAAGAATAAAATTTTATGGTTAAATAATGTAACCATATAAATAAGCTCAAAATCTCACAGGTTGTGTGTTCTTTGGCTCAAAAACCATATTCCAAATACAACTTCAAAATAAGTTTAACACAAATGTTTTCAATTTAAATTAGTGAAATACTATAAAAATTTTCTTGCAAAAGAAATTATTACTTTAACCAAGTGGTAAAATATGCAAAAATCAAACAAATATGCAAATGCAACAATGAACAATCAAATAAAATAAAATATTGGTGTTGAAATAGGAAATAACTAACCCATGGAGATCGGTATCGACCTCCCCACACTTAAAGATTGCACCGTCCTCGGTGCTTGCTGAGATATGCAGGTGGACGGGTGGTTCCAACTGATGCTTTTCTTCAAGGATTGTGCAGATGGACTTGTTTGTCTCCCTTTTTAGAAGTTCCTCCCTTTTCCCGTCTTCGGTGGCCAGCCTGGAAGAAGAGAAAAAGAAGAACAGTAACCCAGAGATAAGGATAAGAACATAAATAAAATATGGGTGTTAATGCCAAATAATAAAGGTCTCAATTACATGGTAGCTACAACATGCAAGTGAGGAAACAACAGAAGCACATGACATACTAGTGGTGCAAAATTTTGCAACAATTAGGGAGAGTGTGGGTAAGGAGAGGTAATGTAAATTTATGTCAATGCAAAATTAATACAGGTATAAAAGATATGCATTGATTTAAATACTATTACCTAACCATAATAAAACAAGTCACTAAGCACCCAAAATAATTCAAGAGAAGATGCGACAGCTAAATAAGAAAATTTTAACTCCAAAGAAAAAATAATGAAATTAGAAAAGAAAAGACAAAATATGCACTAAATTAAAATGCAATGAATGAAATATACAATAAATTAAGTAAAATAAAATGAAAGATAAAAAGAATAAGAAGAGAAAGAAGGTAAGAAGAAGTAAAGAAGAGAGGAGGAAGATAGAATAAGAAAAGATAGAAAAAATTAGGATTAGAGAAGAAAAGAAAAGATAATTGGCACTGATCTGAATAGGTTGTGCGATGCTGGTGACGCGGTCGCGTGGGGCGGAATAAGTTCAGGCGACGTGGACACATGGGGCACGCGAACGCATGGCCTGATTTGTGCGGTTGGCGCGAGTGCAGCCTTGCGTTCACGCAACTCTCTGTTCGAAACTCTTTTTGCCAATTTTTAGGGTGACGCAGTCGCGTGGTTGACGCGATCGCGTGGGTGGCCAAGATTGGAGGATGATGCGAATGCATGGGGCACGCGTTCGCGTGGTAAGGCTTGTGCGTCTAGTGCCAGTCCAGCCTTACTCTAGCACAACTTTCGGCCATGCACCCCTTTTACGTCGATTACCAGGTCACACAGCCGCTTGAGTGACGCAGACGCGTGGGAGGCATGGTTCCCATATGACGCGGACGCGTCAGCGACGCAGTCGTGTGGGTCAAATTGTGCCAAAAGCACGCCTCCAGCCACGCTTTCGCGTGACTCTCTGTTCAACTTTCTTTTCTTCATAACGCACTGGTGACGCGGACGCGTCAGCGACGCTGCCGTGTCGCGTGCGTTTTTTTTTATGCAAAATGCAGAATGCAATGCTTAATGTGAATGCTATGTATGATTCTAGGTTCAATAAAGAATAAAATAAAACTTGAAAACAAATAAAACTAAATAAAAATGAAAAAAAAATGATCATACCTTGGTGGGTTGTCTCCCACCTAGCACTTTTAGTTAAAGTCCTTAAGTTGGACATTGGTTGAGCTTCCTGTTATGGTGGCTTATGTTTAAATTCATCCAGAAATCTCCACCAATGCTTGGAATGCCAATAGCCTCCGGGGTCCCAAACTAGGCATGTGAAGCTTCTGAGCAGCTTCAAATAGATTTTCAGGCTCCCGGGTGATGAATATTAGAGTATTCTCCAGGATCCCAAACTCCGGTTCCAAATCCGCTTTTGTTTTGATCTATACTTCTCCATCCGGGCGGTTTGGAAATTAGATTCTCACCACGGTGACCAGACGTTCTCCGTGATCCATTCAATTGAGCATGATACCAATCCGTGCACTTCGAGTTGAAGCGTGGAACCTTATTGAACCTTGTGCACCCGCTCTGAGTACGAGCCATTTTCCTTTTACTCTTAAAGCTGCAAAGAGATCTAAGCTGACCATCTGTTTCAAGTAAACCATATTCAAGTGGAAAAGTAAAGATAAAAGCTAAGGATTTTACCTACTTGAAGCTTGTATTGGGTGATAGTGGCCTTGGGATAGGTAGTTCTAGTGGTTCTGTAAGTTTTACTCCCTTGTGTTCTTCTGTGAATTTCTCCACGTCATTGCAAATTTCTTCCACTTCAATCATATCTTGATCAGAGTCTTCAATTTCTCCCTCATCATCGCTCAAGTCATATATTGGAGGTTGAGAAAAATCTACCTCAGCATCATCTTCATATTCACTCGGGGAAGATTCTTCTGTCTCAAAGAATTCACTTGCAGATGCAAGTTCGTAACTAAGAGAACAAGACTCGTGATCATCATCATCAAGGAAGCTTGCGTCCTGGGTTATTCCGTTCAGTTCTTCATAAGATAATTGCAGTGGAGGCGGTGCAAAATCCTCCTCAGCATCAATTGTAACATCCTTGACGGAATTCTCCATAACTCTGGATTCAAGTGGCGGTTCGGCATCTCCTAAATCTTCAACAGCCTCTTCTTCTTCTGCAATGACAGCTTCCTCTACTTGTTCCAGTACGAAGTTATGCTCTATGCTGTTCACTAGAGCTTCTAGCGTCTTCTTTGTACTACGTTCTTCATTGGATTCTCCACATAAAGCCATGGGAGTCTGTTGAGGGGCTGAACGTCTGGAAGATAATTGATTTAACTTCTCCACTATTGCTTGCTCCAGTTGATGAAGGGTTGTAGTAAATTGTTTTATTGATTCTTCAAGGCGAACCTGTGATTCTGGCTTTGATGGATATGGGTATAGTGTATGGGGGAGTGGTGGTTCTTGGGAGTAATTGAATTGGTGTTGGGGCGGATAAGGATCGTATGGTGGCGAAAGGTGAAAAGAAGCTTGTGAGTGTGGTGGTTTGAGGTTATGTTGAGAGGATGGTCTATAGGCACAAGGTGGGGCTTGTTGGTAGTTAAAAGGTTGTCCACCATATCTTTCAGCTGGGTTTGCATTGTAGAATGGTCGTTGTCCATGATATCTTGGAGAAACAAGTAAAAGAAAAATATTTACAATAACCAATAATAAGGCACACGTTTGCAATTCCCCGGCAACGGCGCCATTTTGATGAGAGAACTTTTGCGTGGTCTAGAATTCAGAATTAATTTCCGTTGCAAGTATAGCTTCTAAACCAACAAAAGTCCTTTCATACAAACGTTTTGGTTGTCACTAGTAACAAACCCCTTTGAAATTGATAACCGAGTATTCAAACCTCGGGTCGTATTCTCAAGGAATTGCAGGGAGGTATGTTCTTATTATTGGCTATGAAAAAGGTAAAATTGGGGTTTTTGGAATTTGGACAATGGGCACAGGTATATTTTTAAAGCAATAAAAAATAAATAAATAACTGTAAAATAAACTCTTGGCAAGGTATAAGAACTGGAAGTCCTATCCTTATCAATTGCGATGAGAATTGGATTTTTCTCCCACTTTGTTAACCTCTAACTATGAAGGTAAGTTAAGTGGATGAATTAATTTTGATTCCTCAGATCCTAGTCTTTCCTTTGGAAAAGTTAAGAGTTATTGGAACTTGAATTAATGAAATGAAGAAATCCAATTTTCAATCAACAATGAGTTTGATAACTCAAGAGTCACCAATTACTCAACCAAAGCCAAAAGGGTAACAGGAAAATCCAAATTATTTATATAAATAAAAGACAGTAATCATCAATCTGAAATACCTCAAATAACATTAATTCAAATAATAATCTGTATCATGGAAGAATTCATAAATTAAATAGCAAAAGTAAATAATCAATCCAAAGTAAAATAAAATAAAAGGGAAGCTTAAAACAAGGAAACATTAAACCTGGGATTGAGAATCACTCCTAAAACTAAGAGAAGTCCTAAATCCTAATTTCTAAAAACTCTACCTAAATCCTAAGAGAGATGAGAGAATCTCTCTCTCTAAAAACTACATCTAAAACATGAAAAGTGAATTATGAAAAGCATGATTATGAATGGATGCATTCCCCCACTTTATAGCCTCTAATATGTATTCTCTGGGCCGAAAACAGGGTCAGAAACAGCCCAGAAGTCACTTCCAGCACTTTCTGGTCCATACAAGTCGCGGCCAAGTGACGCGGAGGCGTCGCCCATGCGGCCGCGCGGATTGAAGTTCGCAGCTGCAATGCGTCCGCGTGGATCACGCATTCGCGTCGCCTAGCTTCAGAACAACTATGGCATATTATATATCAAATCGAAGCCCCCGGATGTTAGCTTTTCAACGCAACTAGAACCGCATCATTTGGACCTCTGTAGCTAAGGTTATAGCCGTTTGAGTGCGAAGAGGTCAGGCTGGACAACTTAGCAGTTTCTCCAACTTCTTATATTCCTTCCACTTTTGCATGCTTCCTTTCCATCCTCCAAGCCATTCCTGCCCTATAATATCTGAAAACACTTAACACACATATCAAGGTATCTAATGGAAATAGAGAGGATTAATAATAAGCAAATATAAGATCAAAGAAGCATGTTTTCATTCATAGCACAAAATCAGGAAGGAAAATGTAAAACATGCGAATTGTATGAATAAGTGAGTAAAGAGTTGATAAAAACCACTCAATTGAGCATAAGATAAATCATAAAATAGTGGTTTATCAGCGTCGTCCATGTATTCGCGTCACTCGTGCAGCTTCTAATCCACGCGTTCGTGTCAGGCACGCGAGCGCGTCACTGCGATTTCCTCCATTTCGCGCGGTCGCGTGAGTCATGCGTCCGCATCGCTTCTCGCTGGTCATCTCCTAAATTTGTTGTGTTCCTTCCATTTTTGCAAGCTTCCTCTCCATTCTCTAGGCCATTCCTACCCTATGAAGCCTGAAACACTTAACACACAGATCACGGCATCGAATGGTATAAAGGAGAATAAAAATATACAATTAAAAGATCTTTAGGAAGCAAGTTTTCAATCATAGAACAATTTTAGGAAAGAATTGTAAATACATGCAAATCATATGAATAAGTGGGTGAAGACTTGATAAAACCACTCAATTAAACACAATATAAATAATAAAATAATGGTTTATCAATCCTACTCGAAATACCACAGACAAGGTTTAGACTTTCCGGATCTCAGGAATGCTGTCTATTGATTCTAGCCTATACCACGAAGATCCTAATCACGGGGTCGGATTCTTTATTGTCAGGAGAGATGATGCAAATCCGTGGATTAGAGACCCAAAGGAGTATACTCCGGCTGGCATCCAATGACTACGTTGAACATCATGTAGACCGCTTTGTGGTTGTCAGGCACGCGGATCTTGGCTAAGCGAGTACTGAAGATAGTGGGTGATTGTCACGGATTACCCCTTCAGTCTGACTTAACTGAATCAAGTACAAGAGTATATCTTGGAGAAGAAGTAGGCGTGAATTGAAGGAAAACAATAGTACTTGCATTAATTCATGAGGAATAGCAGAGCTCCTCACCTTAATCTATGAGGTGTAAAAACTCCACCGTTGAAAATACATAAGAACAAAAGTTCTAGGCATGGCCGAATGGCCAGCCTCCCAAATGGCATAAAAATTCGAAAACAAGGGAAGAAGACCTGATCAAAGGATCAAAAAGTGGTCCAAAGATCTAAATACAACAGTAAAAAGTGCTATTTATACTAAACTAGTAAACTAGGTTTATAGAAAATGAGTAACTAAGTGCAGAAATCCACTTCTGGGGCTCACTTGGTGTGTGCTTGGGCTGAGAATTGAAGCTTTCACGTGCATAGGCTCTTCTTGGAGTTAAACGCCAGTTTGGGTGCCAGTTTTGGCGTTTAACTCCAGCTTTGGTGCCAGTTCTGGCGTTTTACGCCAGAAAAGGGTCTCTGGGTGGCGTTTGAATGCCAGTTTGGGCCATCAAATCTCGGGAAAAGTATGAACTATTATACATTGCTGAAAAGCCCAAGATATCTACTTTCCAACGCAATTAAGAGCGCGCTAATGGGTTTTCTATAGCTCCAGAAAATCCACTTCGAGTGCAGAGAGGTCAGAATCCAACAGCATCTGCAGTCCTTTCTCAGCCTCTAAATCAGATTTTTGCTCAGGTCCCTCAATTTCAGTCGGAAAATAACTGAAATCACAGAAAACCACACAAACTCATAGTAAAATCCAAAAATGTGAATTTTTCATGAAAACTAATAAAAATATACTAAAAAGTGACTAAAACATACTAGAAACTACCTAAAAATAATGCCAAAAAGCGTATAAATTATCCGCTCATCACAACACCAAACTTAAATTGTTGCTTGTCCCCAAGCAACTAAAAACAATATAAGATAAAAAGAAGAGAATATACAATAAATCCCAAAATATCAATGAAGCTTAGTTCTAATTAGATGAGCGGGACTTGTAGCTTTTTGCTTCTGAACAGTTTTGGCATCCCACTTTATCCTTTGAAGTTCAGAATGACTGGCATCCATAGGAACTCAGAATTCAGATAGTGTTATTGATTCTCCTAGTTTATTATGTTGATTCTTGAACACAGCTACTTATGAGTCTTTGCCGTGACCCTAAGTATCTTGTTTTCCAGTATTACCACCGGATACATAAATGCCACAGACACATAACTGGGTGAACCTTTTTAGACTGTGACTCAGCTTTGCTAGAGTCCTCAGTTAGAGGTGTCCAGAGTTCTTAAGCACACTCTTTTTTCTTTGAATCACAACTTTAACCACTCAGTCTCAAGCTTTTCACTTGGACCTTCATGACACAAGCACATGGTTAGGGATAGCTTGATTTAGCCGCTTAGGCCAGGATTTTATTCCTTTGGGCCCTCCTATCCATTAATGCTCAAAGCCTTGGATCCTCTTTACCCTTGCCTTTTAGTTTAAAGGGTTACTGGCTTTTTGCTCTTGCCTTTTGGTTTAAAGAGCTATTGGCTTTTTCTGCTTGCTTTTTCTTTTTTTTTCTTTTTTTTTCGCTTTTTTTCTTTTTTTTCACAAGCTTTGTGTTTTTCACTACTTTTTCTTACTTCAAGAATCAATTTTATGATTTTTCAGATTATCAATAACATTTCTTCATTTTCATTATTTTTTCAAGAGCCAACAATTTTAACATTCATAAACTTCACTATAAAAAATATGCACTGTTCAAGCATTCATTCAGAAAACAAAAAGTATTGCCACCACACCAAAACAATTTAACTAATTTCAAGATAGAATTCGAAATTCATGTACTTCTTGTTCTTTTGCAATTAGAAACATTTTTTATTTAAGAAAGGTGAAGGATTCATAGGATATTCATAGCTTCAAGGCATAGACATTAGACACTAATGATCATGTAATAAAGACACAAACATAGACAAAACATCAAGCATAGGAAACCGAAAAAGCAAAAAATGAGAACAAGAAAATTAAAGAACGTGTCCACCTTAGTGATGGTGGTTAGTTCTTCCTCTTGAAGATCCTATGGAGTGCTTGAGCTCCTCAATATCTCTTCCTTGCCTTTGTTGCTCTTCCCTCATGGCTCTTTGGTCCTCTCTAATTTTATGGAGGATAATGGAATGCTCTTGGTGCTCCATCCTTAGTTGCTCCATGTTGGAACTCAAATCCCCTAAAGAGGTGTTGAGTTGTTCCCAATAGTTGTGTGGAAGAAAATGCATCTCTTGAGGCATCTCAGGGATTTCTTGATGAGGGACTTCCTCATGCTCTTGTTGAGGTCCATGAGTGGGCTCTCTTGTTTGCTCCATCCTCTTTTTAATGATGGGCTTGTGGTCTTTAATGAGGATGTCTTCCTCTATGACAATTCCTGCTAAATTGCATAGGTGACAGATGAGATGAGGGAAGGCTAATCTTGCCAAAGTGGAGGGCTTGTCAGCCATTTTGTATAGTTCTAGAGGTATGATCTCATAAACTTCCACTTCCTCTCCAATCATGATGATATGGATCATGATAGCCCGATCCACAGTTACCTCGAATCGGTTTCTAGTAGGAATGATAGAGCATTGGATGAACTCTAACCATCCTCAAGACATGGGTTTGAGGTCAAGCCTTCTCAGTTGAACCGGCTTGCCTTTGGAGTCTCTCTTCCATTGGGCTCCTTCCACACAGATGTCCATGAGGACTTGATCCAACCTTTGATCAAAGTTGACCCTTCATGTGAAAGGATGAAGATCTCCTTGCATCATTGGTAAGTTGGATGCCAACCTCACATTTTTCGGTCTGAAATCTAAGTATTTCTCCCGAACCATTGTGAGCCAATTCTTTGGGTTCGGGTTCATACTTTGATCATGGTTCTTAGTTATCTATGCATTAGCATAGAACTCTTGAACTATTAAGATTCTGACTTGTTGGATAGGGTTGGTGAGAGCTTCTCAACTTCTTCTCCGAATCTCTTGTCGGATCTCTGGATATTCGCCCTTTTTGAGCTTGAAGGGGACCTCAGGGATCACCTTCTTCTTGACCACAACTTCATAGAAGTGGTCTTGATGGACCTTTGAGATGAACCTCTCCGTCTCCCATGACTCAGAGGTGGAAGCTACTGTCTTCCCTTTCCTCTTTCTAGAGGTTTCTCCGGCCTTAGGTGCCATTAATGGTTATTGAAAACAAAAAGCAAAGCTTTTTCCAACACCAAACTTAAGAGATTTGGTCGTCCTCGAGCAAAAGAAGAAAGAAAAAAGCAGGAGAAGAAGAAATAGAGGAGATGGAGGTGTGTGGTGAATTCGGCCAAGGGGGGTTTGGAGTGTTTGTGATGTGTGAAAATGAAGGAGTCAGGAGGGGTATATATAGGGTAAGGGAGAGAGGGAATCCGTGTGATAGGGGTTGGGTTTGGGAGGAAAGTGGTTTGAATTTGAGTGGGTGTGGGTAGGTGGGTTGTATGATGGAAAATAGTGGATGGATGTGAGTGGTGAAGAGGTTATGGGGAAGAGGGTAGGATTTGATAGGTGAATGGTGTTTGGAGAAGGGTGTTATGGAAAGGTGTGAACATGAGTGAGAATGAGTTGGGGTAGGTAGGGATCCTATAGGGTCCACAAATCTTGAGATGTCAAGGATTTCTCATCCCTGCACCTTTCTGGCATTTAAACGCCCTCTGTGTGGCATTTCTGGCGTTAAACGCCAGGCTGTTGCCCATTTCTGGTGTTAAACGCCAGTCTGGCTGCCAGTTCTGGCGTTTAACACCTAGAATGCTGCCAGACTGGGCGTTAAATGCCCATTATGCTACGCTTACTGGCGTTTAATGCCAGCCAGATGCCAGACATCCTTTTCTGGCGTTAAACGCCAGTCTGTGTGCCATTTCTGGCGTTTAACACCCAAAATGGTGCCAGATTGGCGTTAAACGCCCACTTTGCTAGCTTTACTGGTGTTTAAACGCCAGTAAGCTCGCCCTCCAGGGTGTGCTATTTTTTGCTGTTTTTGATTCCTGCTTTAATTCTGTAGCTGTTTTTGTGACTCCACATGATCATAAACCTAAAGAAGACATATAATAACAACGAAAAATAAAATGAAAGAGTAATTAATATAGATAAATAAAATTGGGTTGCCTGCCAATAAGCATTTCTTTAATATCAATAGCTTGACAGGAAGCTCTTACAGAGCTTCACAGGTGCTCAGAGCATGGTTGTGGCCTCCCAACACCAAACATAGAAGTTGAGTGTGGAGGCTCTGTATTGAGAGAAGCTTTTCATGCTTCTTCTCCATGTTTTATTGAAGAAGATCCTTGAGTCTTAAACACAAGGTATTCATCATTCAATTGAAGGACTAACTCTCCTCTGTCCACATCAATCACATCCCGTGCTGTGGCTAGGAAGGGACTTCCAAGGATGATGGATTCATCCTCATCCTTCCCAGTGTCTAGGATTATGAAGTCAGCAGGGATGTAAAGGCCTTCAACCTTCACTAAGACATCCTCTACAAGTCCATAAGCCCGTTTCATTGATTTGTCTGCCATCTCTAGTGAAATTCTTGCAGCTTGTACCTCAAAGATCCCTAGTTTCTCCATTATAGAGAGTGGCATGAGGTTGATACCTAACCCTAGGTCACACAGAGCCTTTTCAAAGGTCACAGTGCCTATGATGCAAGGTATTAAGAACTTTTCGGGATCCAGTTTCTTTTGAGGCAATGTCTGCTAAATCCATGTATTCAGTTTATTGATGAGCAATGTAGGTTCATCCTCCCAAGTCTCATTACCAAATAACTTGGTATTCAACTTCATGATTACTCCTAGATACTGAGCAACTTGCTCTTCAACAGTGTCTTCATCCTCTTCAGAGGAAGAATATTCATCAGAGCTCATGAATTACAATAGTAAGTTCAGTGGAATCTCTATGGTCTCTATATGAGCCTCAGATTCCTTTGGTTCCTCATTAGGGAACTCCTTATTGGTCAGTAGACGTCTAGCAGGGTCTTCCTCACTGGAAATCACTGCCTTTTCACTCTCTCCAGGTTCGGCCACTTTGGATATGGTTATGGCCTTGCACTCTCTTTTGGGATTCTCTTTTGTATTGCTTGGGAGAGTACTAAGAGGAGTTTCAGTAACTCTTTTACTCAGCTGACCCACTTGTGCCTCCAAATTTTTGATGGAGGACCTTGTTTCATTCATGAAACTGAGAGTGGTCTTAGATAGATCAGAGACTATGTTTGCTAAGCCAGAGAGGCTCTGCTCAGAATTCTCTGTCTGTTGCTGAGAAGATGATGGGAAAGGTTTGCTATTGCCAAACCTATTTCTCCCACCATTGTTGTTGTTGAAGCCTTGTTGAGGCTTTATTGATCCTTCCATGAGAAATTTGGATGATTCCTCCATGAAAGATTATAGTTGTTTCCATAGGGTTCTCCCATGTAATTCACCTTTTTTATTGTAGGATTCTCAGGGTCATAAGCTTCTCCCTTAGAGGAGGCTTCTTTAGCACTGCCGGATGCAACTTACAATCCAGTCAGATTCTGAAAAATCATATTGACTTGCTGAGTCAATATTTTGTTCTAAGCTAATATGGCATTTAGAATATTAATATCAAGAACTCCTTTCTTTTGAGTCATCCCATTATTCACAGATTTCTTTCAAAAGTGTACATGAACTGGTTATTTGCAACCATCTCAATGAAGTCTTGGGCTTTTGCAGGGGTTTTCAGATGAAGAGATCCACCAGCAGAATGGGCCAATGACATCTTGGATAATTCAGACAGACCATCATAGAATATACATATGATGCTCTATTTTGGAAGCATGTCAGAAGGACACATTTTGGTTAATTGCTTGTATCTTTCCCAAGCTTCATAGAGGGATTCACCTTCCTTCTGTTTGAATGTTTGGACTTCCACTCTAAGCTTTCTCATCTTTTAAGATGGAAAGAATTTGGTCAAGAAAGCATTGACCAATTTATCCCAAGAGTTTAGGCTTTCTCTAGGTTGTGAGTCCAACCATGTTCTAGCTCTCTCTCTTACAGCAAAGGGGAAAAGCATAAGTCTGTAAACCTCGGGATCAATCCCATTGGTCTTAACAGTATCACAGATTTGCATGAATTTAGCTAAGAACTGATGAGGATCTTCCGATGGAAGTCCATGAAACTTGTAATTCTGCTGCATTAGAGAGACTAATTGAGGCTTAAGCTCAAAGTTGTTTGCTCCGATGGCAGGAATTGAGATGCTTCTTCCATAGAAGTTGGAAGTTGGTGCAGTATAGTCACCAAGCATCTTCCTTGCATCTCTCACATTATTGTTGGGTTCGGCTTCCATGTCTACTTCTTTTTTGAAATTCTCTGAAAGGTCCTTTCCGGAATGTTGTGCTTTAGCTTCTCTTAGCTTCTTCTTCAGAGTCCTTTCAGGTTCAGGATCAGCTTCAACAAGAATGTTTTTATCCCTGTTTCTGCTCATATGAAAAAAAAAGCAAAAGGGAGTAGTGGAATCTTCTATGTCACAGTATAGAGATTCTCTGATGTGTCAGAAGAAAAGGAGTAGAAGAATGAGAATAGAGAGGAGGTGAGTTCGAAAAATTTTTAGATGAATGGAGGAGGAATGTTAGCAATTAAATAAAATAAATAGAAAGAGATTAGAGAGAAAGAGTTTTCAAAAATTTTAAAGAAATAACATAAAATTAGAATTTAAAACAATTAGTTAATTAAAAAGATTTTTGAAAAAGGGGTTAGTAATTTTCGAAAATTGGAGGTTGAAAAGTGGTTAGGTGGTTTTGAAAAAGATAAGAAATAATAATTAGTTAAAACAAATTTGAAAATAAATTTTGAAAAGATAAGGAGTTAGAAAAAGATATTGAAATCAAAATTTTAAAACAAGATATGATTGAAAAAGATTTGATTGAAAAAGATATGATTTGAAAAGATATGATTGAAAAAGAAATTAAAAATATTTGATTTTAAAAAGATATGATTGAAAAGATATGATTCAAAAAGATTTGATTTTTAAAATTGATGACTTGACTAACAAGAAACAAAAAGATATGATTCTAAAATTCAAAGACTGATCCCTTCTTAACAAGAAAGTAACAAATTTGAAATTTTTGAATCAAAACATTAATTGTTAGCAAGGATTTTTGAAAATGTGGAAAGATAAGATTTTAAAATTATGATTTGAAACATGAAAAATTAAAAAAAAAATTGAATTAGAAATGAAATTACCTCCCTTGTGTCATCCTGGCGTTAAACGCCCAGGGTGCTATCCATTATGGCGTTTAACGCCCAGAATGCTACCTCTTTGGGCGTTTAACGCCTAACCATATACCCTGGCTGGCGTTTAACGCCAGAATTCCTTCCTTACTAGGCATTTTTCTAAACGCCCAGCTTTTTCTCTGTGATTCCTCTGTTGTATGTTCTGAATCTTCATTTCTCTGTATTATTTACTTGAAAAGAGACATTTTTTATTTTGAATTTTTAATGAAGAGAGAGAAAAATAACAAAATGAAATAAAACATAAAAATGCAAAATCAAAACAAGTAATGCATGCAAGGACACTTTGAATGTCAAGATGAACACTAAGAACACTTTGAAGATCATGATGAACATCAAGGACATATTTTTGAAAATTTCTTTTTAAAAAAAAAAGATATGCAAGACACCAAACTTAGAAATTTTTAATGTTTACACACTATGGATTTGAAAATGCATATGAAAAACAAGAAAAGACACAAAACAGAAGAATTTAAAGATCAGAACAAGGAAAATCATCAAGAACAACTTGAAGATCAACGAAGAACACAGTGCATGAATTTTTTTCGAAAACTTGAGAAAATTTGAAAACATGCAATTGACACCAAACTTAGAATTTGACACTATACTCAAACAAGAAACAAAATTTTTTTGGTTTTTATGATTTTATTATTTTTTTGTATTTTCGAAAATAAAAATAAAAAGTTTAAACATAAAATAAAATTACCCAATCTAAGTAACAAGATAAACCGTCAGTTGTCCAAACTCGAACAATCCCCGGTAACGGCGCCAAAAACTTGGTGCACGAAATTGTGATCACACTTTTCACAACTCCGCACAACTAACCAGCAAGTGCACTGGGTTGACCAAGTAATACCTTACGTGAGTAAGGGTTGATCCCACAGAGATTGACGACTTGAAGTAAGCTATGGTCATCTTGTAAATCTTAGTCAGGCGGATTCAAATGGTTATGAGGATTTGATAATTAAAAGATAAATAAAGCGGAAAATAACATAGAGATACTTATGTAATTCATTGGTGGGAATTTCAGATAAGCGTTTGGAGATGCTTTGTTGCCTCTGAACCTCTACTTTCCTATTGCCTTCATCCAATCATGCGTCCTCCCTTCCATGGCAAGCTGTATGATCCTCTCAGTGAAAATGGTCTGGCTAGGTCTCTGTACGGCTAATCAATTGTCGGATTTCTCGTCTCGGATGAAAAATACCAGGCACAGCTACCATAGGGCTAATTGATGAGAGAACTTTTGCGTGGTCTAGAATTCAGAATAAATTCCCGTTGCAAGTATAGCTTCTAAACCAACAAAAGTCCTTTCATACAAATGTTTTGGTTGTCACAAGTAACAAACCCCTAAATAAATTGATAACCGAAGTATTTAAACCTCGGGTCGTCTTCCCAAGGAATTGCAGGGAGGTATGTTCTTATTATTGGTTATGAGTTGTAAATTGGGGGTTTTAATAATGAGGAACAATTATGATGAATGACAAGTAAAATAAATAATTGACTATAAAATAAACTTTGGGAAAGGTATGAGAAATTGGAAGTCTAGACTTAGTTATCCTTATCAATAATAATGAAAGTTGAATCTTAATTCTACTTAGTTCACCTTTACTAAAGCAAAGGAAAGTCAAGCGACTAATTAGTTTGATCTTCGAATTCTATTTATTTCCTGAGAAAATGTCGGGATTATTGAAGTTCAATTCAATTAGCAAAGATAACAGTTATCAATTATATTGAGTTGAGATAACTCTGAGTTACTGATTTCTTAACCAAAACCAAGAATGTCGAAAGTTAAATTAAAATCATAAATATCTGGAATACCTCAAATTAATTCAAAGCAGTAAAATCTAACATGGAAAATATTCATAAGCCAATTGGGCAACATAAATCAAACATAAATAAAAGCTTCAGAGTAAATAAAAATAGAAGAGAAATTAAATAGTAAAAGGAATATTGAACCTGTGATGAAGAAGTTGAAATCCTAATCCTAATCCTAATCCTAAGAGAGAGGAGAGAACCTCTCTCACTAAAAACTACATCTAAATCCTAAAAAGTGAATTATCAGAGCATGATTCGAAGTGTCTGCAAGTTCCCTGACTTTAATCTGTGTTTCTGGGCCGAAAACTGGGTTGAAATGCGGCCCAGAATCTCTGCCAGTGACTTTTGTAATTCTGCAGATCGCGCACATCACGCGATCGCGTCATCCATGCGGACGCGTCATTCGCGTTTTTCCTTGCCACGCTTTCGCGTCGTCCACGCTTCCGCGTCACTTATGCTTTTCCAATCCGCGCGGTCGCGTTAGCCATGCGGCCGCGTCACTGTGAATTCCTTTCTTCCGCGCGGTCGCATCGCTGACGCGTACGCGTCACTTCTCGCTGGTCATCTCCTCAATTTCTTGTGTTCCTTCCATTTTTGCAAGCTTCCTTCCCAATCTCTCACTCATTCATGCCCTATAAAGCCTGAAACACTTAACATACAAATCAAGGCATCGAATGGTAATAAGAGATGATTAAGATTAGCTAAATTAAGACCAAAGAAGCATGTTTTCAATCATGTAATAATAAAATTAAGACCAAAGAAGCATGTTTTCAATCATAGAACTAAACTAGGAAAGAATTGTAAAATCATGCAAATCATATGAATAAGTGGGTGAAAATCTTGATGAAACCACTCAATTAAATACAATATAAACCATAAAATAGTAGTTTATCAACCTCCCCACCCTTAATCATTAGCATGTCCTCATGCTAAGCTCAAGGAGACAAAATAAATGAGTAGGGAAAAGCAGGACTCATGCAATGCAACCTATGAATGTGAATGCAACTACATGCTAAAATGATTCTACCTACTTGGTGAAAAGTAAATAAATCTTTCAAGAATAAATATGAACTAGATTTCACTAATTCAAATCACAAAATACAATATAAATAACTTGAAAGAAGAAGATAGCTCATAAAAGCAGGGAACATAGAATTAAGCACTGAACCCTTACTAGTAGTGTATATCATTCTAACTCTCAAGTGTCTAGGGTCAATTCTCTCAATTCTCTACTAATCTTGCTTACTATAGCTTGCTTTTCATCTAACAATCAACAAAAAATTTAATGCACCAATACACAAATCAAGAGGTCTTTTAAGGGTTGTAATGGGGTTAGGGTCAAGGTAGGATTGTATTTGGCCAAGTGGACTAAAATTTGAATCCTTAATTAACATAAACTTTCCACCTAACTCAAGACAATCCATTTAATTAAAATACAAAATCTAACTTCCCATCAACTGTGTTTACTACATATTTATGCATTCTATGTTTTGAGTACAGCTCATATGCATTGATTTCACTTATTTATTTTGGGGCATTTTGTCCCCTTTTATTACTTGCTTTTTTTTATTCTTCTCAATGCATATGATTAAGGTTTTAAATGCACAAATATGTTCTTAACATTTTTCATATTTTCACACAAAGTCTAACATACTCAATTCCCAAACCAAACGTTTCCAAACCCACTTTTCCCCACACTTAATTCATGAGCATTCTCACTAGTCTAAGCTAATCAAGGATTCAAATTAGGGACATTATTGTTTTCTGCTTAGAGTTAGTGATGAGCTAAAGTAAAGAACAAAGGGTAAAATAGGCTCAACATGGGTTTGCAAAGGATAATAAAAGGTAAGGCCATAAGGGTATGTAAGCTCAGTGAAACAAGGCCTCAATCATATAAGTGCATGCATACATCAAATAATGGAAATATAGAATTAAGCAAGACAAAGATCACAATTTTTAGAGAGAAAAACACACACCAAAAATAAAATATTGGTTGATAAAATACAACCAATCAAATAGCTCAAAATCTCACTGGTTTTGTGTGTTCGAGCTCTAAACTATGTAACAAAATAATATTTCTTCAAACAAGTTTTTCAAAAAGTTTTATTCAAATTAGTGAAATACTATAAAAATTTCTTGAAAAAGAAAATATTACTTTAACCAAGTGGTAAAATATGCACAAAATCAAATAAATATGCAAATGCAACAACTAGCTACAAAGAAAATTTGAACATTGGTGTTGAGACAAGAAAGTACTAACCCATGGAGATCCGTGTCGACCTCCCCACACTTAAAGATTGCACCATCCTCGGTGCATGCTAAGATGTACAAGTGGATGGGCTGCTCCAACTGATGCCTTTCTCCAAAGATTGTGCAGGTGGACTTGTTTGTCTTCCCATTAAGAAGCTTTTCCTCTCCCTTCGTGGTGGCCATCCTGAAAGAAGAGGGAAAAGAAGAAAAATAACCCAAAAAACAAAGATAGAAAATAAATAAGATATGGGTGTTAATGCCAGATAATAAGAGTCTCAATTACATGGTAGCTACAACATACAAGTGAGAAAACAGTAGAAGTACATGGCAAAGCAAGAGTGCAAAGATTTGCAACAATGGGAAAGAGAGTGCAAGATAATATAAATTCATGCCAATGCAAAATTAATACAGGTATAAAAGATAGGCATTGATTTAAATAATATTACCTAACCAGAATAAAACAAGTCACTAAGCACCCAAAATAATTCAAGAGAAGATGCAACAGCTAAATAAGAAAATTTTAACACCAAAGGAAGAATAATGAAATTAGAAAAGAAAAGAAAAATATGCACTAAATTAAAATGCAATGAATGAAATATGCAAATAAATTAAGTAAAATAAAATGAAAGATAAAAAGAATGAAAAGAGAAAGAAGGGAAGAAGAAGTAAAGAAGAGAAGAGGAAGATAGAATAAGAAAAGATAGAAAAAATTAGGATTAGAGAAGAAAAGATAAGAAAATTGGCACTGATCTGGATAGGTTGTGCGACGCTGGCGACGCGGTCGCGTGGGTAACGCGGCCGCGTGGAGTGCAATAAGTTCAGGCGACGCGGACGCGTGGCCTGATTTGTGCAATTGGCGCGAGTGCAGCCTTGCGTTCGCGCAACTCTCTGTTTGAAACGCTTTTGGCCAATTTTTAGGGTGACACGGTCGCGTGGTTGACGCGATCGCGTGGATGGCCATATTTGAAAGATGACGCGGCCGCGTGGGGCACGCGTTCGCATGGGATGGCTTGGGCTTCTAGCACGAGTCCAGCCCAATTCCAGCACAACTTTCGGCCATGCACCTTTTTGACGTCGATTTCATGGCACGCGGCCGCGTGGGAGGCCAAAATTCCACATGACGCGGTCGCGTGAGGGTCAAATTATGCTAAAGGCGCGCCTCCAGCCACGCTTTTGCGTGACTTTCTGTTCAATTATTTTCTCCCCAACGCACTAGTGACGCGGACGCGTCAGCGACGCTGCCGCGTCGTGTGCGATTTTTGATTTTATTTTTATTTGATTTTATTTTATTTTCAAATAAGATGCAAATGCAGATGCAATGAATGTTATGCAAAATTTGCAGGTTCAATAAAAATTCAAAAACAGACTAAAATGAAAACTAAAAAGAGAACGATCATACCATGGTGGGTTGTCTCCCACCTAGCACTTTTAGTTAAAGTCCTTAAGTTGGACATTTGACGAGCTCCTTGTTATGGTGGCTTATGCTTGTACTGATCCAGGAATTCCCACCAATGTTTGTACGTCCAATATCCTCCGGGATCCCAAACTTTGCTTGTGCACCGGTCTTCTTGTTGATCATCATGATTCCATCCGGGTAGCAAATAATCTGAATCCTCAGGGGAGCTGTCAAATAACTTTCTAGAATCATCAGGGGAGCTACCAAATAACTTTCTAGACCTATTCAACTGAGCTCTACACCAACCTTTACGTTTAAACTTTGAGCACATAACCATGTTGAACCTTGCAGGACAATACTTACCACTAACCATCTTCCTCTTACTCTTGATGCCACAGAGAGCTCTGAGTTGACCATCCGTCTCTAGTAGCCCATATTCAAGTGGGAAAGTAAAGGATAAGGATAGGAATTTTACCCACTTGAACGTTGTGTTGGATGGTAATGGTCTTGGGAGAGATATTTCTAATGAATTTGCAAGCCCCACTCCCTTGTGCTCTTCTCTGACAACTTCCACCTCTTTGTAAGCTTCTTCAATTTCAACCTCTTCCTCTTGGTAGCTTGCTTCCAATTTAATCTCTTCTTTATTGCTCACCAAGGGCATGGGAGGTTGTGCCTCTTCTTCTTGAATCTCCATCTCTTGATAAACCTCTTCCAAGTCTTCAACCATGATATGCCTTGGAGGTTGTACACCCTCCTCAACATCAATTTCAAA
>NC_029774.3:91262400-91263023 GCF_000817695.3 Arachis duranensis | reverse complement strand
CCTGCTAATGTTAAGGCAATCAGAAGCTTTCTGGGGCATGCAGGATTCTATAGGAGGTTTATAAAGGATTTTTCAAAAATCGCCAAACCTCTGAGCAACCTGCTAGCTGCTGACACGCCATTTATCTTTGATAAAGAGTGTCTGTAGGCATTTGAGACTCTGAAGGCTAAATTGGTTACAGCACCAATCATCTCTGCACCAGACTGGACATTACCATTTGAATTGATGTGTGATGCCACTGACCATGCCATTGGTGCAGTGTTGGGACAAAGGCATGACAAGCTTCTGCACGTCATTTATTATGCTAGCCGTGTTTTAAATGATGCACAGAAGAATTAAACAACCACAGAAAAAGAGCTACTTGCAGTGGTTTACGCCATTGACAAATTCAGATCCTATTTAGTAGGATCAAAGGTGATTTTGTACACTGATCATGCTGCTCTTAAATACCTACTCACAAAGCAGGATTCAAAACCCAGACTCATAAGATGGGTATTGCTTCTGCAAGAGTTTGATATAGAAATAAGAGACAGAAAAGGGACAGAAAATCAAGTAGCAGATCACCTGTCCCGAATAAAACCAGTGGAAGGGGCGTCCCTCCCTCTCACTGAGATCTCTGAAAC
>NC_029774.3:91261391-91262034 GCF_000817695.3 Arachis duranensis | reverse complement strand
AAAATTCCTCCAGAAACATATCTTCAGCAGATTTGGTATCCCTAGAGTGTTAATCAGTGATAGGGGCACTCATTTCTGTAATAAACAGCTTTACTCTGCTCTGGTACGTTATGGAGTCAACCACAGGGTGGCTACTCCATATCACCCACAAACTAATGGGTAAGCTGAAGTCTCAAATAGAGAACTTAAAAGAATCCTGGAACGGACTGTAATTAACCGTAGAAAGGATTGGGCAAGAAGCTTGGATGATGCTCTGTGGGCATACAGAACAGCATTCAAGACCCCCATAGGGACCTCTCCATACCAGCTCAGAACAGCATTCAATACCCCTATAGGGACCTCTCCATATCAACTTGTGTATGGAAATGCGTGTCACTTGCCAGTGGAACTGGAACACAAGGCCTACTGGGCAACCAGATTCCTGAACCTTGATGCCAAGTTAGCTGGAGAAAGACGATTGCTCCAGTTAAATGAGCTAGAGGAATTTAGACTCAATGCTCTCGAGAATGCAAAAATTTACAAAGAGAAAGCAAAAAGGTGGCATGATAAGAAATTGTCATCCAGAGTCTTTGAGCCAGGACAGAAAGTTCTGCTATTTAATTCAAGGCTCAAATTATTCCCTAGGAAATTAAAATCCCGGTGT
>NC_029774.3:91260054-91261046 GCF_000817695.3 Arachis duranensis | reverse complement strand
AAGTATCTTCAAAGGTGAAATAGCAATTGGTTGAAGTCACAGAGTTACAGGGAAATTTGGAAGCTCACTGGCATGAGAAAGCCAGTAAGAAACACTTTGGGCGTTTAACGCCCAAAAGAAGCACCCACTGGGCGTTCAACGCCAGTAAGGGTAGCCATCTGGGCGTTAAACGCCAGAAAGGAGCATCTTCTGGGCGTTAAACGCCAGAAAGGAGCACCTTCTGGGCGTTTAACGCCAGTCTGCTAGCATCCTGGGTGTTCAGAAAAACGCCCAGTAACAAAGGACTTCCTGGCGTTCAACGCCAGAAAGAAGCATCAGCTGGGCGTTGAACGCCCAGGAGAAGCAACAATTGGGCGTTAAACGCCCAAAACATGCATCGTTTGGGCGTTTAATGCCAGGATGGTGGGAGGAGGTACAAATTCGTTTTTCTTTATAATTTTTCAAAATTTTATGTTTCAATCCATGATCTCTTGCATAAACATGTTTCAAAATATCATCTTCAATTCCAAAAGTTTTTTTTCCTAATTTCTAAAAACCATGATTGCTAAAAATCCACGTTTCAAAAATATTAAATATATCTTAATCCATAAAGCCAAATGGTTTTTCAATCCAATCCAACTCTTTCAAGTTGTTTTCAAAACTCAATTATCTTTTTAAAATCTTTTTCAAAATTAAAAATTTCAAAATTATCTTTTAAATTATGATTTATATCTTTCTTTTTTTTTAAAAACTATATCTTTTTCTTATCATATCTATCTTTTATAAATCATATCTTCTATCTTATTTCCTTTTTTTCGAAAATTTCCCACCCCCTCCCTATATATTGTATTCGGCGCGCTCCTCATCATCACCATCCAACACTTGCTCTCCTTCTATCCCTCTTCTTTCCTCTCTTTTGCTTGAGGACAAGCAAAGCTCTAAGTTTGGTGTGTTTTATCCGTGATCACAAAAACATACCCACTAAAGATCATGGCTCCTAAAGGAAAACAACC
>NC_029774.3:91245837-91257070 GCF_000817695.3 Arachis duranensis | reverse complement strand
TCCAGCCTGATTGAGAACCGACAGATGATTAGCTGTGCTGTGACAGAGCATAGGAACGTTTTCACTGAGAGGATGGGAAGTAGCCACTGACAACGGTGACACCCTACATAGAGCTTGCCATGGAAGGAGCCTTGCGTGTGTTGAAGGATTTCAAGGAAGAGTTGAAGTTCAAGGGACAAAGCATCTCCAAAACTCCAACATATTCCCCATTACTGCACAACAAGTAACGCTATTATTCTCTATTATTTTAACTTACAATTTTAAATACTTTGACTTCTTACAATTAAATCCAAATCACCTTATTGACCTCCTGACTAAGATCAATAAAATAAACATTGATTGCTTCAAACCAATAATCTCCGTGGGACCGACCCTTACTCACGTAAGGTATTACTTGGACGACCCAGTGCACTTGCTGGTTAGTTGTGCGAATCACAAATTCGTGCACCAAAGCTCCACTCCCTTGTGCTCTTCTCTGACAACTTCCACCTCTTTGTAAGCTTCTTCAATCTCAACCTCTTTCTCTTGGTAGCTTTCTGCCAATTCAATCTCTTCTTCATTGCTCACCAAGGACATGGGAGGTTGTGCCTCTTCTTCTTGAATCTCCATCTCTTGATTAACCTCTTCCAAGTCTTCTATCATGACATGCCTTGGAGGTTGTACACATTCCTCAACAATAAATTTAAACTCCTTAGAAGAGGGTCCTATGACTTGAGGTTCCCGTGGAGGTTCTGCATCTCCTAAATCTTCAACCACTTCTTCCTCTGCAACTATTATGGCTTTCTCCACTTGTTCCAGTATAAAGTCTTGCTCCTTATTGTCCATTGGAGCCTCTAGTGTCTCCCTCATGCTACGTTCTTCATTGGATTCTCCACATGGGGCCATGGGAGTCTGTTGGATGTTTGAACGTCTGGAAGATAATTGATTTATTGCTTACTCCAATTGATGAAGGGTTGCATGAAATTGATTTGCTGTTTCCTTGAAATGATCCCTTGACTCTTGTTCCTCCTTGATGATTACCTTTCCATGACAACTCCCTTCAATTACTCCTTCACCTTCAAGGGTCTCTTCTACTTTCACCTTTAGTGCCTCCTCTAGCTCCTTATGACGTATGGATTTGTGAAGACGATCCTCTCTCTCTTGTTCCATATCAATAGCATCATGGGGATCATCTTGCTCTTGGATTGATGGATGTGGGTGCTCTTCCATGGATTGTGGTGATGGGATGGGTGGATCATTATGTGGTTGAAAAGGAAGTGCACTAGAGCTTGAAGGTTGATTGTTGAAGGTATTTGATAGTCCAATTCGGGCGGCGAGAGCTTGTATAGTAGAGTTTAGATTGGTAAATGCTTTCTCCATGGAGGTTTGGGGTGGATAGGAGGGTTCATTTGTTGGGAGAAAGGGTTCATGGTAGGAAGGTGGTTCATCTTGATAAGGATATGGAGATGGTGAATATTGAGGTGGTGGTTCTAAGTATGGCTCGTAGGGTGGTTGGTGTGGTGGATAAGGATTAGGGTGATATGGAGGTGTTTGGTGGAAAGAGGCTTGTGAGTATGGTGGTCCAAAGTCATGTTGAGGATATCTATTATTTTGGTAAGCATTGCAGAATGGTCTTCATCCATGATATCTTGGATTTCTATTTCCTTCAACAAAGTTAGAACCAAACTCAAAGCGAGAGGGGTGAGAATTCATAGTAGTTATCAGAAATAAAGGGAAAAAGGGATAAACAAATAAACAAGTAATAGAAAAATAATTTTTTTTGAAAAATATTTACAATAACCAATAATAAGGCACACGTTTGCAATTCCCTGGCAACGACGCCATTTTGATGAGAGAACTTTTGCGTGGTCTAGAATTCAGAATAAATTCCCGTTGCAAGTATAGCTTCTAAACCAACAAAAGTCCTTTCATACAAACGTTTTGGTTGTCACAAGTAATAAACCCCTAAATAAATTGATAACCGAAGTATTTAAACCTCGGGTCGTCTTCTCAAGGAATTGCAGGGAGGTATGTTCTTATTATTGGTTATGAGTTGTAAATTGGGGGTTTTAATAATGAGGAACAATAATGATGAATGACAAGTAAAATAAATAATTGACTATAAAATAAACTCTTGGCAAGGTATGAGAAATTGGAAGTCTAGACTTAGTTATCCTTATCAATAATAATGAAAGTTGAATCTGAATTCTACTTAGTTGACCTTGACTAAAGTAAAGGAAAGTCAAGCGACTAATTAGTTTGATCTTCGAATCCTATTTATTTCCTGAGAAAATGTAGGGATTATTGAAGTTTAATTCAATTAGCAAAGATAACAGTTATCAATTATATTGAGTTGAGATAACTCTGAGTTACTGATTTCTTAACCAAAACCAAGAATGTCGAAAGCTAAATTAAAATCATAAATATCTGAAATACCTCAAATTCATTCAAAGCAGTAAAATCTAACATGGAAAATATTCATAAGCCAATTGGGCAACATAAATCAAACATAAATAAAAGCTTCAGAGTAAATAAAAATAGAAGAGAAATTAAATAGTAAAAGGAATATTGAACCTGTGATAAAGAAGTTGAAATCCTAATGCTAATCCTAATCCTAAGAGAGAGGAGAGAACCTCTCTCACTAAAAACGACATCTAAATCCTAAAAAGTGAATTATCAGAGCATGATCCGAAGTGTCTGCAAGTTCCCTGACTTTAATATGTGTTTCTGGGCCGAAAACTGGGTTGAAATGCGGCCCAGAATCTCTGCCAGCGACTTTTGTAATTCTGCAGATCGCGCACGTCACGCGATCGCGTCATCCATGCGGACGCGTCATTCGCGTTTTTCCCTGCCACGCATTCGCGTCGTCCACACTTCCGCGTCACTTATGCTTTTCCAATCCGCGCGGTCGCGTGAGCCATGCGGCCACGTCACTGCGAATTCCTTTCTTCCGCGCGGTCGCATCGCTGACGCGTACGCATCACTTTTCGCTGGTTATCTCCTCAATTTCTTGTGTTCCTTCCATTTTTGCAAGCTTCCTTCCCAATCTCTCACTCATTCATGCCCTATAAAGCCTGAAACACTTAACATACAGATCAAGGCATCGAATGGTAATAAGAGAGGATTAAGATTAGCTAAATTAAGACCAAAGAAGCATGTTTTCAATCATGTTATAATTTTAGGAAGGAAATATAAATGCATGCTAATTATATGAATAAGTGGGTAAAGACCATGATAAAACCACACAATTAAACACATTGTAAACCATAAAATAGTGGTTTATCACTAATCATCTGTCGGTTCTCACTTGTGTCAGAATAAGATCCATTGATCCTTTTGTCACTGTGTCCAACAT
Source organism: Arachis duranensis (assembly GCF_000817695.3). NCBI lineage: Eukaryota > Viridiplantae > Streptophyta > Magnoliopsida > Fabales > Fabaceae > Arachis > Arachis duranensis. The sequence continues at coordinate 91,253,736 of NC_029774.3, read as the reverse complement.
TCGCAAGTTTGAAGCTCCTTACAGTCATCCCTTCCTAGATCCTACTCGGAATACCACAGACAAGGTTTAGACTTTTCAGATCTCAGGAATGTTATCTATTGATTCTAGCCTATGCCACGAAGATCCTAATCACGGGGACGGATGCTCTATTTTTAGGAGAGACGATGCGAATCCGTGGATTAGAGACCCAAGAGAGTATACTCCGGCTGGCATCCAATGACTACGTTGAACATCATGTAGACCGCTTTGTGGTGGTCAGGCACGCGGATCTTGGCTAAGCGATTACTGAAGATAGTGGGTGATTGTCACGGATTACCCCTTCAGTCTAACTTAACTGAATTAAGTACAAGAGTATATCTTGGAGAAGAAGTAGGCGTGAATTGAAGGAAAAACAATAGTACTTGCATTAATTCATGAGGAACAGTAGAGCTCCTCACCTTAATCTATGAGGTGTAGAAACTCCACCGTTGAAAATACATAAGAACAAAAGGTCTAGGCATGGCCGAATGGCCAGCCTCTCAAATGGCATAAGAATTCGAAAACAAGGGAAGAAAACCTGATCAAAGGATCAAAAAGTGGTCCAAAGATCTAAATACAACAATAAAATTGCTATTTATACTAAACTTGTAAACTAGGTTTACAGAAAATGAGTAACTAAATGCAGAAATCCACTTTCGGGGCCTACTTGGTGTGTGCTTGGGCTGAGCATTGAAGCTTTCAAGTGCATAGGCTCTTCTTGGAGTTAAACACCAGCTTGGGTTCCAGTTTGGGCGTTTAACTCCAGCTTTGGTGCCATATCGGGCGTTTTACGCCAGAAAAGGGTCTATGGGTGGCGTTTGAACGGCAGTTTGGGCCATCAAATCTCAAGCAAAGTATGGTCTATTATACATTTTTGGAAAGCCCAAGATGTCTACTTTCTATCGCAAATAAGAGCGCGCCAATTGGGCTTCTGTAGCTCCAGAAAATCCACTTCGAGTGTAGGGAGGTCAAAATCCAACAGCATCTGCAGTTCTTTCTCAGCCTCTGAATCAGATTTTTGCTCAAGTCCCTTAATTTCAGCCAAAAAATACCTGAAATCACAGAAAAATACACAAACTCATAGTAAAATCTAGAAATGTGAATTTTGCATGAAAACTAATAAAAATATACTAAAAAGTGACTAAAATATACTAGAAACTACCTAAAAATAATGGCAAAAAGCGTATAAATTATCCCCTCATCACAACCCAAAATTAAAGTTATCAAACCCTACAAAATAATCACAACAAAATCCAAACCAAGAGAGTGATAACTCATAGAGAAAATAGAAAATAAAAACTAAAGACATCAATTACAAAAGAAACAAAAATCCTAATTAACAGCAAAACAAGGAAACAACCCAAAAAGTATCTATTCACACTATGGACATATTTACAACAACCAAAATATAGCACTCATGATGCTAACTCCCCAGCAACGGGGCCAAAAACTTGATGAGTAACCAAATGCGAGTTCGGATTTTCACAAAATAGATTTTTCATTGCAAGTATAGCTCCGAGCCAATAATTGATCCTAATCAAATTATAATCCTAAAGGTGTCACAAATCAAAGCAAATATAAATCGAGAGTATTTAAACTCTCGGGTCGTCTTCCCTAAGAACTAATGCCAATAAGTGCACAATTTTGGTTGTGAGAATCAAAGGGGTTTTCAATGATTGAGAGTAAACAAAATAAAGTAATTAAAGAACGAGACAAAAATTGCAATTAATAAACTAATAAAGGAATAAAAGAAGTATGTATGTAATATGGACAAGTAATGCTATAAAGTGAGAGAAAAGTGGTTCAAAACATAAATGAAACCTTGAGTTGGGATAAGGTATGGAATCCCTTCCTTACTATAACTACAACTATGATAATTATGATGGACTAATCTCACTAAGTCAACCCTTAACATCGAAGGATCGGTTAAGTGAGCATAATTGTTATTAATCCACAAATCCTAGCTAACTTACCACATTAATTGGTAAAAAGCTAGCGTTAATGGAAACAATAACAACTAACAATCCAAGAATTATCACTAAATGTTGGACATTATGCCTCTAGTAATCTATATACTCATTTCCCCCAAGCCAAGGGGTGAAAATCTACCCATAACTAAGATTGGCATTTCATCAAACACTTAATGGGCATAATCATAAAATGTGGCAAAATTGGAAAAATGGTAAAAACTATGAACAACCAAATGATCAAAATCAATAAAAGCAACTCAAACAAACATGTAATGATCATCAAACATCAAATTAACCAACTAGAAATCCAAAATTGCAAAACAATGTAAATATTGACAAAGGAGATGAAAATAAAAGTAAGTGTAGAACTAGTGGTATAATAAAAGAGACAATTAAAGAAATACTTACAATGAAAATTGCTAGAATCCAAAATCAAACTTGAAGTATAAAATTCTACAAACCCTAAGAGAGAATTTTCTATACTACTCTACTCCTACTCCTACTATGTGTATTTCTATTCTAAGTTGGCTCCCTTCATATATGTTGATATGCTCTTAATATAGCCTCTCATACCAGCCTTCAGCACTTCAGAAATGGGCATAAGAACCCCCAAAATGTGAGTCCACGTGACTTTTTAATGGAGGCATGCACTGGTACCTGTGCGTACGCACAGATGTTTGCGTATGCACACTTCGCTGAATTTCCACTTGTGCGTACGCACAAAAAGTTGTGTACACGCACACATGCTGATTTCCTTCTTGTGCGTATGCACAGATGGTTGTGCGCACGCACGCATGGCTGTGTGCTTCCTCCTTGTTTTCTTCATATTTTTTTCCTTTGTACATGCTTCCTTCCACTTTTGCATATCCATTCTTGCCTCTTTGATCTGAAATCACTCAACAAACATGTCATGGCATCAAATGGAATAAAAGTGAAATTAAATTTCTCAATTTAAGCACAAAAATGCACATTTTCACATTTAGGTTCAATTTAGGGATCAAACACAAAAGTATGCTATTTTGGTGCATAAGTGTAGGTTTATGCGATGAAATCCATTCAAATCAAGCCAAAATATCTCATCAAATATGGACTCATCAATTCCCCCACTCTTAAACAATAGCATGTCCTCATGCTAAACCAACAAGGAGAATGAGCAAAGGGAAACAACTTATTAAATGCAACTACCTATATGCATATGTAAGTATACTATATACTATTTATACTTATCTGTACTATCTATAGTTTCCTATTGATCTGGTGAAAACAAGCAATCAAATTTCCAAGATAGAGTATAGACATATAGAGCTAAGCAAAGAAGTAGCTCAATGCAATCAAAATCTAAAGAATTGATTCAAATTTCAAAATGAAGCAAGTTGCAAGAATATACATGATAAGAAGTATGGAAACATAGAGTTGAGTTATCGAACCCTCACTAGGTGTGTATACACTCTCAACGCTCGGTGCTTAGGGTTTAATCACTCAAGTCTCCTCCTAATCATGCTTTCAAGGGTTTGCTTTTCATCTAACAATCAACAAGTATTTGATGCATGTACGCAAGTATCATGAGGTCTTTAGAAGGTTTTAATGGGGTTGGGGTAAGGGTGGAATGAGTATATGGCTAAGTAGACTAAAGGATTGAATCTTTGATTAGCTCAAGTATCTGACTCAACCTATATCAATCAACCCACAAAAAATGCATTCTAACCACCCATTACTTCTTTTCACACACATTCATGCCTTAGTTTCTATTCAAAACACATATGCATTTCTTATTCATTTTATTTTTTTCTTTTTCTTTGGGATAACTTTTGTCCCATCTTATTACTATATTTTTTTCTTTCATTTCATTTTTTTTCAGTGACAAGTGCATATGGTTAAAGCAAATTGAAACATAAATGTGTACCCATTTTCCAAATTTTCAATGAATATCCAAAAAGATACTTTTATGTCTGACGTTAGGATTTTTGCCAGTAAAGAATTTCATAAAAACAGTTGCGTTGTAGATATAGTCTCTAAACCAACAGAAATCCCTTCGTACAAACGTTTTGTTTGTCACAAGTAACAAACCCCTTTAGAAATTGTTAACCGAGTATTCAAACCTCGGGTCGTCTTCTCAAGGAACTGCGAGGAAGTATGTTCTTATTATTGGTTATAAAGGTTGTAATCGGGGTTTAGAAGGTGAGAAGCAAGTAATTTAAATGATGAGTGAATTAAATGGCAATTAAAAATAAATAATAATTGTAAAACAACTTTTGGCAAGATAAGGGAATTTAGAGGTCTAACTTAGTTATCTCTCTCAACTATAATAAAAGTTGAATCTAAACTCCACTTGGTCAACCTTTACCAGGGCAAAGGAAAGTCAAGGGACTAATTAAACTAACCTTTGAATCCTAATTATTTCCGAAGAAAAGGTTGGGATTATTCAGGTTCAGCTCAATTAGCAAGATAACGGTTATTAATTATGTTGAGTCTAATAACTGTTGAGTTACTAAATTCTTAATCAGAACCAAAAGGGGAAAAAGTAAAATTGCTGGAATAATAAAAATATCCTTAGATGGGAAGTAATGGCAACTTAATTCAAAGAGAATAATTATAAACTGAAAATACATCAATTATCATTAAATAAAAATGTCATCAATAGCCAATTGGGCAACATCAATCAAACATAATAAAGGCTTCAGAGTAATCAAAATATAAAAGAGAAATTAAATAGTAAAAAGGAATATTAAACCTGGATTGAGAGTCACTCTAGAAAGAGAAGTCCTAAATCCTAAGAGAGAGAGAGAGGAGAGAACCTCTCTCTCCAAAACTACATCTAAAACATGAAAAGTAAATTATGAGAGGCTTCCTTCTGAATGGATGCATTCCCCCACTTTATAGCCTCTAATTTGTGTTCTCTGGGCTGAAAACTGGGTCAGAAACAGCCCAAAAATCACTTCCAGCACTTTCTGGTCCGTGCAGGTCGCAGAAAAGTGACGCGGCCGCGTCGTCCACGCGACCGCGCGGATTGGGTGTTGCCCAGGTCACGCGTCCGCGTGACCCACGCGTTCGCGTCACCTGGCGTCGGGGCAACTATGGCAAATTATATATCAAATCGAAGCTCCGGACGTTAGCTTTCCAACGCAACTGGAACCGCATCGTTTGGACCTCTGTAGCTAAAGTTATAGCCGTTTGAGTACGAAGAGGTCAGGCTAGACAGCTTAGCAGTTTTTCCAACTTCTTGCATTCCTTCCACTTTTGCATGCTTCCTTTCCATCCTCCAAGCCATTCTTGCCCTGTAATCTCTGAAATCACTTAACACATATATCAAGGCATCTAATGGTGATAAGAGAGGATTAATAATAAGCAAATATAAGATCAAAGAAGCATGTTTTCAATCATAGCATAAAATCAGGAAGGAAAATGTAAAACATGCGAATTGTATGAATAAGTGAGTAAAGAGTTGATAAAAACCACTCAATTGAGCACAAGATAAACCATAAAATAGTGGTTTATCAACCTCCCCACACTTAAACAATATCATGTCCTCATGCTAAACTCAAGAGAAACTATAAAGAGATGAAGAGGAATGGTGAAATGTATGAAATACAACCTATGAATGCAACTACATGCTAAATGTTTCTACCTACTTGGTTAAGAGTAAATAAGTTCTCCAAGACAAAAATAATTCAAATCCCACTAATTCAAATCATATAAAATAAGGACAGGTAAACTTGTCTAAGATCTCACCTAACATATACATACTATATAAAAAATTTAAAATTATACTTAGCTTCCCATAATTTTTCCTACTTTTGTATTACATGCTCATGTATCAAATTTAATTTTGAATTTCGTCCCATGTGCATTGATCCTTTTTATTTTGCATTGGGGGTAATATTACTTTTTTTTTGTTGTATCCCCTTATTTATTATATTTTTTTTGCAATGCACATGGTAATTTAATTATTTTGACTTCACATGAGCATGCTTCCCAAAAATTTTATTTTGAATTATTTCATTCTTTTCAACTTCCTACCCTTTGCTTTTATCATCCATGTTCCCAATAGGTTTCCCACACTTAAACAATTACACAACTTCTATCTTAAGCTAACCAAGGATTCAACTTGAGATTTTAAATTTATTTTTCTGCTTAAGGCTAGTGTTGTGATTTATAGAATAAGAGGGAATTAAAGGCTCAAGGGGGCTAACAAGAGTGATGTATAAGGTAGGCTAATTTTGGGATAAGTAAGTTAGAATCAAACAATAGCCTCAATCATATGCAACCATGTAGATATATTAAATATGGACATACAGAATGGAACAAAGCAAAGATTGCAATTCTAGAGAAGGAAACACACAAAAATAATTATGGTTAAATAATGTAACCATGTAAATAAGCTCAAAGTCTCACAGGTTGTGTGTTCTTTAGCTATAATTCATGTTCCAATTATCTCACAGGTTGTGTGTTCTTTGGCTCAAAAACCATGTTCCAATTACAACTTCAAACAAATTTTTAACATAAAAATTTTCAATTTAAATTAGTAAAATTTTTCAAAAATAGGATTTTAAAAGAAATTTATTATTTTAACCAAGTAGTAACTAAATGCACAAAATCATCAAATAAATATGCAATCAAATATGCAGATGCAATAATGAACAAATAAAGAAAATAAGATTATTGGTGTTGAAAAGAAAGTACTAACCCACGGAGATCGGTATCGACCTCCCCACACTTAAAGATTGCACCGTCCTCGGTGCATGCTGAGATGTACAGGTGGACGGGTTGTTCCAACTGAAGCTTTTCTTCAAGATTTTGCAGATGGACTTGTCTGTCTCCCCATGTAAACGTCTTCCGATTCCCTTTCGGGTGGCCATCCTGAAAGAAAAAGGGAAGAAAAAGTAACCCAGTAATAAAGATAAGAAAATAAATGAACTATGGGTAACCCAAAAATAAAGATAGAAAATAAATGAAATATGGGTTGGGTAATGCCAAACGATAATGGTCTCATTTACATGGAAGCTTTAGCATGTACGTGAGAAAACAATAGAAGCCATTGCATACTAGTGGTATAAAATTTGTAACATAGGGGAGGAGAGTGTAAGACAATATAAATTCATGTCAATGCAAAATTAATACAAATAACATAAAAGATTAACATTGACTTAAATAGTATTGCCCAACAGTGTAAAACAAGTTACCAAAATCAATTCAAGAAAAGATGTAATAGTTGAATAAGAAGGGATATTTAACACCAATGGAAAAATAAAAAATTTAGAAAAGAAAATAAAAATATGCACAAATTTAAAATGTAATGAATGAGATATGCAAATAAATTAAAATAAAATTAAAAAAAGAAGAATGAGAAGGGAAAGAAGGGAAGAGGAAGTAAATAGGAAAGGAGAAGAAAAAATTAGGATTTGGAAGAGAGAAAGATAAGATATGTGGCAGTTTTAGGGTGAGCTGTGCGGCGCATGCGATGCGGTTGCGGAAGGCACGCGTACGCGTGGGTGCGCGTCAGGTAAGACGACGCGATCACGCGATCGCGTGACCCGTGTTGCGCTGCTGGCGCGAGTGCAGCCTCACGCCAGCACAACTCTCTGTTCAAATTAATTTATTTGCCAAAATTGCGGTGACGCGATCACGTAGGGCACGCGATCGCGTGAGTGTGCGTCAGAAAATAATTGACGCGGCCGCGTCGGCAACGCGGTCGCATGACAAGGATTGTGCTTCCAGCACCAATCCAGCACCACTCTCGCACAATATGGCATTGTGCACCCTTTTACGTCGAAAATGCAGGGCACGCGGTCGCATGGGAGGCCATACTTCCCATTCGACGCGGACGCGTCAGCGACGCGGTCGCGTGGGTCGATATGTGCCATTAGCACGCCTCCAGCCACGCTCCAGCGTGACTCTCTGTTCACTTTTAATT
>NC_029774.3:91241067-91241944 GCF_000817695.3 Arachis duranensis | reverse complement strand
TTCTGCAGGTGGATCTATTCACCTGAAGAAAATGCCTGAAGAGGCTCAAGAACTCATTGACATGGTTGCAAACAACCAGTTCATGTATACCTCTGAGAGGAATTCCGTGAATAATGGGGTCCCTCAGAAGAAAGGAGTTCTTGAAATTGATGCTCTGAATGCCATATTGGCACAGAATAATGTGTTGACCCAACAGGTCAACATAATCTCTCAAAATCTGAATGGATTGCAAAATGCATCCAACAGTACTAGAGAGGCTGCTTCTGAAGAAGCTTATGATCCTGAAAACCCTGCCATGGCAGAGGTTAATTACATGGGTGAACCTTATGGAAACACCTATAACCCATCATGGAGAAATCATCCAAATTTCTCCTGGAAGGATCAACAAAAGCCTCAACAAGGCTTTAACAATGGTGGACACAACAGGCTAAGCAATAGTAAGCCATATCCATCATCTTCTCAGCAACAGACAGAGAATGCTGAACAAAACAATTCTAATTTAGCTAATATAGTCTCTGATCTGTCAAAGGCCACTTTCAGTTTCATGAATGAAACAAGATCCTCCATTAGAAATTTGGAGGCACAAATGGGCCAGCTGAGTAAGAAAGTTATTGAAACTCCTCCTAGTACTCTCCCAAGTAATACAGAAGAAAATCACTCCTCCCAGTATTCTCCCAAGCAATACAGAAGAGAATCCAAAAGGAGAGTGCAAGGCCATTGATTTGATCAACATGGCCAAATGCACAAGGGAGGAGGAGGACGAAAATCCTAGTGAAGAAGACCTCCTGGGACGTCCTTCAAGCAAGAAGGAGTTTCCTATTAAGGATCCTGAGGAATCTGAGGCTCATACAGAGACCATAGAGATTCCATTAAACCC
>NC_029774.3:91238454-91240166 GCF_000817695.3 Arachis duranensis | reverse complement strand
CCCACACAGTCAAACTCTAAGTTTGGTGTTGTGAGGCCACAACCAAACTCTAAGTTTGGTGTTGAGATCCCATCTCCAAACTCTAAGTTTGGTGTGGACAACTATACAACATTGACCTGATCACCTTGTGGCTCCATGAGAGCCACTGTCAAGCTATTGACATTAAAGAAGCGCTTGTTGGGAGGCAACCCAATTTTATCTATCTAATTTTATTTTATTTTATTTCTTTGTTATTTTGGTGTTTTATTAGGTACATGATCATGAGGAGTCACGAAAAAATCAAAAAAATTAAAAACAGAGTCAAAAACAGAAGAAAAAAAATTTTTCACCCTGGAGGCAGCACAGACTGGCGTTCAACGCCAGTAAGATGCATCTGGCTGGCGTTCAACGCCAGAACAGAGCACCATTCTGGCGCTGAACGCCAGAAACAAGCAACAACCTGGCGTTTAACGCCAGGATGTGCACACAGAGGACAATCTGGCGCTGAATGTCAGAAACAAGCATGAAACTGGCGTTCAACGCCAGAAACATGCATTACATGGGCGTTTAATGCCCAGAACATGCACCAATGGGCGTTTGAACGCCAGAATGATGCATGGAGGCAATTTACATGCCTATATGGTGAAGGAATGGTATTTCTTTTCACCTCAGGATCTGTGGACCCCACAGGATCCCCACCTCAGGATCTGTAGACCCCGCAGGATCCCCACCTCAGGATCTGTGGACCCCACAGGATCCCCACCTCAGGATCTGTGGACCCCACAGGATCCCCACCTACCATATTCCCACCTTACCTCCTAATCCTATTTTTGTGATTTGAATACCCCATGTCACAATTCCCAATATTCTTCATCAATCCCCTCAATTCCTCTTCCCAATTCCCCCATTCACCATTCACATCAACCTCCTCTTCCCCATGAACCCCACCTACCTCCATAAAATTGAAATTCACTTTCCCACCCATTCCCACCCAAATTGGCCGAACCCATACCCTCCCCTCTCCCTATTAATACCCTTCTTTTCTTCTTCATTTTTACACAACACAAACCCCATCTTCTCCCACATAGCCGAACCCCCTTCTTCCCCTCTCTTCTCTATTCTCTTCTTCTTCTTTTCTTTTCTTTTCTTTCTTGCTCGAGGGCGAGCAAAATTTTAAGTTTTGTGTGGAAAAAGCCTAAGCTTTTTGTTTTTTCATTCACCATCAATGGCACCTAAGACCGGAGTATCCTCAAGAAAAGGGAAAGGGAAGACAAAAGCTTCCACCTCCGAGTCATGGGAGAAGGAGAGATTCATCTCCAAGAGCCATCAAGACCACTTCTATGATGTTGTGGCAAAGAAGAAGGTGATCCCCGAGGTCCCTTTCAAGCTCAAAAAGAATGAGTATCCGGAAATCCGACATGAAATCCAAAGAAGAGGTTGGGAAGTCATAACCAACCCCATGCAACAAGTCGGAATATTGATGGTTCAAGAGTTCTATGCCAATGCATGGATCACTAGGAACCATGATCAAAGTATGAACCCGAATCCAAAGAACTATCTCACAATGGTTCGGGGGAAATACTTAGATTTTAGTCCGGAAAATGTGAGGTTGGCGTTTCATTTACCAATGATGCAAGGTGATGAACGCCCCTACACAAGAAGGGTAAACTTTAATCAAAGGTTGGACCAAGTCCTAATGGACATATGTGTGGAAGGCGCCCAATGGAGAATAG
>NC_029774.3:91236234-91237249 GCF_000817695.3 Arachis duranensis | reverse complement strand
TTCAGAAGCAAAAAGCTACAAGTCCCGCTCATCTAATTAAATTAATATTCATTGATATTTTGGACTTTATAGTATATTCTCTTCTTTTTATCCTATTTGATTTTCAGTTGCTTGGGGACAAGCAACAATTTAAGTTTGGTGTTGTGATGAGCGGATAATTTATACGCTTTTTGGCATTGTTTTTAGGTAGTTTTTAGTGAGTTCAAGCTACTTTTAGGGATGCTTTCATTAGTTTTTACGTTAAATTCACATTTCTGGACTTTACTATGAGTTTGTGTATTTTTCTGTGATTTCAGGTAAATTCTGGCTGAAATTGAGGGACTTGAGCAAAACTCTGAAGAAGGCTGACAAAAGGACTGCTGATGCTGTTGGAATCTGACCTCCCTGCACTCGAAATGAATTTTCTGGAGCTGCAGAACTCCAATTGGCGCGCTCTCAACGGAGTTAAAAAGTAGACATCCAGGGCTTTCCAGCAATATATAATAGTCCATACTTTATTCGAAGAATGACGACGTAACTTGGCGTTGAACGCCAAGTTCAAGCTGCTGTCTGGAGTTAAACGCCAGAAAAACGTCATGATCTGGAGTTGAACGCCCAAAACACGTCATAACTCAAAGTTCAACTCCAAAAGAAGCCTCAGCTCGTGGATAGATCAAGCTTAGCCCAAGCACACACCAAATGGGCCCCGGAAGTGAATTTATGCATCAATTACTTACTCATGTAAACCCTAGTAGCTAGTCTAGTATATATAGGACATTTATCTATTGTATTAGACATATTTGGTCTCAGTTTTGTTTTATTCTTCATCCTAAGAGATCATTGATCACGTTAGGGGGGCTGGCCATTCGGCCATGCCTGAACCCTTTGCTTATGTATTTTCAACGGTGGAGTTTCTGCACACCATAGATTAAGGGTGTGGAGCTCTGCTGTACCTCAAGTATTAATGCAATTCTATTCTCTTTTATTCAAATCTCTCTTATTCTTATTCCAAGATATTCATTCGTACCCAAGAACA
>NC_029774.3:91228769-91236187 GCF_000817695.3 Arachis duranensis | reverse complement strand
CCCAACAGAATCTTCGTGGTATAAGCTAGATAGATGGTGGCATTTATGAGGATCCGGAAAGTCTAACCTTGTCTGTGGTATTCCGAGTAGGATTCCGGTAATGAATGACTGTGACGTGCTTCAAACTTGCAACCTGCTGGGCGTTAGTGACAGACGCAAAAGAATCAAGGGATTCTATTCCAGTAGGAGCGGGAACCAACCGGTGATTAGCCGTACTGTGACAGAGTGCGTGAGCATTAGTTTTCACTGCGAGGATGGGATGTAGCTATCAACCATGGGTGATGCCTCCAGACGATTAGCCGTGCGACTGACAACCGCATAGGATCATTTTCCCGAGAGGATTGAAAGTAGCCACAGCTGATGGTGAACCCCTATACAAAGCTTGCCATGGAAAGGAGTAAGAAGGATTGAGTAGAAGCAGTAGGAGAGCAGGCGTCCTTGAGCCATGCAGCATCTCCATTCGCTTATCTGAAATTCCCACCAATGAATCTGCATAAGTATTCTATCCTTTTATTTAATCTATTCTTTTATCTTTATTTTCGAAACCCATAAACCATTTTAATCTGCCTGACTGAGATTTACAAGGTGACCATAGCTTGCTTCATACCAACAATCTCTGTGGGATCGACCCTTACTCACGTAAGGTTTATTACTTGGACGACCCAGTACACTTGCTGGTTAGTTGAACGGAGTTGTGAATTTGAACAAGAGACACACTAGTTTTTGTGTATATGCCAAAGAGCCAATATTGATGATCACAATTTCGTCCACCACACCACTCTCGCACAATATGGCATTGTGCACCCTTTTACGTCGAAAATGCAGGGTACGCGGCCGCGTAGGGCACGCGGTCGCGTGGGAGGCCATACTTCCCATTCGACGCGGATGCGTCAGGGACGCGGTCGCGTGGGTCGATATGTGCCATTAGCACGCCTCCAGCCACGCTCCTGCGTGACTCTCTGTTCACTTTTTAATTTTCCTTTCTCTCCAAGCGACGCGGACGCGTCGCTGATGCGATCGCGTTGCGTAGCGAAAACTTTTTTTTTATATATGCATGAACAATGCAGAATGCAGTGATTAATATGAGTGCTATGCATGATTCTAGGTTTACTAAAGTAAAATGAAAAAGAAATAAAAATAAAAACAAATAATGATGAAATAAACTGAAAAATAAACGACCATACCATGGTGGGTTGTCTCCCACCTAGCACTTTTAGTTAGAGTCCTTAAGTTGGACATTGGAGGAGCTTCCGGTTAGGGTGGCTTATGTTTAAATTCGTCGAAAAATCTCCACCAGTGCTTGGAATGCCAGCAGCCTCCGGGGTCCCAAACTAGGCATGTGAAGCTTCTGAGCAACTTTAAATATATTGTTCGGCTCCCGGGACGACAAATGTCAGAATAAACTCCAGGATTCCAAGCCTTGCTTTTAAATCCGCCTCCGTCCTGATCTACATGTCTCCATCCGGGCGGTTTAAAAAGTAGAATCTCACTGTGGTGACCAAACGTTCTCCATGATCCGTGCAATTGAGTATGATACCAATCCGTGTACTTCGAGGTGAAGCGTGGAACCTTATTGAACCTTGTGCACCAGCTCTGAGTACGAGCCATTTCCCTCTTACTCTTAAAGCCGCAGAGAGCTCTAAGCTGGCCATCTGTTTCAAGTAAACCATATTCAAGTGAATAAGTAAAATTGTAAGTTAAGGGTTGTACCCACTTGAAGCTTGTATTAGGTGGTAGTGGCCTTGGGATAGGTGTTTCTGGTGGTTCTGTAAGTTCTACTCCCTTATGCTCTTCTGCGAATTCCTCCACTTCTTTGCAAGAGTCCTCAATTGTATCTGTGTTCGAGTCAAAGTCTTCTATGTCTTCCTCATCACTCAAGTCATAGATTGGAGGTTGAGAGAAATCCACCTCCGCATCATCTTCATATTCACTTGGGGAAGATTCTTCGATTTTAGAGAATTTACTTGGGGATGCCAGTTCATCACCAAAAGAGCTAGACTTGTGAATATCATCATCAAGGGAATTTGCTTCTTGGATTATTCCGTCTGATTCCTCATAAACGACTTGCCTTGGAGATTGTACAGTATCTTCCTTAGCATTAACTGTAGCATCCTGGACGGAGTTTTCCTCAATTCTGGATTCCCAAGGAAGTTCAGCATCGCCTAGATCTTCAACCAACTCTTCTTCTTGAACAATGACAGCTTCTTCCACTTGTTCTAGTACGAATTCATTCTCTGCCTTGTCCACTAGAGTCTCTAGTATTTCTTTCATGGTACGCTCTTCATCGGGTTGTCCACATGGAGCTGTTGTTGATCCTTGTATATTTGAGTGTTTAGTGGCCCATTGGATTAGTGCGTGCTCCAGTTGTTGAATGGTTGTTTGAAATTTAGTTATTGTTTCTTTTAGACGATCCTCTGCTTCGCGGTTTGCTGGACTTAGACACGATACATAGGGAAGTAGTGATGACTGGGAACGATTGGATTGGTATTGGGGTAAGGAAGGATCATATGATGGCGAATGGTGAAGAGAAGCTTGTGAGTGTGGTGGTTCGAGGTTATGTTGAAAGGACGGTTCGTATGCATGGGGCGGAGCTTGTTGGTAGTTACAAGGTTGTCCACCATGTCTTTCAGCTGGGTATGTACGGTAGAATGGTCTTTGTCCAGGATATCTCGGAGGGTGTTGCTGCCAAAAGGGTTGATTAGATCCTCTTGGTTCCATCCATCCTTGATTGGTCTGACCTTGATGCACATTCCTGTTGTAACTTCTATTTCCTTTAACAATATCAGAACCAAACTCAAAGCGAGAGGGGTGAGAGTTCATAGTAGCAAATAAAGATAAAAAGGAAAAAAAACGAAAATAATTAAATAAGCAAAAGAAAAATATTTACAATAACCAATAATAAGGCACACGTTAGCAGTTCCCCGGCAACGGCGCCATTTTGACGTTAGGATTTTTGCCAGTAAAGAATGTCATAAAAATAGTCGCGTTGTAGATATAGTCTCTAAACCGACAAAAATCCCTTCGTACAAAATAAATAATAACTGCAAAATAACTTTTGGCAAGATAAGGGAATTTAGAGGTCTAACTTAGTTATCTCTCTCAACTATAATAAAAGTTGAATCTAAACTCTACTTGGTCAACCTTTGCCAGGGCAAAGGAAAGTCAAGGGACTAATTAAACTGACCTTTGAATCCTAATTATTTCTGAAGAAAAGGTTGGGATTATTCAGGTTCAGCTCAATTAGCAAGATAATGGTTATTAATTATGTTGAGTCTAATAACTGTTGAGTTACTAAATTCTTAATTAGAACAAAAAGGGGAAAAAGTAAAATTGCTGGAATAATAAAAATATCCTTAGATGGGAAGCAATGGCAACTTAATTCAAAGAGAATAATTATAAACTGAAAATACCTCAATTATCATTAAATAAAAATGTCATCAACAGCCAATTGGGCAACATCAATCAAACATAATAAAGGCTTCAGAGTAATCAAAATATAAAAGAGAAATTAAATAGTAAAAAGGAATATTAAACCTGGATCGAGAGTCACTCTAGAAAGAGAAGTCCTAAATCCTAAGAGAGAGAGAGGAGAGAACCTCTCTCTCCAAAACTACATCTAAAACATGAAAAGTAAATTAATAGAGGCTTCCTTCTGAATGGATGCATTCCCCCACTTTATAGCCTCTAATCTGTGTTCTCTGGGCTGAAAACCGGGTCAGAAACAGCCCAGAAATCACTTCCCGCGCTTTCTGGTCCGTACAGGTCGCGGAAAAGTGACGCGGCCGCGTCGTCCACGCGACTGCGCGGATTGGGTGTTGGCCAGGTCACGCGTCTGCGTGACCCACGCGTTCGCGTCACATGGCGTTGGGGCAACTATGGCAAATTATATATCAAATCGAAGCCCCAGACGTTAGCTTTCCAACGCAACTGGAACCACGTCGTTTGGACCTCTGTAGCTAAAGTTATAGCCATTTGAGTGCAAAGAGGTCAGGCTGGCCAGCTTAGCAGTTTTTCCAACTTCTTGCATTCCTTCCACTTTTGCATGCTTCCTTTCCATCCTCCAAGCCATTCTTGCCCTGTAATCTCTGAAATCACTTAACACACATATCAAGGAATCTAATGGTGATAAGAGAGGATTAATAATAAGCAAATATAAGATCAAAGAAGCATGTTTTCAATCATAGCATAAAATCAGGAAGGAAAATGTAAAACGTGCGAATTGTATGAATAAGTGAGTAAAGAGTTGATAAAAATCACTCAATTGAGCACAAGATAAACCATAAAATAGTGGTTTATCAATGTCTCTACCAATGCTTCCTTAAATTCTCCCACACTTAAATAACACACACTCTTTAACCTAAGCTAATCAAAGATGCAATTCAAGGTCATTTCATGATTTTACGCTTAGGATTTTGATGTGGTTACAATTAGAACAAAGGGGATTAAAAAGCTCAAAATTGGCTTACAAAGGTAGATACAAGGGTTAGGCTATATGGGTGAGTGAGTTTAATTCAAAGATGGCCTCAATCATGCTAAATGCAATCATAACATCAAATATTGGAAATAAAAAACCAAGCAAAACCAAGATTACAATCATAGCGGGAGCATAGCACACAATGAACAAAATTTGTGGTTATAATGTGTAACCACTCATCAAGGCTCAACAACTCACAAGGTTGTTAGTTCTATCTCTCTTCTATGTTCCAAAAAAAATTGATTCAAGCAAGTTTAAAAAGGATTTTACAAATCAATTCAATATAATGCCCTTAAACAAAATTCTTGAAATTTTTTTGTTATTTTTTACCAAAGTTATTTCCTATATATGTATGTATGTATGTATGTATGTATGTATGTATGTATGTATGTATGTATGTTGTGATGGATGTAATTTCAAAATCTTTCCTAGTTCTATTCCTAATTTTCAACATCGCAAAAATTAACATGAACAATTAGGACGAAATTGAACTAAGCACTATGCTCTTCACATCATCTAATTACAACTTCTATCTATAAATATATACTATGCAAAGGATGCAAAATGTAATAGATATAAACTATGGAGAAAATACAATGCAGCAATAAAAAACACTCCAAATATTGATGTGCTGAAAACTGTCTCTCAACAATTTTCTACCGGCAAGTGCACCAGATTATCGTCAAGTAAAAACTCACAATAGAGTGAGGTCGAATTCCACAGGGATTGGTTGGTTGATTAATGTTAATTGGAGAATTGTTCCAGTTGAGCAAAATCAGAAGTTGAAATGATGTTGCAGAATGTAAATTGGCGGGAAACTTAAATTGCAAGAAATTAAATGACAGAAGCTTAAATGGCAAGAATTTAAATGATAGAAGCTTAAATTGCAAGAAATTAAATGGAAATGGGAATTAAGCATGAAATTAAAGAGCAAAGTTAAAAGAATGGGTAAGATTATAGAAGGGGAAGCTCATTGGAGTCAGGAGAAGTGATAATCCTCTAGATCAAGTTCATTTTCATCTCTTCTTCAATCAATGCATTCATTGATCTCCTTGGCAATCTTAGGTGATTAGATCCCAATTACTTGGCAATCTAATCTCTCTAAGCATGCACAATTGCCCAATTCCTTGATTTAAGTGCTCATGGAAAGAGATGAAGTATGGTCACTAATTATACCACACATATTCATAGATCAAAGTGTTGGTAGGATTACATGTCACGATATCCATCCAAACCCCAATCTAATCCAATGTGAGAAAAAATTTCTAGCATGATTGGTGCACGAAATTGTGATCATCAATGACGCCATCAACATGGTACGCACAATTGTAATCTCAACTCTTTATCACAACTTCGCACAACTAACCAGCAAGTGCATTGGGTCGTCCAAGTAATAAACCTTACGCGAGTAAGGGTCGATCCCACAGAGATTGTTGGTATGAAGCAAGTTATGGTCATCTTGTAAATCTCAGTCAGGCAGATTCAAATGGTAATGGAGGATTAATGATTAAAAGATGAATAAAACATAAAATAAAGATAGAGATACTTATGCAATTCATTGGTGAGAATTTCAGATAAGCGTATGGAGATGCTTTGTCCCTTCCGTCTCTCTGCTTTCCTACTATCTTCATCCAATACTTCTTACTCCTTTCCATGGCAAGCTGTATGTTGGGCATCACCGTTGTCAACGGCTACAGTCCCGTCCTCTCAGTGAAAATGTTCAACGCGCTCTGTCACAGCACGGCTATTCAACTGTCGGTTCTCGATCATGTCGGAATAGAATCCAGTGATTCTTTTGCGTCTGTCACTAACGCCCCACAATCACGAGTTTGAAGCTCGTCACAATCATTCAATCCTTGAATCCTACTCAGAATACCACAGACAAGGTTTAGACCTTCCGTATTCTCTTGAATGCCGCCATCAATTCTAGCTTATATCACGAAGATTCCGATTAAGGGATCCAAGAGATAAACATTCAAGCCTTGTTTGCTTGTAGAACAGAAGTGGTTGTCAGGCACTCGTTCATAAGTGAGAATGATGATGAGTGTCACGGATCATCACATTCATCAAGTTGAGGAACAAGTGATATCTTAGAACAAGAATAAGCTGAATTGAATAGAAGAACAATAGTAATTGCATTAATACTCGAGGTACAGCAGAGCTCCACACCTTAATCTATGGTGTGTAGAAACTCCAGCGTTGAAAATACATAAGAACAAGGTCTAGGCATGGCCGAATGGCCAGCCTCCCAAAGAGGATTCAATCATAAAAACATGATCAAAAGATGATCCTCTGATTGAAAGATTGGAAGATACAATAGCAAAAGGTCCTATTTGTAGAGAACTAGTAGCTAGGGTTTACAAAGATTAGTAAAAATCCACTTCCGGGCCCACTTGGTGTGTGCTTAGGCTGAGGATTGAAGCATTTTCGTGTAGAGACTTTTCTTGGAGTTAAACGCCAGCTTTTGTGCCAGTTTGGGCGTTTAACTCCCATTCTTGTGCCAGTTCCGGCGTTTTACGCCAAAATTCTTGAGCTGACTTGGAACGCCTGTTTGGGCCATCAAATCTCAGGCAAAGTATGGACTATTATACATTTCTGGAAAGCCCACTATGTCTACTTTCCAACCCAATTAAGAGCGCGCCAATTGGGCTTCTATAGCTCCAGAAAATCCACTTCGAGTGCAGGGAGGTCAGAATCCAACAACATCTGCAATCCTTTTTAGCCTCTGAATCAGATTTTTGCTCAGGTCCCTCAATTTCAGCCAGAAAATACCTGAAATCACAGAAAAATACACAAACTCATAGTAAAGTCTAGAAAAGTGAATTTTAACCAAAAACTAATAAAAATATAATAAAAACTAACTAAAACATACTAAAAACAATGCCAAAAAGCGTATAAATTATCCGCTCATCACAACACCAAACTTAAATTGTTGCTTGTCCCC
>NC_029774.3:91216947-91228485 GCF_000817695.3 Arachis duranensis | reverse complement strand
TCTTCCAGTATTACCACCGGATACATACATGCCACAGACACATAACTGGGTGAACCTTTTCAGATTGTGACTTAGCTTTGCTAGAGTCCCCAATTAGAGGTGTCCAGGGTTCTTAAGCACACTCCTTTTGCCTTGGATCATGACCTTTTTTTCTTTTTCTTTTTTTTTCTCTTTTTTTTCGCATATACTATCTCTCTTTTTTTTTGTTCCTTTTTCTTGCTTCAAGAATCATTTTTATAATTTTTTCAAATCCTCAGTAACATGTCTCCTTTTTCATCATTCTTTCAAGAGCCAACATTCATGAACAACAAATTCAAAAGACATATGCACTGTTCTAGCATACATTCAGAAACCAAAAGTATTGCCACCACATCAAAATAATTAATCTATTATAAAATTCAAAATTCATGCAATTCTTCTCTTTTTTCAATTAGGAACAATTTTCATTTAAGAAAGGTGATGGATTCATAGGACATTCATAACTTTAAGGCATAGACACTAAGACACTAATGATCATAAGACACAAACATAGATAAACATAAGCATAAAAATTTGAAAAACAGAAAAATAAAGAACAAGGAGATTAAAGAACGGGTCCACCTTAGTGATGGCGGCTTGTTCTTCCTCTTGAAGATCTTATGGAGTGCTTGACCTCCTCAATGTCTCTTCCTTGTCTTTGTTGCTCCTCTCTCATGATTTTTTGATCTTTTCTAATTTCATGGAGGAGAATGAAATGTTCTTGGTGCTCCTCCCTTAGTTGTCCCATGTTGGAACTCAATTTTCCTAGGGAGGTGTTGATTTGCTCCCAATAGTTTTGTGGAGGAAAGTGCATCCCTTGAGGCATCTTAGGAATTTCATGATGAGTGGGATATCTTGTTTGCTCTATCCTTTTCTTAGTGATGGGCTTGTCCTCATCAATGAGGGTGTCTCCTTCTATGTCAATTCCGACTGAATAACAGAGGTGACAAATGAGATGAGGGAAGGCTAACCTTGCCAAGGTAGAGGACTTGTCCGCCACCTTATAAAGTTCTTGGGATATAACCTCATGAACTTCTACTTCCTCCCCAATCATGATGCTATGAATCATGATAGCCCGGTCTATAGTAACTTCAGACTGGTTACTAGTGGGAATGATTGAGCATTGGATAAACTCCAACCATCCCCTAGCCACGGGCTTGAGGTCATGCCTTCTCAGTTGAACCGACTTCCCTCTTGAATCTCTCTTCCATTGAGCGCCCTCTTCACAAATGTCTATGAGGACTTGGTCCAACCTTTGATCAAAGTTGACCCTTCTAGTGTAAGGGTGTTCATCTCCTTGCATCATGGGCAGTCTTGATGCACCCTTGAGATGAATCTCTCCATCTCCCATGACTCGGAGGTGGAAGCTTTTGCCTTCCCTTTCCTCTTTCTAGAGGTTTCTCCGGCCTTAGATGCCATAAATGGTTATGGAAAAACAAAAAGCAATGCTTTTACCACACCAAACTTAGAAGGTTTGCTCGTCCTCGAGCAAAAGAAGAAAGAAGAGAGTAGAAGAAGAAGAAATAGAGGAGATGGAGGAGGTTTTGTGGTTCGGCCAAGGGGGAGAAGTAGTGTTTAGATTGTATAAAAATGAAGGAGTGAAGATGGGTTTATATAGGAGTGGAGAGAGGGGTAGGGTTCGGCCATGTATGGGTGGGTTTGGGAGGGAAAGTGGTTTGAATTTGAATGGTTAGGTAGGTGGGGATTTATGAAGGATGGATGTGAGTGGTGAAGAGAATAGTGGGATTTGATAGGTGAGGGATTTTTTGGGGAAGAGAAGTTGAGGTGATTGGTGAATGGGTAAAGAAGAGAGAGAGAGTGGTGGGGTAAGTGGGATCCTGTGGGGTCCACAGATCCTGAGGTGTCAAGGAAAATTCATCCCTGAACCAAGTGGCGAGCAAAAATGCTCCTTCTGCCAATTCTGGCATTAAACGCCGAGCTGGTGCCCATTTCTGGCGTTTAACGCCAGCTTCTTGCCCTTTCCTGGCGTTTAACGCCAGTCTGGTGCCCCTTTCTGGCGTTAAACGCCCAGAATGGTGCCAGACTGGGCGTTAAACGCCCATTTGCTGCCCTTACTGGCGTTTAAACGCCAGTAAGTTTTCCTCCAGGGTGTGTTGTTTTTCTTTTTGTTTTTCATTCTGTTTTTGCTTTTTTCAATTGATTTTATGACTTTCCATGATCATCAACCTATAGAAAACATAAAATAACAAAGGAAAATAGATAAATATAACATTGGGTTGCCTCCCAACAAGCGCTTCTTTAATGTCAGTAGCTTGACAGTGGGCTCTCATGGAGCCTCACAGATACTCAGAGCAATGTTGGAACCTTCCAACACCAAACTTAGAGTTTGAATGTGGGGGTTCAATACCAAACTTAGATGTTGGTTGTGGCCTCCCAACACCAAACTTAGAGTTTGACTGTGGGGGCTCTGTTTGACTCTATTTTGAGAGAAGCTCTTCATGCTTCCTCTCCATGGTTACAGAGGGATATCCTTGAGCCTTAAACACAAGGGATTCTTCATTTACTTGAATGATCAATTCTCCTCTGTCAACATCAATCACAGCTTTTGCTGTGGCTAGGAAGGGTCTGCCAAGGATGATGGATTCATCCATGCACTTCCCAGTCTCTAGGACTATGAAATCAGCAGGGATGTAATGGTCTTTAATCTTTACCAGAACATCCTCTACAAGTTCATAAGCTTGTTTTCTTGAATTGTCTGCCATCTCTAGTGAGATTCTTGCAGCTTGAACCTCAAAGATCCCTAGTTTCTCCATCACAGAGAGAGGCATGAGGTTTATGCTTGACCCTAGGTCACACATAGCCTTTTCAAAGGTCATGGTGCCTATGGTACAAGGTATTGAGAACTTCCCAGGGTCCTGTCTCTTTCGAGGTAATCTCTGCCTAGCCAAGTCATCTAGTTCTTTGGTGAGCAAAGGGGGTTCATCCTCCCAAGTCTCATTTCCAAATAACTTGTCGTTTAGCTTTATGATTGCTCCAAGGTATTTAGCAACTTGCTATTCAGTGACATCTTCGTCCTCTTCAGAGGAAGAATACTCATCAGAGCTCATGAATGGCAGAAGTAAATCCAATGGGATCTCTATGGTCTCAATGTGAGCCTCAGATTCCCATGGTTCCTCATTAAGGAACTCATTGGAGGCCAATGGACGTCCATTGAGGCCTTCCTCAGTGGCGCTCACTGCCTCTTTCTCCTCTCCAAGTTTGGCCATGTTGATGGCCTTGCACTCTCCTTTTGGATTCTCTTCTGTATTGCTTAGAAGAGTACTAGGAGGGAGTTCAGTAACTTTCTTACTCAGCTGACCCACTTGTGCCTCCAAGTTTCTAATGGAGGACCTTGTTTCATTCATGAAACTTTGAGTGGTTTTGATTAGATCAGAGACCATGGTTGCTAAGTCAGAGTGGCTTTGCTTAGAATTCTCTGTCTGTTACTGAGAAGATGATGGAAAATGCTTGCCATTGTTGAACCTGTTTCTTCCACCATTATTGTTGTTGAAACCTTGTTGAGGTCTCTGTTGATCCTTCCATGAGGGATTTGGATGATTTCTCCATGAAGGATTATAGGTGTTTCCATAGGGTTCTCCCATGTAATTCACCTCTTCCATTGATGGGTTCTCAGGATCATAAGCTTCTTCTTCAGATGAAGCGTCCTTAGTAGTGCCTGGTGTAGCTTGCATTCCAGACAGACTTTGAGAGATCATATTGACTTGCTGAGTCAATATTTTTTTTGAGATAATATGGCATTCAGAGTATCAATCTCAAGAACTCCTTTCTTCTGACTTGTCCCATTGTTCACAGGATTCCTTTCAGAAGTGTACATGAATTAGTTATTTGCAACCATTTCAATGAGTTCTTGAGCTTCTGCAGGCGTCTTCTTCAGATGAGGAGATCCTCCAGCAGAGCTGTCCAATGACATCTTGGACAGTTCAGACAGACCATCATAGAAGATACTTATGATGCTCCATTTAGAAAGCATGTCAGAGGGACACTTTCTGATCAATTGTTTGTATCTTTCCCAAGCTTCATAGAGGGATTCACCTTCCTTCTGTCTGAAGGTTTGGACTTCCACTCTAAGCTTACTCAATTTTTGAGGTGGAAAGAACTTTGCCAAGAAGGCATTGACTAGATTTTCCCAAGAGTTCAGGCTCAATCAAAGTTTCATGACTGAAACAAGGTCCTCCATTAGAAACTTGGAGGCACAAGTGGGTCAGCTGAGTAAGAAAATTACTGAACTGTCAGAGGAAAAGAAAAATAGAAGGAAGAGGTAGAAGAATTCGAACTTAGAAAGATAGAGTTCAAATTGTGCATTGAGGAGAAGTGCTAGTCCATAAATAGAAGGATGTGAGAAGAGGGAAAGAAATTTTCGAAAATAAATTAAAAAGATTTTAAAAACATTTTGAAAAATTGAAGAATGATTTTCGAAAAATATGATTCGGAAAGAAATAAAGTAATTTTTGAAAAAGATTTTGAAATTAGAAAAAAAAGATATGATTGAAGACTATTTTGAAAAAGATTTGATTAAAAAGATATGATTGAAAAGATATGATTGAAAAACAATTTAAAAAGATTTGATTTTTAAAATTAATGACTTGGCTAACAAGAAAAGATATGATTCAAACATTAAACCTTTCTCAACAGAAAAGGCAACATACTTGAAATGTTGAATCAAATCATTAATTGTTAGAAAGTATTTTTGAAAATGGAAAGAAATTGATTTTGAAAACATATGATTGAAAAGATATGATTTGAAAAAGATTTGATTTTGAAAAATTTTGAAAACTTGAAAAAAAATCTGCATGAAAAACAAAATCTTCCCTCTTGTGCCATCCTGGTGTTAAACGCCCAGAATGGTATCCATTCTAGCATTTAACGCCCAAAACGCTACCCTTTTGGGCGTTAAACGCCCAGCCAGGTGCCCTGGCTGGCGTTTAAACGCCAGTTTTCCTTCCTCATTGGGCGTTTTGAACGCCCAGCTTTTTCTGTGTAATTCCTCTGCTGTATGTTCTGAATCTTCAATTCTCTGTATTATTGACTTGAAAAGACACAAATTAAAATTTTTTGGATTTTTAATAATGAGGAATAATCAAAATGCAACTAAGATCAAATAAATAGTGCATGCAAGACACCAAACTTAGAAGTTTGTATACTATTGACACTAACAAAATGAGAATGCATATGAGAAACAACAAAACACTCAAGACAAGAGAATTTAAAGATCAGAACATAACAAAACACACAAAACAAGAGAATTTAAAGATCAGAGCAAGTAAATCATCAAGAACAACTTGAAGATTAATGAAGACACATGAATGAATTCGAAAAATGCAAGAAGAACAGAAACATGCAATTGACACCAAACTTAAAATGAGACTAGTGTCTCAATAAGAAACATAAAATATTTTTGGTTTTTTTTTATTTTGTAATTTTTTTGGTTTTTTCGAAAATTAAGTGGAAAAGAAAATAAAGATATCAAAATTCTTAATGAGAATTCCAGGAATCATGCAATGTTAGTCTAAAGCTTCAGTCTAAAGGAATTAGACATGGCTAGCCAAGCTTCAGTAGAACATTGCATTCAAGAGCTAAATTGATGAAGATCAATCAGCTTTGGTGATGATAAGAACATCACCTTGAAACACTAGAATTCATTCTTAAGAACTCTGAAGAAAAATACCTAATCTAAGCAACAAGATGAACCGTCAGTTGTCCAAACTCGAACAATCCCCGGCAATGGTGCCAAAAACTTGGTGTTGTTGCCGGATCAAAACTTGGCACTGTTATTGCAGGGAACAAATGCGAAATTGTAGTTAGGACATTTAATTCCCTGGCAACAGCGCCAAAAACTTGGTACGCACAATTGTAATCTCAACTCTTTATCACAACTTCGCACAACTAACCAGCAAGTGCACTGGGTCGTCCAAGTAATAAACCTTACACGAGTAAGGGTCGATCCCACGGAGATTGTTGGTATGAAGCAAGTTATGGTCATCTTGTAAATCTCAGTCAGGCAGATTCAAATGGTAATCGAGGATTAATGATTAAAAGATGAATAAAACATAAAATAAAGATAGAGATACTTATGCAATTCATTGGTGAGAATTCCAGATAAGCGTATGGAGATGCTTTGTCCCTTCCGTCTCTCTGCTTTCCTACTGTCTTCATCCAATCCTTCTTACTCCTTTCCATGGCAAGTTGTATGTTGGGCATCACCGTTGTCAACGGCTACAGTCCCGTCCTCTCAGTGAAAATGTTCAACGCGCTCTGTCACAGCACGGCTATTCAGCTGTCGGTTCTCGATCATGTCGGAATAGAATCCAGTGATTCTTTTGCGTCTGTCACTAACGCCCCACAATCGCGAGTTTGAAGCTAGTCACAGTCATTCAATCTTTGAATCCTACTCAGAATACCACAGACAAGGTTTAGAACTTCCGTATTCTCTTGAATGCCGCCATCAATTCTAGCTTATACCACGAAGATTCCGATTAAGGGATCCAAGAGATATCCACTCAATCTAAGGTAGAACGGAGATGGTTGTCAGTCACACGTTCATAGGTGAGAATGATGATGAGTGTCACGGATCATCACATTCATCAAGTTGAAGAACAAGTGATATCTTAGAACAAGAATAAGCCGAATTAAATAGAAGAACACTAGTAATTGCATTAATACTCGAGGTACAGCAGAGCTCCACACCTTAATCTATGGTGTGTAGAAACTCCAGCGTTGAAAATACATAAGAACAAGGTCTAGGCATGGCTGAATGGCCAGCCTCCCAAAGAGGGTTCAATCATAAAAACATGATCAAAAGATGATCCTCTGATTGAAAGATTGGAAGATACAATAGCAAAAGGTCCTATTTGTAGAGAACTAGTAGCTAGGGTTTACAAAGATGAGTAAAAATCCACTTCCGGGCCCACTTGGTGTGTGCTTAGGCTGAGCATTGAAGTATTTTCGTGTAGAGACTTTTCTTGGAGTTAAACGCCAGCTTTTGTGCCAGTTTGGGCGTTTAACTCCCTTTCTTGTGCCAGTTCCGGCGTTTTACCCCAGAATTCTTGAGCTGACTTGGAACGCCTGTTTGGGCCATCAAATCTCGGGAAAAGTATGAACTATTATACATTGCTGGAAAGCCCAGGATGTCTACTTTCCAACCCAATTGAGAGCGTGCCAATTGGGCTTCGGTAGCTCCAGAAAATCCACTTGGAGTGCAGGGAGGTCAAAATCCAACAACATCTGCAATCCTTTTTAGCCTCTGAATCAGATTTTTGCTCAGGTCCCTCAATTTCAGCCAGAAAATACCTGAAATCATAGAAAAACACACAAACTCATAGTAAAGTCCAGAAAAGTGAATTTTAACCAAAAACTAATAAAAATATAATAAAAACTAACTAAAACATACTAAAAATAATGCCAAAAAGCGTATACATTATCTGCTCATCAATGATCTTCTCATTCCTCTTCGAAGGTTCAGAGGAGATCCAATTATGAACAGCTTCTTTCCCAAGATAACTATCCAATTGGACGAAGACCGAAAGCTTTCTAGTAAAATCAAGAGAAAAAAAAAGAAGAAGAAGAATGAAAATTAATATTGATTCATTGAATTACACAGAGCTCCCTAACCCAATGAAAGGGGTTTAGTTGTTCATAGCCCTATAAATGGAAAATGGAGTTGAAAGATACATTGTAGAATTGAAAAATATTTGCTGAAAAAAGATATTGGCAGAGTTACAGTATTCCTCTCCGTTCCTAATAACTAACTTGAATTCTAAGCTATTTATACACTTTCTTCCATTGATCTTTAATCTATGAATTAGGCTTTTAGCCTTAATTTAATTGGGTTGAAGTCGCTCTAATTGTTTCCCTGGCTGTTGAGAAGAGAGGAGTGCTTGAATTGCAATGTTCTGGTGCTCACGTTTGGGTCCACTTTTGAAGGTAAACGTTGGGCCAAACGTTTCCTCAGAAATTGGGTTCTGGTTGCTGTCATTGGCGTTTGACTCATCGTCGGAGTGCAAACATTCTTTTACCCACGCGTGCACATAAGCTGCGCGTGCGCGTGGATGCAAAAATCCCAAATCCAATTTTTGAAAGCTCTTCGAAGACGTTGGCCTCTGCGTTAGACTGGCAACGTTCCCTCCAACGTTGGCCTATCCACGCGTGTGCGTGACCTGCGCGTGCGCATGGATCATCAAAAGTTACGCTTGCACATACGCGTACGTGTCGTTGCACTTTTCAAATGAAAAATTTTGGAACTCAGATTGCGCAAGTTGGCCACTAACGTTGGAGGCAGCGTTGTTGGTACATTACGCCTGCGCGTCGCCACAAATTTTCCCAATTTCCAGAAAGCATATTTTAGCAAAACGTTGGGGTTAACGTTGGCTTGCCAACGTTCCCTCCAACGTGGGCATCAGCAAATTTTGCAGAAGCTCCTCTATTTCCTCCTTTTCAACGTTTGAGGCAATGTTGGTGGTCCAACTTGGCCACCAACGTTGCTTCATCTTCTTCCTTTCCATGGCCATTCTTCAACCTCCTTCCATGCATTTCTTCACTTGTAATCAACTAATACATGCATCACAGCATTGCTAAAGTCATGAGAAATCTCATTATTCTTAGCACACAAGTAATTATGGCATAATTCTCATGAAATTGTATCAAATCAATCATGGTTGAATGAATCTAGGCATACATGAATTTCTAATCCAATTGCTTACTTATAATGCAAGAAAGTGCATAAAACCTACTAAAAACAAAAGAAAAAGGCTAGTGAAACTGGCCTAAGATGCCTTGGCATCACAACACCAAACTTAAATCTTGCTTGTCCCCAAGCAAGCACTGAATTGGGAAAAATGAATGAAGCAGAATACAATGTCCATATTAGCAAGTAATTGGAGTTGATTTATGGGGTTTTATGCACAGAATGTTGCAGCTCACTTTTTATTGATCCTTAGGTAGAGAATGTCTCCTTTAAGCATCAATTAACATCTTGCTATGACCTCTTATTATTCACTCATCCTTGGTGATTGCTTTTCTTTATTTTTCTTTCTCTGTGAGCTTATCTCTCACTTGTATCTTAGTGTTATGTGTTGTAGTAGCTTCTTAGTTTATTTTCACTCAACACATATTCCCTACAGACACTTGGCTCACAATTCTTCTTAAGACATTGGTGCCCAGCACCTCTTTGGGTTACTAAATGCCTTGTAACTAGGTTGCTCTTGATAATGGACTTTTGGTCGATAATTCCGGGTTAGTTAACCCAAGTTACCAAGTGTTAAAGCACTCCATAGAACCTAATCATCCAAGCAGATCCTAGTACAAGGACACCACAGGCATACGTCTTAAGGTCCAAGCTATTGGTATCTAGCCTTATTCTTTGTTTCTTCCATTTTTGTTGCCACTTTTGGCTTTTCTTTTCTTTCTTTTTATTTGTTTTTCTTTCATCCAAGGATTTCTTATTCGCTAAGATTCATAGACAGCATCCAAGTTGACACTTAAAGAGGGACACTCTACCCTTTTATTCATTATTAGTGAGCTACCTACACCATCAGACATGTACACTACCACTCAATCTTTATTTTCTTCCTTCCCAAATGGAACTATCTCACTTCTTTTCAAACATTTTCTTTTATTTAATTAAAACAACTAGGGAACAAGACAAACATTTAAGAAAGTGAAAGTGAGACATACACACCTAGGCTAGCACATTTATGGCAAAATTAAACACAACAGAATGTAAAATGACTTAAACTAAAAGTTAATATCAATTAAACAGACATGTTCTTTCTTTATTGAATATGATAAACAAGGAGCAAGTCCACCTTTCATTCTTTATCCTACTTGTCTTTCTTCTTCTTTTTTCCTGCTTGCTTGCTAGTTTTTCCCTTGCCTTTTTGTTTTCCCTTTAACTTTGTCCAGAATCCAGCTTTTTTCATTGTCCTTTCCACTGTTTCTTCATCGCGTATTGCTCTGTCTATTTCCAACTCACTTCGCTCCTTAAAGTATTGATCATAAATTAGAAATGCTGGGTTCAGACCAAGTAGATGTTCCACCACATAGTTGAGCTTGGTTTGATCATTCATGTTGTAATCAAATTGAACTTCATATCTTGCATCCTGGAGAGTAGTGAACTCTTTGAAAGCTCTCATATTATTGACTTGATCCTGGGCCAGCTGGTTGAAAGATTCTTGAATTTGTGAAGATTGTTCTTTTTGCATAACCATAATTCTTGACTGAAAGTCTTTCTGCTGGTTTATCATCCTCAATTGAAGCTCATCTTGTCTCTCTTGAGCTCTCATGTATTGTAAATGGAGCTCTTCTTGTCTCTCTTAAGCTCTTGTATACTATTTGGATAGCCTTTCAATGGCTTCCTGCATCCGGCTCATGTCCATGTTGATTTGTGCTTGGAATTGTTGCTCTTCTTCTTTTGGTTCCTCTTGTTGTTCTTCTTCTTGTGGTTTCTCTCTCCTTTACCTCC
Organism: Arachis duranensis; assembly: GCF_000817695.3. Lineage (NCBI taxonomy): Eukaryota > Viridiplantae > Streptophyta > Magnoliopsida > Fabales > Fabaceae > Arachis > Arachis duranensis. Next base: position 91,217,990 of record NC_029774.3, on the reverse strand, counting down.
TTTGTGGTCTTCGACATTATTGGGCCACTGTAACATTCATCATCCTTTCTAGGGTCATGGGCATGCCTGGATTCAGCCAGATTGGGTTTGCATCCTCCACTGACACTCTGGCTTTCATGCATAACCGTATGATGGTGCTTGGGTAGTGTAGCCAAGCTTCAAAAGAATTTTTCTCCGAGATCTTTTGAATATCATTTGCAATGATTTTGTGAACCTTTATCTCTCCTCCCACCATTATGCAATGCAACATGACTACCCTTTTCTTGTTAACTTCTGAAGTGTTCACTGTGCCCAGGATTGATCTCTTTATAAGCTCATACCACCCTTTTGCTTCAGGGATGAGATCCCCCCTTCTCAAGTACTTGTGCCTTCTATGATTGTCCCTCACCCAGTTAGCATTAACTACACAGATATCACTAGAAATTTCATCATAATCTGGGTTGCCATTTAGTCTTTCTTGGTATCCAGGCTCATCAAAATGTGCTGCCCTCAGTCTTAAGACCTTCATGATGGTTTTCAGACTAAAGTCTACCTCTACACCCTTTACATAACTTTTGTAAGTTGGGGAAATGGTTGTATCTAGCTGATGAGCGGATAATTTATACGCTTTTTGGCATTGTTTTTAGTATGTTTTTAGTATAATCTAGTTAGTTTCTAGTATATTTTTAGTAGTTTTTAGTTAAAATTAACTTTTCTGGACTTTACTATGAGTTTGTGTATTTTTCTGTGATTTCAGGTATTTTCTGACTGAAATTGAGGGTCCTGAACAAAAATCTGAATTAGAGATTGAGAAGGACTGCAGATGCTGTTGGATTCTGACCTCCCTGCACTCGAAGTTGATCTTTTGGAGCTACAGAAGCCCAATTGGCGCGCTCTCAACGGCATTGGAAAGTAGACATCCTGGGCTTTCCAGCAATGTATAATAGTCCATACTTTGCCCGAGATTTGATGGCCCAAACTGGCGTGGCAAATCAGCCTCAGAATTTCCAGCGTTTAACGCTGGAACTGGCATAAAACTTGGAGTTAAACGCCCAAACTGGCAT
>NC_029774.3:91214965-91216283 GCF_000817695.3 Arachis duranensis | reverse complement strand
GTGTGATTGCAATTTCGTGCACCAAGTTTTTGGCGCCGTTGCCGGGGATTGTTCGAGTTTGGACAACTGACGGTTTATCTTGTTGCTTAGATTAGGACTGTTTTGTTTTTGTTGGTTTAGAGTCTTTTAGTTGAGTCTAGTTTCATATTTTAAGTTTGGTGTCAATTGCATGCTTTTGTTTTTCTTTTAATTTTCGAATTTGCATGTCTTTAGTCCCTTTTTGATCCGTAAAACTTCTAAGTTTGGTGTCCTCTTTGTGTTTTTCCCTTGAAATTTTCGAAAAAAAAATTGTGTTTGATATTCTAAAAATTTTAAGTTTGGTGTCATTTTGTTGTTTTTCTCTTTCCTCATTTCAAAAATCAAATCTTTTTCATAAAAAGTTTTCAATCATATCTTTTTAATTGATATTTTTAAAATCTTTTTAATTGACTAATTGATTCAGTTCTCAATTTGCTTTGATCTTATTTTCTTTTTAATTTTCAAATTTTTATTTTATCTTCTTTTTTTTTATTTTATTTTTTTCGTTTAATTCAAAAAAAGAAAAATAAAAAGATATTTTTTTTTCTATTTGCAATCTATATCATTTCCCTTTATCCATTATGGACCTAAGTGGGATTGATCAGTCCAGAAGGACTCTGGGGTCATATGCTAACCCCATTACAGCTGCATATGGGAGTAGCATCTGTACACCTCCCATCAAAGCAAGCAGCTTTGAGCTAAATCCTCAACTCATTATCATAGTGCAGCAAAATTGCCAGTATTCCAGTCTTCCACAGGAAGAGCCTACTGGGTTTCTGGCACAGTTCTTACAAATTGCTGACACAGTACATGATAAAGAGGTGGATCAGGATGTCTACAGATTATTACTGTTTCCATTTGCTGTAAAAGATCAAGCTAAAAGGTGGTTGAATAACCAACCTACAGCAAGCATAAAGACATGGAAACAATTTTCAGACAAATTCCTGAATCACTTTTACCCTCCAAAGAGGATGACACAGCTAAGGCTGGATATCCAAGGCTTTAAACAAGAGGATAATGAATCCCTTTACAATGCCTGGGAGAGGTATAGAGGTATGCTAAGAAAATGCCCCTCTGAAATGTTTTCAGAGTGGGTACAGTTAGACATCTTCTACTATGGGCTTACAGAGAAAGCTCAGATGTCTTTAGACCACTCAGCTGGTGGATCCATCCACATGAGGAAGACAATTGAAGAAGCTCAAGAGCTTATAGACACTGTTGCTAGAAACCAATATTTGTACTCTAGCAATGAGTTCTCTCCAAAAGAGGAAGTCATGACAGTAGTCACTGATCCTAATCT
>NC_029774.3:91208306-91208776 GCF_000817695.3 Arachis duranensis | reverse complement strand
CACACAAGAAGGAAAAATAAGTGGTTATAAGATGTAACCACACTTAGGCTCAAAGCTCACATGCTTGTGTGTTCTTAGCTCAAAAACCATGTTCCAAAATAAATTCTTTCAAGCAAGTTCCACAGAAATTTTTCAAATTGGTAGGTTGCCCTAAAACGGTTTCTTGGAAAGGAAATCATCACCCTAACCAAGTAGTCCTAATAAAAATATGTACAAATTCTAACTAACATGCAACCTATCATGCAATGCAACAACTAACTACATTGGTGTTGAGAAGGAAATTTTTACCCATGGAGATCGGTCGAACGACCTCCCCACACTTGAAGATTGCACCGTCCTCGGTGCATGCAAAGAAGAGCAAGGTGGACGGGTTGCTACAATTGATGAGCTTATTCAAAGGGTTGTGCGGATGAACTTGTTTGTTGCCCCATTTAGAAGCTTTCGCATTCCTTTCCTTCTTGGTGGCCAAC
>NC_029774.3:91207633-91208206 GCF_000817695.3 Arachis duranensis | reverse complement strand
AGGAGCTCTGCTGTGTCTTGATGGATTAATGCAATTACTACTATTTCTTATTCAATCATGCTTGCTTCCGTTCTAAGATATTACTTGTTCTTAACCTGGATGAATGTGATGACCCGTGACACTCATCATATTCTCAACTATGAACGCGTGCCTGACAACCACCTCCATTCTACCTTAGATTGAGTAGATATCTCTTGGATTCTTTAACCAGAATCTTCGTGGTATAAGCTAGAACTGATGGCGGCATTCAAGAGAATCCGGAAGGTCTAAACCTTGTCTGTGGTATTCTGAGTAGGATCAGGATTGAATGACTGTGACGAGCTTCAAACTCCTGAAGGCGGGGCGTTAGTGACAGATGCAAAAGAATCATTGGATTCTATTCCGGCCTGATTGAGAACCGACAGATGGATAGTCGTGCCGTGACAGGGTGCGTTGAACATTTCCACTGAGAGGATGGGAGGTAGCCATTGACAACGGTGAAACCCTACATGCAGCTTGCCATGGAAGGAGCCTTGCGTGTTTGAAGAAGAAGACAGTAGGAAAGCAGAGATTCAGAAGACAGAGCATCTCCAA
>NC_029774.3:91202925-91203386 GCF_000817695.3 Arachis duranensis | reverse complement strand
GTGGTTGTGTACACTGACCATGCTGCTCTTAAATACTTACTCACAAAGCAGGATTCAAAACCCAAACTTATAAGATGGGTGTTGCTTCTGCAAGAGTTTGATATAGAAATAAGAGACAGAAAAGGGACAGAGAACCAAGTAGCTGATCATCTATCCCGAATAGAACCAGTAGCTGGGGCGTCCCTCCCCTCTACTGAGATCTCTGAGACCTTCCCAGATGAGCAACTCTTTGCCATTCAGGAAGCTCCATGGTTTGCAGATATTGCAAACTATAAAGCTGTGAGGTTCATACCCCAGGAGTACAGCAGAGTGCAAAGAAAGAAATTAATCTCAGATGCCAAGTACTACCTATGGGATGAACCATATCTCTTTAAGAGATGTGCAGATGGAATGATCCGCAGATGTGTACCCAGAAAAGAAGCACAGAGGATCCTGTGGCATTGCCATGGATCACAGTATGG
>NC_029774.3:91197441-91198300 GCF_000817695.3 Arachis duranensis | reverse complement strand
CAATATCTTCAAGCTTTGATGGAGTTCTCCACAAACCATGAGCTCCCAAATTTGATTTTCATTGTGCGATCCGGGATCCCACACTTTATTTTGACACCCGTCCTTAATTTGATCATCATTATTCCATCCGGGTGGTGTGGCCTTGGAATTCTCAAAGAAACCTCCAAACAACTTCCTAGACCCATGCAATTTGGTTCTATACCAACCATTGCCCTTGAATTTTGAGCTAACAACCGTCATGAGTTTAGAATGATGTTTCCAACCACTACACAACTCTCTTATACTTTTGACTCCACAAAGAGCTCTAAGTTGACCATCATTTTCAATTAAACCATATTCAAGTGAGAAAGTAAAGCTTAGGGATAAGAGTTTTACCCACTTGAATGTTGTGTTGGATGGTGACTTGGGAAGGGAGACTTCCCCACACTTAGACAATGCAAGGTCTACTTCTTTAGGCTCTTCTTTAGTTATTTCCACCTCTTCACAAGCTTCTTCAATTTCAACCTCATCCCCTTTGTTACGTGGCTTGGTGTTGTCTTCAAGAACTTCATCTTGCCCAATGGGAGGTGATTCAACTTTGGATAGGAATTCATTGATGAATGAGTTCATCTCTTGATCAACCTCTTCATATTCTTCAATTTCAATATATACCATGCCATTTTCGTTATCCTTGGGAGGTTGTGCACACTCTTTTGTGACTTCAACTTTATGTCCAATGGGAGAGGATTCCATTGTAGAGAGAAATTCATCCATGATCGAATCCATCTCTTGATAAGCCTCTTCCAAGTCTCCAATGATGATATGCCTTGGAGGTTGCGCGCCCTCCTCAACATCAATATCAAGCTTCTTGGAAGAGTGC
>NC_029774.3:91194474-91194868 GCF_000817695.3 Arachis duranensis | reverse complement strand
AAGGTATCTAATAGAATCAAGGTGAATTAAATTTAGCTATTTTGAGTCCTAAAAAGCATGTTTTCACTCTTAAGCACAATTAAAGGAGAATATACAAAACCATGCTATTTCATTGAATAAATGTGGATAAAAGGTTATAAAATCCCCTAAAATCAATACAAGATAAACCGTCAAATTGGGGTTTGTCAGTATCTAAGTGGGTAGAAGCAATTGCTACACCCACTAATGATACCAAGACCGTGCTGAAATTCCTCCAGAAACACATCTTCAACAGGTTTGGTGTTCCCAAAGTACTAATTAGTGACGGGGGCACTCATTTCTGCAATAGACAGCTATACTCTACTATGGTTAGATATGGAATTAGCCACAAAGTGGCAACTCCATATCATCCACA
>NC_029774.3:91192600-91192855 GCF_000817695.3 Arachis duranensis | reverse complement strand
GAGAATGGTGAGAGCAGATAAAGGGTTGGATCAAGTTCTAGAGGACATATGCCTCCCTGGAACTAAGTGGATAACCAATTTTAAGGGTGTCCCAAACCAACTCAAGAGGGGAGACCTCAAACCAATTGGAAGAGGTTGGCTAGACTTTATTGGGCGTTCCATACTACCCACTAGCAACCGTTCTGAGGTCACTATCAAGAGAGCAGTGATGATTCATTGCATTATGCTTGGAAAAGAAGTGGAGGTTCATCATGT
>NC_029774.3:91160239-91190511 GCF_000817695.3 Arachis duranensis | reverse complement strand
GGCGTTAGTGACAGACGCAAAAGAATCACTGGATTCTATTCCGGCCTGATTGAGAACCGACAGATGGATAGCCGTGCCGTGACAGGGTGCGTTGAACATTTCCACTGAGAGGATGGGAGGTAGCCATTGACAACGGTGAAACCCTACATACAGCTTGCCATGGAAGGAGCCTTGCGTGTTTGAAGAAGAAGACAGTAGGAAAGCAGAGATTCAGAAGACAGAGCATCTCCAAAACCTTAACCTATTCTCCATCACTGCAATTCAAGTACCTGTTTTATGTTCTTTTGCTTTTTACAATCAATCCTGATAATTTCTAATATCCTGACTAAGATTTACAAGATAACCATAGCTTTCTTCAAGCCGACAATCTCCGTGGGATCGACCCTTACTCACGTAAGGTATTACTTGGACGACCCAGTACACTTGCTGGTTAGTTGTGCGGGATTGCAAGGTGTGATTGCAATTTCGTGCACCACTAGCCTTGTAGTGTTAGCATAAAACTTCCTTATGATTTTGGCATTTATCCTGGTGATTAGTGAGATAAGCTCCTCCCATTTCCTCTTTCTGATCTTGGCTCTTATTTCTGGGCACTCATCATCAGGTAGCTGGAAAAGAATCTTTGGAAATATTCCTTTTTCTGTCATCCACCCAAATTGTATTTGGTGGAACCGTGATCTGAACTTCCATTGATCATAGTTGTCTTCACTCTCCTCAGCAATAGGTTCCTTTCCTCTCCTTCTTTTGAAACTTGAAAAAGATGCCATATTTTCCTTGATGGTTACCCGAATAGAGGTTGAAGGTTGATGAAGAGGGATGGCTAGTGTAGTGCAATTTTTGGATGATAAGGTGGTTTGAGAGAAAAATGAGGTTATGAACTCAATGAGACAAGAAGGGTTTGAGGCTTAAGGCAGCACGGTTGTGGCTTTGAACCTTAAGGACACAAGATCAATTTTATGATTGCAGGAAGGTTAAAGTTAGAGCTATGATATACGGTCTCAGTGGAAGCTATATATAGCAATTATGGATGAAGATTGGACAGTTAAGATGCTTTTTGAATGGGTAAGGATGAAGGGTATGCATGTAAAGTTGAATGAGGACAAAGTTTGCCTCTTCATTGGATAGGTAGCTTGGTCATTTAGGTGTGGTGCACCTCCCAACAGCATGCAGATTTATATTCCCCAAGGAATAGATTCCAAGCCATGTGACCCGCTTCTTGTCCTCATATCAACCGTACTCTTCATTACCTTTTCTCTTTCATCCATTTATTCCTCTGCAGGCCGATCGATCACAAAAAGGAAAGAAATATGAATAAAAAAGGTGGCGGCAAACACATAACCTGCTGCAATCAAATTTAAAACTAAAGACTTGACAAGTGTGCCTCATGGGTATTCAATCAATCGTGACTCCTTATGTGCATTTCTAGTTTTGGTGGACAACAAACTTAGTGTTTGGTAATGTGGTTCAAAGGATCATTTCCACCAAGTAATGTCATTAAAATCTTACAACATCTTTGTCACCTTTGATTAAATCATTATGAGAAGCACTTTATTTTCTGAATTTAATCATGAACTAAAAGAGTGTAAAGTGTACAACATGGTTCCTTTTCATGAAATTCAAGACTTAATTCAAATTTGGCTCTCATCACTTGTGTTCTTAGTATATATAGAACACCAAACTTAAGGTTTGGCTATATACTCCAAGAAAACAATTAGGCATATATCAAGAGGGCTATATGATCATTACTATTTGAAAATCATCTTAGGGTTCCTGTAGGCACACCAAACTTAGATATTGATCATATGCTTCAAGATATTATATGCAAGTGTTCACTTTGTCTTTGTGAACTTGAATCCATGTTAGTAAACCAATGATTATTCATATCAAAGCAGTAAAAACAAAAAACTAAAGCATGGGTTGCCTCCCATGGAGCGCTTCTTTATTGTCATTAGCTTGACGGTTGGTCTCTGTCAGGGTGGATTGTAGTGCTCCATGTCCTCTCCTCGCACAGTGAAGTTTTCTCTACTTGATCCTTGATGATTTCTATATGTTCCAAGGAAAAGACCTTTCCGATGGTGAAGACTTGAGGTAACTGAGATGGAATGGTTGGAAGATGGGGTGGGGTTAGTGGATGGTGGGCTGATATCACATTGTCTCTAGGGGAAAAACTTTCTGTGGGAATCTTCTTATTTTTCCATTCCCTTGGCAATTTCTTCACAACTCTTTTCTCTTCTTCCATTAGTGCTCCATTGACTCTTCTATTTGGGAGGTCCTTGATAACTGCTCTTCCTGATTCTTGTGGCTTCAGCTCTTCCTTGGACTCCCTTGGTTGCTGTATCCCTTGAAATTCTTGCTTGTTCACCAAGGATTATTTTAGGGTCTCTACTTCCAGTTCACTGTTGCTTTCCTCTAGGCACATTTTTCTGTGATCATCCTTTGGCTCTTTAGGTTCTGGCTCAGATTCAGGTGTAGGTTTGAAAACATGGAAGATGAGATGTTCATCATGTATTCTCATTATTAACTCTCCTTGTTTCACATCGATGAGCGCTCTACCAGTGGCTAAAAATAGTCTCTCCAGGATAATTGGATGGAGGTAACTTTCTTCCATGTCCAGAATAAAAAGTCAGTGGGGAGAAAGTAATTTCCCACTTTGACCAATACATTCTCGACCACTCCTTCAGCTTGCTTCTGAGTATTATCGGCCAATTAGATGACTACATCTGTGGAGTTTAGTTCTTTGATTTGCAACCTCTTCATGAGAGACAGAGGCATCACATTATGCTGGCTCCTAGATCATAAAATCCTCTATCAATCCTTGTACCTCCTATGGCATAGGGGATATGAAAGCTCCCCGGATCTTTTTTCTTCAGAGGTAAATCCTTCTTGATGAGGGCACTACATTCCTTGTTCATTATCACTGTTTGTCCCCCTTTCAAGGTTCCTTTCTTGGTCAGCAACTCTTTCATGCACTTGATGTAGGTAAGCATCTGTTGGAGAGTTTTGATGAAGGGAATGTTGACACTGAGGGATGCAAACATGTCTAAGAATCTTGAGTATGACTTCTCTTTCTCACCTCCCTAAGTCTTTGGGGAAATGGTGCCTTTGGCACGTAAGGTTTCAGAGTTTCCTTCCTTTTTGGTTCTTTCCGTTATACAGGTCCATTTCCTTGTTCTTTTTCCTCCAATTTTCCTTAGGAAATGCCTTGGCTGTGTTCTGTTGGCTTGCTGGTATCTTCCACTAGGACGTCTTCACTACTTAAATTGATTGCCTTGCATTCTTCCCCCTTTATCTTCTTGATCTCTCATCTTGGGTTCTTTTCTGTGTCACTTGGGAAGCTATCAGTGGACTTTGGGAATTGTTGAGATAAGTACCCCACTTGGGACTCAAGCGTCTTAATGGTTTCTCCTCGACTTTTCATAGTAGCTCTCAACTCCTCCTTGAATTTTTTCATATCTTCGAACTCCTTGCAAAGATTTGCAAACATAGCTTCAATTTTGGACATTCTATCATCATCATGTGGTGATGGTTGGTTGGAATTAGGTTGTTGAGAGTGGTTATTTTGGGTTTGGTATGATGACTGGGAAGAATTGTATGGATGTTGATATGATCTTGGATTGGATTGTTGGTAGGTGTACTGGTTAGGATTATGAGGTTTGTGGTCTTGGCCTTGATTTTGTTGGTTTCTTCACCCAAAGTTTGGGTGGCTCCTCCAACCAGTGTTATAGGTTTTTGAGTATAGATCATGATGAATTCCCAAGGTAATTTGCTTCCTCCCAGTTAACTCCTTCCTCTGTGTCCAACTCTCCTTGAGGTGATGGTTGAGTATGGATGGCTGCAGCCAGATTCTTCTTTATTTGCATGGTCAATTCAGCTAGTTGCTTGATAATCATCTTATTCTGGGCTAGGATTGCATCCATGTTGTTCAACTCCATGACTCCTCTGTTATTGCTCCTTTCTGAGGCATAGAAATACTCATTCTTAGCCACTATTTCTATGACATTAATGGCTTCTTCAATGGTCTTCTTCTTGTTAAGGGAGCCTCCAGATGAGTGGTCCACAGCTTTCTTTGATTCATAAGAAAACCCTTCATAAAAGATGTGCAATTGCACCCACTCATTAAACATATTGGGGGGAATTTCCTTGTCAAATCTTTGAATCTTTCCCAAGCTTCGTATAAGGTTTCACCATCCTGCTGTCTGAATGTCTGCACCTCGGTTCTCAATCTATTCACTCTTTGAGGAGGGTAGAACCTTGCTAAGAATCTATTTACCACATCTTCTCAGGTTGTCAAGCTTTCTTTGGGAAACGATTCTAGCCATTTAAATGCTTTGTCCTTCAAAGAGAATGGAAACAGTAGCAATCTATAGGTGTCAGGGTGAACATTATTAGATTTAACTGTATCACAGATCCTTAGGAATGTAGTGAGATGATGATTAGGGTCTTCTTGGGCATTTCCTCCGAAAGAACAATTATTTTTGACGAGTATGATGAGCTGAGGCTTCAATTCAAAATTATTAGCATGGATGGTTGGCCTTTGAATGTTGCTCCCATAATTCCCAAGATTAGGATTAATGTAGGAGCCCAACATTCTCCTCTCTTGTCCAACAGGGTTATCTGCACCTCTTCTAGCATGATTATTCACTTCTTCTTCATGATGGTTCTCCATATCATCCTCCATTTCTATATCCAAGTCTTCCTCCTCTTCCTCTGTACCAACATCCTTCTTTCTTCTTGCTTCCCTCCTTAATCTAAGGAAGGTCCTCTCCGGTTCACTATCAAAAGAGGTTGAGGTTTCCCTTCTTCTACCTGTCATACAATGATCAAGTACAGGAAACAGCAAGTGTAGAATCCACTTAAATAGAGTATAATTAGCTTGGTTAGAGCAATTTATCAAATGGTTAGTACGTTAGCTTGTTAGAAAGTAAGGAAATAAAGAAAAATAAAGAGAAACAACTAAAATTGCAGAATAAAAATTGAACAGCTAAAATTGAAATTCAATTAAACAAAGAAAAATGCTCAATCTAGTTATCCTCCAATTTAGTAATTGTCAATACAAAACTAATCCCTGGAAACGGTGCCATAAACTTGATGTGCAGAAAACTGTCTCAACAATTTTCTACCGGCAAGTGCACCGGATTATCGTCAAGTAAAAACTCACAATAGAGTGAGGCCGAATCCCACAGGGATTGGATGGTTGATCAATTTTAATTGGAAAATTGTTCTAGTTGAGCGAAATCAGAAGTTGAATTGATGTTGCAGAATGTAAATTGGCGGGAAACTTAAACTGCAAGAAATTAAATGATAGAAGCCTAAATTGAAAGAATTTAAATGACAGAAGCTTAAATTGCAAGAAATTAAAGAGCGAAATTAAAAGAATGGGTAAGATCAGAGAAGGGGAAGCTCATTGGGGTCAGGAGATGTGATAATACTCTGGATCAATTTCATTTTCATCTCTTCCTCAATCAATGCATTCATTGATCTCCTTGGTAATCTTAGGTGATTAGATCCCAATTCCTTGGCAATCTAATCTCTCTAAGCATGAACAATTGCCTAATTCCTTGATTTTAGTGCTCATGCGAAGAGATGAAGTATAGTCACTAATTATACCACACATATTCATAGATCAAAGTGTTGGTAGGATTAGATGTCACGATATCTATCCAAACCCCAATCTAATCCAATGTGAGAAAATATTTCTAGCATGATCTCCTCATTTCTCTTCCAAGGTTAAGAGGAGATCCAATTATGAATAGCTTCTTTCCCAAGATAACTATCCAATTGGATGAAGACCGAAAGCTTTCTAGTAAAATCAAGAGAAAAGAAAGAAGAAGAAAAAGAATGAAAATTAATATTGATCCATTGAATTACACAGAGCTCCCTAACCCAATAAAAGGGGTTTAGTTGTTCATAGCCCTAAAAATGGAAAATGGAGTTGAAAGATTGGTGCACGAAATTGCAATCACACCTTTGCAATCCGCACAACTAACCAGCAAGTGCACTGGGTCGTCCAAGTAATACCTTACGTGAGTAAGGGTCGATCCCACGGAGATTGTTGGTATGAAGCAAGCTATGGTTATCTTATTAATCTTGGTCAGGATACCAATAAGGTTCTTTGAATTTAATTGTAAAAAGTGAAAGTGTTTGGAATAAGTAATTGTTACTCAATAATGGAGAATATGTTGGAGTTTTGGAGATGCTTTGTCCTCTGAATTTCAGCTTTTCTCTTGTCCTCCTCTTCACACACGCAAGGCTCCTTCCATGGCAAGCTGTATGTAGGGTGTCACCATTGTCAATGGCTACTTCCCGTCCTCTCAGTGAAAATGGTCTAAATGCTCTGTCACAGCACAGCTAATCATCTATTGGTTCTCGATCATCTCGTCACAGCCATTCAATCATTGAATCCTACTCGGAATACCACAGACAAGGTTTAAACTTTCCGGATTCTCATGAATGCTGCCATAAATTCTAGCTTATACCACGAAGATTCTGATTAAGAAATCTAAGAAATACTCATTCAATCTGATGTATAACGGATGTGGTTGTCAGGCACACGTTCATGGATTGAGGAAGGTGATGAGTGTCACGGATCATCACCTTCTTCATAGTGAAGCGCGAATGAACATCTTAGATAGGAACAAGCATGTTTGAATGGAAAACAGAAATAATTGCATTAATTCATCGAGATGCTGCAGAACTCCTCACCCCCAACAATGGAATTTAGAGACTCATGCCATCAAAGAGTATAAAAATTCAGATCTAAAATGTCATGAGATCCAAAATAAGTTTCTAAAAGTTGTTTAAATACTAAACTAGTAACCTAGGTTTACAGAAAATGAGTAAACTAGGATGGATAGTACAGAGATCCACTTCTGGGGCCCACTTGGTGTGTGCTGGGGCTGAGACTTAAGCTTCTCATGTGCTTGGGCTGTTTCTGGAGTTGAACGCCAGGTTGTAACCTGTTTCTGGCGTTGAACTCCCATTTGCAACCTGATTCTGCTGCTAAACGCCAGACTGCAACATGGAACTGGCGTTTAACGCTAGTTTACGTCATCTATCTTCGCGCAAAGTATGGACTATTATATATTGATGGAAAGCCCTGGATGTCTACTTTCCAACCCAATTGAGAGCGTTCCAATTGAACTCCTATAAATCCAAAAAATCCATTCCGAGTGCAGGGAGGTCAGAATCCAATAGCATCAGCAGTCCTTTTTCAGCCTGAATCAGATTTTAACTCAACTCCTTCAATTTCAGCCAGAAAATACCTAAAATCAGAGAAAAATACACAAACTCATAGTAAACTCCAGAAATATGAATTTTGCTCAAAAATTAATAAAAATATATTAAAAACTAACTAAAACACACTAAAATCTACATGAAATTACCCCCTAAAAGCATATAAAATATCCGTTCATCAAAGATACATTGCAGAATTGAAAGAAATTTGCTGAAAAGAGATATTGGTAGAGTTATGGTACTCCTCTCCGTTCCTACTAACTAATTTGAATTCTAAGCTATTTATACATTTTCTTCCATTAATCTTCATTCTCCAAATTGGGCTTTTGGCCTTAATTGAATTGGGTTGAAGTTGCTTTAATTGTTTCACTGGCTATTGAGAAGAGAGGAGTGCTTGAATTGCAATGTTCTGGTGCTCATGAAAATTCATCAAATCAACCATGGTTGAATGAATCTAGGCATACATGAATTTCTAACCCAATTGCTTACTTATAATGCAAGAAAGTGCATAAAACCTACTAAAAACAAAAGAAAAAGGCTAGTGAAACTGGCCTAAGATGCCTTGGAATCAAATATCTACAAAAAACAAAATAAAAGAAAACAAAAATAAAGTGCAAAGTGTTCAGCAAAGAAAATTTACGCCCTAAAAATAACGAATCCTCCCCCACACTTTAATGTTGCACGGTCCTCCGTGCATGAACACAATCCGGGGAGTATGGCTCTAAAGTACTCCACCTTCAACTGGCGTATACGGGAGCTTGGTTTGTGTGGATTTTGCCAAGTCCAAAGCATTCTTGGCATCTCCATCCTCGGTGTCCTCCTCCTCTCCTGGCTCCTTGGCATTCTGTCGCATCCTTAAAATGATTGAGTAAAGTATAATTAAGAATCATAGGGCAAGCAGCAGGAAAGGGTAAAGTGGGGAGCTCATAAGCATCTAATTGAGGAGTTTGCATAGTGGTGTGGTATGATACAAAAAAAATTAGCCATGTGTGTATTCCAATTATGCGCGCGGTTGGAATACACACAACGGTCGGCTAAAATGGCATCCACACAATCAAAAAGTAAGCATCTGTCCCTCAATTAGATGGCCTAGGTTGCAATTAAAGAATAAGCAAAAGATGAGGCACAAACAAACCTAGGTAACCACAAAAGTGAATTGAGTATTTTACACAGAATATTGAAATTGTGCAAGTGAAAGCGCAAAATTGGTATAGAATAGCACAATAAACAATAACCAATATATTAAGGAAAAGAAAACCACTTATTCATCATGAAACATAAGGAAAAAGTCATATGGTAAGATACTTGTTACAAAAAAGTGATAAGCTTGATAAGAATCAAGTTAAGTCACTCAAACAAATGCAAAGCATTAACAAGGAACAAGTACTGGTCATGTGATGAATTTAATATGAAGATCATGATGGATAAGTAATTTCAACTAAATTCACTTAATTCCATATTGACTTATATAATTTGTCCTAGTGTTACAATCAAAACATGAATATTTAAACCCACTAGGTACTAGTAAATTAAGGCAAAGTATAAGTGCATTGGTGGAAACTTCAAGCAACAAGCAACCCAATTAACATCAAACAAACACTTGCAACTTATTTAATTTATAAACAAGTAAACCAAAACTAATATAACTACTAAAATAAAAATAATATGCAATGAAAACTAAGTAAAATAAGTAGCAAAATCAGTGGAAAAGCAAGAGAATAGAGAGGAAAAGAATAATATTTTGTAACAACATTACAAGTTGTTACAAAACATGATAATATTTTGTAACAATCTGTTTTATTTTGTTACAAATTATGTTAGTTTTTGTAACGATATAGTGTTTTGTTACAAAATCTTGTAATATTTTGTAACAAAAAAAAAACAAGTTGCAAAAATTCAAAATATTTTGTAACAATTTTTTTTTGTTTCAAAAACTCAAATTGTTTCGTAACAAAACAACTTTTTGTTTCAAAAACTCCAGTTGTTTTGTAACAAAAAATTAATTTGTCACAAAATTCAATATTGTTTGTAACAAATTAATTATTTATCACAAATTATAAGCATATTTTATAACAATTTTCTTTTCAAAATATTAAGCACTTTAAGGGTAAAAAAAATTGTGTATATATTTTTTTTAAAATAATTTTATTTTATATAAAAAATTAAAATTTTTTATATAATGTATGTATTCATTAAAGAAAAACCTTATTCTAAATTGATTTTAATTTATTTATTCACTAAAGACTTTAATTTTAGAAATTATTTAATTAAAGCTAATTAAATCAAATTTTGATAATTAAATTAAAATTTTTCTCTAATTTTATAGTTGTTGGATAATTTTCTATATTTGAACTATAAAATTTAGTAATTGCAAAATAATAAGAATTTTGTATAAATTGATTTAAAGAATTGAGATTTTGGAATTTAATATATTTTAATTTTTATGAATAAAGAAAATTAATTATATTATGTCTAATTATTGAATTAGAGTCTTTATTTAAAAAAAATAATTCAATTTATAAATTGATAAATAATTAAATAGTATTTTTATAAATATTATTAATAGATTAAAAATAAGTTTTTGATTTTCAATTACTCCTAATTTTAATGAAATGACTAAACTACCCCTAGCCTTAATTCCCAAATTAGGGGACCCTAATTTTAAATCCCTAATCAGAAACCCAATTTTTCCTTTCCCAGCCGCCATTACCCCTTCCCCTTTCTGAAACACCAACACAGCCTCACCCTCTCTCAATGCAACAAACACACACGCTCACTGAGGGAACGAGAATCAGAGAGAAATAGAACAAAGAAGAGAAGAGGGAGTCCGAGAGAGAAGGAGTGCGCTGGTGGAGGGAGTGCTGCCGCTGGTGGAGACGAATCCGCCGCTGGTCTGAGCTAAGAAGAAACGTATGGAGAGGTGGTGAACGAAGCCATCGCAGGAACCGCCGTCTAGAAAGGGTTCAGGTCACCATTGATGGGGCTAGCCGGAACTGTCCCGAGGTTTTTGTCGTTGATTTTGATTTTGTTCTGTTTCGGTTGAAGCCGTTGCTGCCTCTAGTCGCTCAGGTCACCCTTTTCTATTCATTTTTATCGAATGCATTATCCTTTATTAAAATTTGTTTGAATGCTGTTGAATATGCTGTTGAACATTACATAAGTGTGGAAATATAGATGTGATTGTGTCAAACGCAGCTGCAAATCCTTCTGTTGACCCTATTTTGCAAACCAAAGACTCTGTTCTTGACAAGCTTTAGGAGATTAATGTTAAGGCCTCTATACTTCTTCTCAAGGTAAATTAGTTCAAGCTGTCAATTGTTTGTTGTTATGAGCTAATGTTCTAATTGATGTGTTAACAACTTTTATGTTCTTGCATGATGCAGCTCCTCACTTGCACAAAGGCTCATATGTGGTTATTATTTCCTCCATCGCCGGCTTCAATCCTCCTGCTTCTATGTCTATGTATGGAGTGACCAAAACAGCCCTTTTTGGACTTACTAAAGTAGGTACTTCACTTGCCCTACAAAGTGTTCTTTGAACATCTAACAAAACTGCATATATCTTCTTGTTTTTAAGTGTGCTGCATAGGCCTTGGCTGCTGAGATGGCCCCAAACACTCGTGTAAACTGTATTGCTCCCGATTTTGTGCCAAGTAATTTTGCCTCGTTTATTATCAGTTATCAATCATTATCTTATTGCTCCCGGTTTTGGTTCTTTAATTTCTATCATTATCTTATTGCCTTCAAGCTGTCATGTACTCAAATTTATGAGGAATCCGCAAAAAATCTTAATTATATTAAATTAAAATACCTTTTAAGGGCCAAGGTTAGGCACTGTATATAGAGAATTTGATGGAGGAATATGTCACCAGCTTTAATGAAGTGACACAATTTTGATTGAGGTAGGGACTAAGAAAGCTTTGAAGCAAATGTTGCATAATAATGTTTTCTTACTTTATTAATGACCTATTGATTATTGATTATATATATTAGCTTTTTGTCATGGCTCCTTCAGGAATTATTGATTATTGAACCACTGTAATTTGGTATTTAACTTTGTGCAGGATAATTTTGGTAGACTGCATGATAGGGGCAAAGAAACACCCAAAGTAATGAAGCAACTTGGTTGCCATCAACAGTTCATGGACCAGTTCTAATTTGAAACTTGTACAAAATGAGACCTTGCTTTCTGATTGGAAGCAACAACAAGAGCGTGATGTCGAGATTATGAAAGCTCAGTCTAATGTTGTCAGCATCCGCACGGTGAGCCTTCCAACATCTTCTGTCCTTTATTTAATATGCCTTTATTTATTTATTTTGGTTTTGCTATTCTCCTTTTCTTGATTGAATTTGTTCAGTAACTAGTATGTTGATTGTCGTTGTACACTAGATGCTCTGGCTTACCAAAGAATCTAGATATTTTTTACTTGGTTTTATATAAATACCAAGTGTCATGTGTTACTATTTGTTATACTTACCAAAAAATCTGGTTTTATATATTCTCCTAATTTCTTTTTTGTGCTAATTCTTTCTTTTTTAATACTCAAATGGATGGTATTATTTAATAAACATTCTAACTATGTTCAAGTTGTGCAATTCTAACTATGCTAATAAATATGCTAACAAGCTTTTATAATTTATTTTTTGTGTTTAATAGGCAAAATAGATCCATATGTTGTGATACAATACAAAGGGCAAAAGTAAAGGAGCACATTTGCTAATAATGGTTAGTTATATGGCATATTCAACGTTGTTCTGCTGAGTGCTGCTCTGCTTCTTGCTGGTTGGATTGGTTTTAATTGTTTCTTCATGTTTTCTTGCTGGAATTGGCTTATTTACTTCCTTCCTATGAATTTATTATGATTTTTTGTGTTTTTAACTGTCAAAGAATTCATATGGAAATTCAATTAATTGATTGAGTTGGTATTTAATTGCTTTTGGTTTTCAACTGTTGCTAAGCTCAATTGATTGATTATCCGGCTAAGTGCTTCACTATTTTGGTTGTTGGAAGCTAGAAGCTTCGGATTTTGTTATTCACTATTTGGTTATTGTCCTATTTGGTTGGTCAATTAAGCTGCATTGTGTTGTTTGAAAGGGTGCAAGTTGTGAATTGGTTATGTTTGTTGGAATCGTGGACGGTGGAAATATCCAAGTTTTAGAGAAGGTTCTGCCGAAATATTTCTAAACATTTTGGATAAAACTTAGTGGAAAAATTATAATTAGTGTTATATCTTGTTTCTAACTTTTTTGTTTTGGTTTTTCTTATTTACAGGAGTGCTGAAATGGTAACCATATGCTACTTTGAGTGCTCAACAATGTTTTAATGCATAGAGACACTAATCTATGTTAGAACTTTTATGTTTTGGTTGAACTTTGTATGTTAGAACTTTTATGTTTTGGTTGAACTAATCAATGTACTCACTAGCTAATGTTATTTTGTTTCAAGACAATTTTAGCTAAAAAGATCTTGTTTGACTTATGTATGTATTTGCATATTATATACATGTAAACTTGTTTATTAAAATCGTTAATATATTAGTTAATTTAAAAAATAATTTAGTAAATTATGCATGTAATTTGTATTAAAAAATGTTACAAAATCATGTTATATTTTGTAACAAATTTTTTTTATAGGAAAAAATAGATTGTCACAAAAAATACCTTGAAGATCAAAATTTGTTACCATTTTTGTAACGGTTTCTGGTTTTTTGTATCAGAAAAAATTGTTACAAAATATCATATTGAATTGTAACAGTTTCATTTTTTGTTACAAAAACTTTTTGTAACGGGACTTACTGCAACGGCCCCTTTTTTTGTTACAAAAAACTTTTGTTTCAAAATTTCGACGTTTTGTAACAATTTTTTTTGTTACAAATATGGCTTTTTCTTGTAGTGGGTGAAAGGGGTAGAAGTGTGTTAGGACTCAAAGAAAACTGCAATAAAATTTTTTTCCAAAACAGCACTTGTGCGTACGCACACAAGGTGAAAAGCGGGAGGTGTGCGCTCGCACAAGGCATGCGAGTGCTCCGAACAGAGAGGGAAACAAGACGTGTGCGTATGCACAAGGGTGTGTGCACACGCACAGGATATTTTTTTAAACCAGGTTGAGGATCATGTGTGCACGCGCATAAGGGACCATGCATGCGCACGATCAGGAACGAAAAGGGATAGGGGTTCACGCGCACATACTGTGCCAGCGCTCCCACCAGAGAGAGTGCAAGAGAGCGTGCGTACCCACAATTTGGGTGCGTACGCACAAGTCACAAATTACAGGGGGACGCGTGTACACAAGGTGTGCTAGTGCTCCCAACAGGAGGCATAACAGCTGGTGTGCATACGCACACGACGCGAAACATATAGGTTTTGTTCACACGCACAAGTGCATGCGTACGCATAGATGCACTGTATTCCAAAAATTTTTCTTCAATTTCTAGGGCACTCTACCTTAGCTCATCAAAAGTTCAACCCCACAACATTCAAAAATTTACCAATTCATGATCCATACCAAAATTAACATATCTAAGCTCAAAATTAAATTAATCCCAAGGTAACTAAGATAAACAAAAATGCAATTAACCAAGACTATAAACAAAGAGAAAGGATAAGAAAGATGTTACCATGATGGGGTGTCTCCCACCTTGCACTTTGGTTTATAGTCCTTAAGTTGGACTTTTTGAGGAGACTCTAGCTAGGTGGCTTGTTGGTACACGAAATCGTGATACACAACTTTGTGCAGCTGATCAGCAAGTACACTGGGTCATCCAAGTAATAGCTTACGTGAGTAAGGGTCGATCCCACGGAGATTGTCGGCCTGAAGCAAGCTATGGTCATCTTGTAAATCTCAGTCAAGCGGATTCAAATGGTTATGAAGCTTTGATAATTAAAAGATAAATAAACATAAAATAAAGATAGAGATACTTATGTAATTTATTGGTGGGAATTTCAAATAAGCATATGGAAATGATTTGTTGCCTCTGAATCTCTACTTTCCTATTAACTTCATCAAATCATGCGTCCTCCCTTCCATGGCAAGCTATATGTTGGAGATCACCGTTGTCAATGGCTACCCCGCGTCCTCTCAGTGAAAATGGTCCTCTACGGTTTCTGTACGACTAATCAACTGTCGAATTTCTCATCTCGGATGAAAAATACCAGGCAAAGCTACCGCATGGCTAATCAGCTGTCGGTTCTCGATCCTGTCAGAATAAGATCCAATGATCCTTTTGCGCACTATCACTGCGTCCCACAGTCACGAGTTTGAAGCTCGTCACAGTCATCCCTTCCCAGATCCTACTCGGAATACCACAGACAAGGTTTAGACTTTCCAGATCTCAAGAATGCTGCCAATTATTTCTAGCCTATACCATGAAGGTTCTAATCTCATATTCAGATGCCCCATTGTCAGAGGGGAAACGATGTAAGTCATTGATTAGAGTCCCAAGAGATATGCATTCAAGCTTGTTTTCATGCAGAACGGAAGTGTTTGTCACGCACACGTTCATAAGTGAGAATGGTGATGAGTGTCACTTGATCATCACACTCATCATGTTCTTGTGTGTGAATGAATATCTTGGAATAAGAATAAGCTTGAATTGAATAGAATAACAATAGTACTTTGCATTAATACTCGAGGAACAGCAGAGCTCCACACCTTAATCTATGAGGTGTAGAAACTCAACCGTTGAAAATACATAAGTGATGAAGGTCCAGGAATGGCTGAATGGCCAGCCCCCCTAAAAGTCTAAGATAGCAGAAAACTGAAAAAAGATCTCTAATACAATAGTAAAAGGTCCTATTTATACTAGACTAGTTACTAGGGTTTACAGAAATAAGTAAATGATGCAGAAATCCACTTCCGGGCCCACTTGGTGTCTGCTTGGGCTGAGCATTGAAGCTTTCATGTGTAGAGACTTTTCTTGGAGTTAAACGCCAGCTTTTATGCCAGTTTGGGAGTTTAACTCCAGCTTTTATCCTGTTTCTAACGTTTACGCTAGAATAGGGCAGGAAGTTGGCGTTTGAGCGCCAGTTTGCGTCGTCAGAACTCGGACAAAGTATGGACTATTATATATTGCTGGAAATCCCAGGATGTCTACTTTCCAACGCAATTGAGAGCGTGCCATTTGGGCTTCTGTAGCTTCAAAAAAATCTATTTCGAGTGCAGGGAGGTCAGAATCCAACAGCATCTGCAGTTCTTTTTCAGCCTCTGAATCAGATTTTTGCTCAGGTCCCTCAATTTCAGCTAGCAAATACCTGAAATCACAGAAAAACACACAAACTCATTGTAAAGTCGAGAAAGGTGAATTTTGCTTAAAAACTAATAAAAATATACTAAAACACAGCTAGATCATACTAAAAACTACCTAAAAACAATGCCAAAAAGCGTATAAATTATCCGCTCATCACAACACCAAACTTAAATTGTTGCTTGTCCCCAAGCAACTGAAAACAAAATATAATAAAAAGAAGCGCATATACAATGAATCTCACAATATCAGTGAAACATAGTCCCAATTAGATGAGCGGGGCTAGTAGCTTTTTGCTTCTGAACAGTTTTGGCATCTCACTTTATCCTTTGAAATTCAGAATGACTGGCATCTATATGAACTCAGAATTTTAGATAGTGTTATTGATTCCCCTAGTTCAGTATGTTGATTCTTGAACACAACTAATTTATGAGTCTTGGCCGTGACCCTAAGCACTTTGTTTTCCAATATTACCACCGGATACATAAATGCCACAGACACATAACTGGGTGAAACTTTTCATATTGTGACTCAGCTTTGCTAGAGTCCCCAGTTAGAGGTGTCCACAGTTCTTAAGCACACTCTTTTTTATTTGGATCACGACTTTAACCACTCAGTCTCAAGCTTTTCACTTGGACCTTAATGCCACAAGCACATGGTTAGGGACAGCTTGATTTAGCGCTTAGGCCAGGATTTTATTTCTTTAGGCCCTCCTATCCATTAATGCTCAAAGCCTTGGATCCTCTTTACCCTTGCCTTTTGGTTTAAAGGGCTATTGGCTTTTTCTGCTTGCTTTTTCTTTTTCTTTCTTTTTCTTTTTCGCCATTTTTCCTTTCTCTTTTTTTTTCACTATTTTCTCTTTTTCACTGCTTTTTCTTGCTTCAAGAATCAATTTCATGATTTTTCAGATTATCAATAACATTTTTCTTTGTTCATCATTCTTTCAAGAGCCAACAATTTTAGCATTCATAAACTTCACTATAAAAAATATGCACTGTTTAAGCATTCATTCAGAAAATAAAAAGTATTGCCACCACATCAAAATAATTAAACTAATTTCAAGATAAAATTTGAAATCCAAGTACTTCTTGTTCTTTTGTAATTAGGCACATTTTTCATTTAAGAAAGGTGAAGAACTCATGGAATTATTCATAGCTTTAAGGCATAGATACTAGACACTAATGATCATGTAGTGAAGGCACAAACATGGATAACACATAAAGCATAAAGTCAAAAAACATAAAAATAAAAAACAACGAAATTAAAGAACGGGTCCACCTTAGTGATGGTGGCTAGTTCTTCCTCTTGAAGATACAATGGAACGCCTGAGCTCCTCAATGTCTATTCCTTGCCTTTGTTGCTCTTCCCTTATAGCTCTTTGATCTTCTCTAATCTCATGGAGAATGATGGAATGCTCTTGGTGCTCCACCCTTAGTTGGTCCATGTTATAACTCAAGCCTTCCAAAGAGGTGTTGAGTTGCTCCCAATAGTTGTGTGGAGGAGAATGCATCCCTTGAGGCATCTCAGGGATTTCTCGATGAGGGGCTTCTTCATGCTCTTGTTGAGGTCCATGAGTGGGCTCTCTTGTTTGCTCCATCCTCTTTTTAGTGATGGGCTTGTCCTCTTCAATGAGGATGTCTTCCTCTATGACAATTCCAGCTAAATTGTATAGGTGACAAATGAGATGAGGGAAGGCTAACTTTGCTAAAGTGGAAGGTTTATCAGCAACCTTGTTTAGTTCTAGAGGTATAATCTCATGAACTTCCATTTCCTCTCCAATCATGATGCTATAGATCATGATAGCCCGATCCACAGTTACTTCGGATCAGTTGCTAGTAGGAATGATAGAGCGTTGGATGAACTCCAACCATCCTCTAGCCACAGGCTTAAGGTCTGGTCTTCTTAATTGAACCAACTTGCCTCTTGAGTCTCTTTTCCATTAAGCTCCTTCCACACATATGTCCATGAGGACTTGGTCCAACCTTTGATCAAAGTTGACCCTTCTAGTGTAGGGGCGTGCATTTTCTTGCATCATTGGCAAGTTGAACACCAACCTTACATTTTCTGAACTGAAATCTAAGTATTTCCCCTGAAACATTGTAAGCCAATTCTTTGGATTCGGGTTCATACTTTATTCATGGTTCCTAGTGATCCATGCATTGGCATAGAACTCTTGAACCATTAAGATTCTGACTTGTTGAATGGGGTTGGTGAGAACTTTCCAACCTCTTCTTCGGATCTCATGTCGGATCTCTGGATACTCATTCTTCTTGAGCATGAAATGAACCTCAGGGATCACTTTCTTTTTGCCCACAACTTTATAGAAGTGGTCTTGATGGACCTTTGAGATGAATCTCTCCATCTCCCATGACTCGGAGGTGGAAGCTTTTTCCTTCCCTTTCCTCTTTCTAGAGGTTTCTCCAGCCTTAGGTTCCATAAATGGTTATGGAAAAACAAAAAGCAATATTTTTACCACATCAAACTTAAAAGGTTTGCTCGTCCTCGAGCAGAAGAAGAAAGAAAGAAGGGGAAGAAGAAGAGAAATGGAGGAGATGGAGGGGTTTATATAGGAGTGGAGGGAGAGGTAGGTTTATGTATTTGGGGTTGGGTTTGGGAGGGAAAAGTGTTTGAATTTAAAAAGTGAGGTAGGTGGGGTTTTTAGGGAAGAGGGATGGAGGTGATTGGTGAAGAGAATATAGGGAAAATGATAGGATTTGACAGGTGAGTGGTGTGTTGGGTAGAGCGTTACAGTGATGTGTGAGGGGGAAAGAGAGAAAGGTGGGATAGGTGGGTATCCTGTGGGGTCCACAGATCCTGAGGTGTCAAGGATTTCTCATCCCTGCACCATTTAAGCATGTAAACGCCCTTAGCGTGCAATTCTGGCGTTAAACGCCAGGTTGCTGCCTATTTCTGGCGTTTGACGCTAGCTTTTCTTCCTTTTCTGGCGTTTAACGCCAGCTTGGTGCCCTGTTCTGGCGTTAAACGCCAGTTTCGTGCCCATTTCTGGTGTTAAACGCCCAGAATGGTGCCAGACTGGGCATTTAACGCCCATCCTGCTACCCTTATTGGCATTTAAACGCCAGTAAGTTCTTCTTCCAGGGTGTGCTGTTTTTAATGTTGTTTTTTAATTTACTTTGATTTTGCAATTGTTTTTGTGACTCCACATGATCATCAACCTAAAGAAAACATAAAATAATAATGGAAAATGGAAATTAAACATAGATAAATAAAATTTGGGTTGCCTCCTAATAAGCGCTTCTTTAATGTCAATAGCTTGACAGTGGGCTCTCATGGAGTCTCACAGATAATCAGAGCATGGTTGTGGCCTCTCAACACCAAACTTAGAGTTTGGTTGTGGCCTCCCAACACCAAACTTAGAGTTTGGTTGTGGCCTCCCAACACCAAACTTAGAGTTTGAATGTGGGGGCTTTGGTTGACTATGTATTGAGAGAAGCTTTTCATGCTTCTTCTTCATGTGTAGAGAAGGAGAACCTTGAGTCTTGAATACAATGTAGTCCTCATTCAATTGAAGGACAAACTCTCCTCTGTCAACATCAATCACAGCTTTGCTGTGCTAGGAAAGGTCTGCCAAGGATGATGGATTCATCCTCATCCTTTCCAGTGTCTAGGATTATGAAATCGACAGGGATGTAAAGGCCTTCAACCTTTACTAGCACATCCTCTACTAGTCCATAAGCCTATTTCATGGATTTGTCTGACATCTCTAGTGTGATTCTCGCAGCTTGCACCTCAAAGATTCCTAGTTTTTCCATTACAAAGAGTGGCATGAGGTTAATACCTGACCCTAGGTCACACAGAGCCTTCTCAAAGGTCATGGTGCCTATGGTACAGGGTATTAAGAATTTGCCAGGATGCTGTTTCTTTTGAGGTAAAGTTTGCTGAACCCAGGTATTCAGTTTATTAATAAGCAATGGATGTTCATCCTCCCAAGTCTCATTACTAAATAGCTTGGCATTCAGCTTCATGATTGCTCCTAAATATTGGGCAACTTGCCCTTCAACAATGTCTTCATCTTCTTCAGAAGATGAATAGTCATTAGAGCTCATGAATGATAAAAAAAAGTTCAATGGAATCTCTATGGTATCTATACTAGCCTCAATTTCCTTTGGTTCCTCATTGGGGTACTCCTTAATGGCCAGTGGACGTTCCCTGAGGTCTTCCTCACTGGGAATCACTGCCTTTTCACTCTCTCCAGGTTGGGCCAAGTTGGTCACAGTTATGGCCTTGCACTCTCTTTTGGGATTCTCTTCTATATTGCTTGGAAGAGTGCTAGGAGGAGTTTCAGTAATCCTTTTACTCAGCTGACCCACTTGTGCCTCCAAGTTTCTGATGGAGGACCTTGTTTCATTCATGAAACTGAGAGTGGCCTTAGATAGATCAGAGACTATATTTGCTAAGCTTGATGGATTCTGCTCAGAATTCTCTGTCTGTTGCTGAGAGGATGATGGAAAAGGCTTGCCATTACTAAACCTGTTTCTTCCACCATTATTATTGTTAAAGCCTTATTGAGGCTTTTGTTGATCCTTCCATGAGAAATTTGGATGATTTCTCCATGACGGATTATAGGTGTTTCCATAGGCTTCACCCATGTAATTCACCTCTGCCATTGCAGGGTTCTCAGGATCATAAGCTTCTTCTTCAGAAGATGCTTCTTTAGTACTATTGGATGCATTTTGCAGTCCATTCAAACTCTGAGAAATCATATTAACTTGCTGAGTCAATATTTTATTCTGAGCCAATATGTCATTCAGAGCATCAATTTCAAGAACTCCCTTCTTCTAAGGCGTCCCATTATTCACAGGATTCCTTTCAGAGGTGTACATGAACTGGTTATTTGTAACCATTTCAATAAGTTCCTGAGCTTCTGTAGGCATTTTCTTCAGGTGAATAGATCCACCTGCAGAATGGTCCAATGACATCTTAGACAATTCAGACAGACCATCATGGAATATATCCAGGATGGTCCATTCTGAGAGCATGTCAGAAGGACACTTTTTGGTCAGTTGCTTGTATCTTTCCCAAGCTTCATAGAGGGATTCACCTTCTTTCTACCTGAACGTTTGAACATCTACTCTAAGCTTGCTCAGCTTTTGAGGAGGAAAGAATTTGGCTAAGAAAGCCGTGACCAGCTTATCCCAAGAGTTCAGGCTATCTCTAGGTTGAGAGTCCAACCATATTCTAGCTCTGTCTCTTACAGCAAAAGGGAAAAGCATAAGCTTGTAGACCTCGGGATAAACTCCATTGGTCTTAACAGTGTCACAGATCTACAAGAATTTAGTTAAGAACTGAAAAGGATCTTTTGATGGAAGTCCATAAAACTTGCAATTCTGTT
Organism: Arachis duranensis; assembly: GCF_000817695.3. NCBI lineage: Eukaryota > Viridiplantae > Streptophyta > Magnoliopsida > Fabales > Fabaceae > Arachis > Arachis duranensis. The sequence goes on along the minus strand of NC_029774.3, from coordinate 91,169,686 downwards.
GCATCAGAGAAACTAATTGAGGCTTAAGCTCAAAATTATTTGCTCCAATGGCAGGGATTGAGATGCTTCTTCCATGAAAGTTGGAAGTTGGTATAGTGTAGTCACCAAGCATCTTCCTTGCATTGTTATTGTTGTTGGGTTCAGCCATTACTTCTTTTTCAAAATTCTCTATAAGGTTTTCTCTGGATTGTTGTGCTTTAGCTTCTCTTAGCTTCTTCTTTAGAGTTCTTTCAGGTTCAGGGTCAACTTCAACAAGAATGTTCTTGTCCTTGCTCCTGCTCATATGAAAAAGAAAAGAACAGAAAAGAAGAGGAATCCTCTATGTCACAGTATAGAGATTCCTTTATGTGAGTAGAAGAATAGAAGAATAATGTAGAGAGAAGAGATGAAGAATTCGAACACAGAGAGGGAGAGAGGGTTCGAATTATAAGAAGAAAAGAAGTGTTAGTAAATAAATAAATAGAAAGAGAAGAGAGGGAGAGAATTCGAATTTAAATTTTAAGAAAAGAAATTATTTTTGTTTTTATTTTAATTTTTAGTTAGAATTCGAAATTAGAGGAAGAAGTAGAATAAAATTAAAATTTAAAACAATTAGTTAATTAAGAAGAATTTTGAAAAAGAAGTGAATGATTCTTGAAAATTAGAGAGAGGGAGAAGTAGTTAGATGGCTTTGAAAAAGATAAGAATTTTAAAATCAAACAAAAAGTTAAGTAGTTAATTGAAAAAGATTTAAAAATCAATTTTGAAAAGATAAGAAGTTAGAAAAGATTTTGAAATCAAATTTTTGAAAAAGATAGGATTGAAAATTATTTTGAAAATGATTAGAAAAGGAAATTAAAAAGATTTGATTTTTGAAATTAAAGTTGATTACTTGACTAACAAGAAACTAAAAGATATGATTTTAAAATTTAAAGATAGAACCTTTCTTAATAGGCAAGTAACAACTTGAAAGTTTTTGAATCAAAACATTAAATGTTAGCAAGTTTTTCGAAAATTATGAAATAAAATACGAAAAAGATTTTGAAAATCATTTTTTCTTAAAATTTTTGAAAACATTAAAAAAATGAAAAAATTTGATTTTTGAAAAAAGATTTGAAAAGATAATTTTTTTTTTTGAAATTGAAATCTTGACTTGACTAACAAGAAACAACTAATTTTAAAAATTTTTTATTAAGTCAACCCAAAGATTTCGAAATTTATGAGATAAAAAGGGAAAGATTTTTTTTTGAATTTTTTTATGATGAGAGAGAAAAACACCAAATTGAAACAAGACTAAAAAATTTAAGATCAAAACAAATAATCCATGCAAGAACACTTTGAATGTCAAGATGAACACCAAGAACATATTTTTGAAAATTTTTCAATAAAAGAAAAACATGCAAGACACCAAACTTAGAAATTTTCAATGTTTAAACTCTAAGGGTTCAAGAATGCATATGAAAAACAAGAAGAGACACAAAACAATAAAATGTAAAGATCAAACAAGAAGACTTACCAAGAACAACTTGAAGATCATGAAGAACACCATGCATGAGTTTTCGAAAATTTTTAGAAAAATTAAAACATGCAATTGACACCAAACTCAAAACTTGACTCTAGACTCAAACAAGAAACACAAAATTTTTGGTTTTTATGATTTTATTAATAATTTTTTATATATATTTTTTTTGAAAATAAAAATAAAAAGAATTAAACATAAAATAAAATTACCCAATCTAAGCAACAAGATGAACCGTCAGTCGTCCAAACTCGAACAATCCCCAACAACAGCGCCAAAAACTTGATGCACGAAATCGTTATACACAATTTCGTGCAGCTGACCAGCAAGTGCACTGGGTCGTCCAAGTATTACCTTACGTGAGTAAGGGTCGATCCCACGGAGAGTGTCGTCTTGAAGCAAGCTATGGTCATCTTGTAAATCTCAGTCAGGCGGATTCAAATGGTTATGAAGTTTTGATAATTAAAAGATAAATAAACATAAAATAAAGATAGAAATACTTATGTAATTCATTGGTGGGAATTTCAGATAAGCGTATAGAGATGCATTATTCCTTCTGAATCTTTGCTTTTCTACTGTCTTCATTCGATTATTCATACTACTTTCCATGGCAAGCTGTATGTTGGGATCACCGTTGTCAATGGCTACCTCCTGTCCTCTCAGTGAAAATGGTCCTCTACGATTTCTGTACAGCTAATCAACTGTCAGATTTCTCGTCTCATATGAAAAATACCAAGCACATCTACCGCATGGCTAATCAGCTGTCAGTTCTCATTCGTGTCGGAATAAGATCCAATGATCCTTTTGCGCACTGTCACTGCGCCCTACAGTCGCGAGTTTAAAACTCGTCACAGTCATCCCTTCCCAGATCCTACACGGAATATCACATACAAGGTTTAGACTTTCTGGAACTCAAGAATGCTGCCAATTATTTCTACCCTATACCACGAAGGTTCTAATCTCAGATTTAGATGCCCCATTATCAGAGGGGAAACGATGTGAATCGTTGATTAGAGTCCCAAGAGATATGCATTCAAGCTTGTTTTCAAGTATAACGGAAGTGTTTGTCAGGCACGCGTTCATAAGTGAGAATAGTGATGAGTGTCACTTTATCATCACATTCATCATGTTCTTGTGTGCGAATGAATATCTTGGAATAAGAATAAGCTTGAATTGAATAGAATAACAATAGTACTTTGCATTAATACTCGAGGAACAACAGAGCTCCACACCTTAATCTATGAGGTGTAGAAACTCAACCGTTGAAAATACATAAGTGATGAAGGTCCAGGCATGGCCGAATGGCCAGCCCCCCTAAAAGTCTAACATAGCATAAAACTAAAAAAGATCTCTAATACAATAGTAAAAGGTCCTATTTATACTAGACTAGATACTAGGGTTTACAGAAATCAGTAAATGATGCAGAAATCCACTTCCGGGCCCACTTGGTGTGTGCTTGGGCTGAGCATTGAAGCTTTCATGTGTAAAGACTTTTCTTGGAGTTAAACACCAGTTTTTATACCAGTTTGGGCGTTTAACTCCAGCTTTCATCCTGTTTCTGGCGTTTAACGCCAGAATAGGGCAGGAAGTTGGCGTTTGAATGCCAGTTTGCATCGTAAAAACTCAGACAAAGTATGGATTATTATATATTGCTGGAAAGCCCAGGATGTCTACTTTCCAACACAATTAAGAGCGCGCCATTTGAGCTTCTGTAGCTCCAAAAAATCCATTTCGAGTGCAGGGAGGTCAGAATCCAATAGCATCTGCAATCCTTTTTCAGCCTCTGAATCAGATTTTTGCTCAGGTCCCTCAATTTCAGCCAGAAAATACTTGAAATCACAGAAAAACACACAAACTCATAGTAAAGTCTAGAAATATGAATTTTGCTTAAAAACTAATAAAAATATACTAAAAAGTAGCTAGATCCTACTAAAAACTACATAAAAACAATGCCAAAAAGCGTATAAATTATCCGCTCATCACTTGTGTTTCCACTCCTCCTTGAATCTCCATCCATGCTTGGTCCTTAAAGCTCCTCTGGGATCCCATATTCGAGTTTTCCATTCTCCTTCTTGCGGAATTTTATGCTCCAAGCTGGATGGACAAGCTCCTAATTGACCCTTGAAGTACCCCAACACTCTCCGGAAACCACTCAATTGTGCTTCACACCATGCTTGAGCTCCAACTCTTGAATTGATTTTCTTGAAGAGCCTTGGATTCTCTTGGCAACCAATACATATTTCTCTACCATGTACTAACCCAAGAAGGATCTTAAGTTGGTAATCCGTCTCCAAGATAGCATATTGATGGGGGCAAATGAAGTTCAATGGTGAAATTGCCACTCACTCAATGTGCTCTTCGAACGGAGTTACTTCCTCACCAACTTACTCTTCTCCATCACTCAAGTCATAATAAGGAGGTTATGAAAAGTCTATCTCCATGTCTCTCTCAAACTCAATGAGAAGAGGCTCATTAAGATCATTTAGGGGATTAACCAAGGAGGACAAAAAATCATTAATGATGGAATCCTCATCTTGATCAATCTCCCTCAATCCCCTCTTGTTCCAATTCATGCTCTATCTCTTCTTCTTTCCCTTGTGGCTCCATGCTCTCCTCTTCACTACACACTTCAAATGCTCCTTCACACTCTTCAAGAGGAGTGCCTTGATCGGATGAGCATAGTTGAACCAAGTAGTTCACCGTTTTGGCTATGGTAGCCATGAATTGCCCTTGTGTGCTTCGAAATCCTTCTTGCTCTTGTAGAAAAGATTGAAGATCTTGATGGTCTTGGGCCAATGGTGGGAAAGCTTCACATTGGGGTGAAGAAAGAGAAGGTTCATAGTTTGGGAGGAAGGTTGTATATGTGGGAGGTAGTTCATGTTGATAAGTATCTTGGGGTGGTATGTACAGATGTGGTTGTTGGTAGTAGTGGTGTGGTGTTTAAAAATGTGGTGGTTAAGGATTATGTTGGAGGTATGGGTCATAGGCATATGGTGGTGAAGGTATGTAGTCATTGTGAAATCCACCATATCCTTGAGTTGGGTATGTGCATTGGGAAGGGTATGGCTCATTGTAGTATAGAGGAGGTTGCTCCTTCCGAAATTGATGCTCCAATCCCATGATGCAACCCAAAATTGAAGTTATCAAACCCTAAAAAATAATCACAACCAAACTCCAAACCAAGAGAGTGATAAGTCATAGAGAAAATAGAAAATAAAAACTAAAGACATCAATTACAAAAGAAACAAAAATCCTAATTAACAGCAAAACAAGGAAACAACCCAAAAAGTATCTATTCACACTATGGACATATTTACAACAACCAAAATATAGTACTCATGATGCTAGCTCCCTGGCAACGGGGCCAAAAACTTGATGAGTGACCAAACGTGAGTTCGGATTTTCACAAAATAGATTTTTTGTTGCAAGTATAGCTCCGAACCAACAATTGATCCTAATCAAATTATAATCCTAAAGGTGTCACAAATCAAAGCAAATATAAACCGAGAGTATTTAAACTCCCGGGTCATTTTCCCTAGGAACTAATACCAATAAGTGCACAATTTTGGTTGTGAGAATCAAAGGGGTTTCAATGATTGAGAGCAAACAAAATAAAGGAATTAATGAACAAAACAAAAATTGCAATTAATAAACTAATAAAGGAATAAAAGAACTATGTATGTAATATGGACAAGTAATGCTATAAAGTGAGAGAAAAGTGGTTCAAAACATGAATGAAACCTTGACTTGGGATAAGTTATGGAATCTCTTCCTTGCCATAACCACAACTATGATAATTATGATGTACTAATCTCACTAAGTCAATCCTTAACATCGAAGGATAGGTTAAGTGTGCATAATTGTTATTAATCCACAAATCCTAGCTAACTTACCACATTAATTGGTAAAAAGCTAGCATTAGTGGAAACAATAACAACTAATAATCCAAGAATTATCACTAAATGTTGGACATTATGGCTCTAGCAATCCTATACTCATTTCCCCCAAGTGAAGGGGTGAAAATCTACCCCATAACTAAGATTGGCATTTCATCAAACACCTAATGGGCATAATCATAAAATGTGGCAAAATTGGAAAAATGGTAAAAACTATGAACAACCAAATGATCAAAATTAATAAAATCAACTCAAACAAACATGTAATGATCATCAAACATCAAATTAACCAACTAGAAATCCAAAATTGCAAAACAATGTAAATATTGACAAAGGAGATGAAAATACAAGTAAGTGTAGAACTAGTGGTATAATAAAAGAGACAATTAAAGAAATACTTACAATGAAAGTTGCTAGAATCCAAAATCAAACTTGAAGTATAAAATTCTACAAACCCTAAGAGAGAATTTTCTATACTACGCTTCTCCTTCTCTTACTATGTGTTTTTCTATTCTAAGTTGGCTCTCTTCATATATGTTGATATGTGATAAATTATTATTTTATGATTTATATTGTATTTAATTGTGTGGTTTTATCAAGTCTGCACCCACATATTCATATGATTTGCATGTATTTACAATTCCTTCCACCACTTATTCCTTCTCAAAGTTGTTCTATGGTTGAAAACTTGCTTCCTAGAGATATTTTTATTGTGTATTTTAATTCTCTTTTATACAATTCGATCCTGTGATCCGTGTGTTAAGTGTTTTAGGTTTCATAGGGCAGGAATGGCTTAGAGAATGGAGAGAAAGCTTGCAAAAATGAAAGGAACACGAGAAATTAAGGAGATGACCAGCGAGAAGCGACGCGGATGCATGGCTCACGCATCCGTGCGAATTGGTGAAAATCACAGCGGCGTGAACGCGTGCCTGACGCGAGCGCGTGGATTGGAACCTGCACGAGTGACGCAAATGCATGGACAACGCGGTCGCGTGACGTGTGCGATCTGCAGAATTTACAAAAATCACTGGCATGGATTTTGGGCCGCGTTTTAACCTAGTTCTCGGCCCAGAAACACATATTAGAGCCAAAGAACATGCAAAGACTAAGGACGATTATCATTCCGCATAATTTTAGTTTTTTTATTTTTAGATCTTATTTTACTCCTCCTCTAGGTTTTCTCTCTACACATTCATAGTTCTTAGAATTTTGTTTTATTGCTTTTTGGATTGGGATATTGAGAAGAGTTATTACCTCCGCCAAGACTTCATCATTCTAGTTTGTTTTCTTACTTTTCGCTTACTCTTTCATATCCTTAATTTGTCCAGAGTTACAATTGGATTATTTTTATAATTTATTAATACAAGAACCATTTTTAATTTTAATTGATATTTTTGATTGTTGTTTATCATGTCTTTCTTTATTTCCCTTTTTAATTTTGTGAAGTTTACATTCATGATAATGGAGTAGTTCTCTAACTTGATTGGGAGTTGATTAAAAGGAGAACCTTGAGTTGGAATACTCAAGAGCTAAATTGTAATTGGGTTTATTGTTGGTTGGCTCTCTAGTCACTAACGCTAATCCTTCCCAAGGGAGAGGATCAGAACTTATGAATAGAAGTAGACTTCCAACTTACTTGACTTTCCTTTACTCAGTAAAGGATAACTAAGTAGAACAACCTTCAATTATCAATTAATCTTGAGAGAAATCCAACAAGGATAGAACTTTCGATTAATTTACTCCCGGTCAAGATTTTTATTTGAATTACATAAATTCTTTGATTTAATTTCCTGTTTATCGAACTCAAAAATATTTTGGAAAACCTCTGATTATTAAAATAGCACATCTTTCTGCAACTCATTGGGAGACGACCTGAGACTCATACTCCCAGTATTTTTATTCTAATTTTGTGACAACCCTTCTAAATTGATGAGTGGATTTTTGTTGGTTAAGAACTGTACTTGCAACGTATCTCTTACATTAATTTCTTAATCGGCCAATTTTCGCCACGTCAATTTTTGGCGCCATTGCCGGGGAGTTACAATAGTGTGCTAATTTATTGGTTGGAATTTATTTATTTACACTTTATTTTATTTTGTCTTTGTCACCATGAGCTGTATGTTTCTTCCGCTGAATGACGCATTCATTGCCTGATCCGAGCTTAGCCGCTTTTGATCCTGAAATTGAAAGAACTATTTCACGTATTAGGTGAGCTCGACGTCGGTTAGCCTTTGAGGGTGGTAAAGTGATTGTCATCGATTCACCAGTCTCATCTGAGGGCGAATATAAACCGCCATTTGAAGAAGAAACAAGCTCCTATACTACTGATTCGGTTGACTCACGTGCAGGTAACATGGCAGCACCTAGGAGAGTTACTAAAGACTGCACTACTCAACTTGATGCCCAAGTTTCATGGCTTACCTACTCAAGAGCCTATCAAGCACCTTAGGGATTTCCAGACAGCCTGTTCAACTGTTAAGCGTGATGGTACATATGAAACTTCTTTTCTGTTAAAAGCCTTCCCGTTCTCTCTTGAGGGAAAGGTGAGAGAGTGGTACTACACTCAACCTGGAGCGACTGTTGCTAACTGGGATATGCTTAGAAGAGAATTTTTGGAAAAATACTTTCCAGCTGAAGTTACTGATAGATTGAGGAAAGAAATTTCCATGATTATTGGTGCACGAAATTGTAATCATCAACAATGGCGCCAAAGATTTGGAGCTCTCAAACGTGAATCACACTTTGTCACAACTTTGCACAACTAACCGACAAGTGCACTGGGTCGTCTAAGTAATACCTTACGTGAGTAAGGGTCGATCCCACGGAGATTGTCATCTTGAAGCAAGCTATGGTCACCTTGTAAATCTCAGTCAGGCGGATTCAAATGGGTGATAGTGTTTTAATAATTAAAAATATAAACGAAATATAAAATAAAGATAGAGATACTTATGTAATTCATTGGTGAGAATTTCAGATAAGTGTATGGAGATGCTTTGCTCCTTTTGAATCTCTGCTTTCCTACTGCCTTCATCCAATCCTTCATACTACTTTCCATGGCAAGCTGTATGTTTGGGTTTCACCGGCGTCAATGTCTACCTCCCGTCCTCTCAGTGAAAATGGTCCAAATGCGCTATCACCGCACGGCTAATCATCTGTCGGTTCTCGATCACGTTGGAATAGAATCCCGTGATCCTTTTGCGTCTGTCACTACGCCCAACACTCGCGAGTTTGAAGCTCGTCACAGTCATCCCTTCTCAGATCCTACTCAGAATACCACAAACAAAGTTTAGACTTTCTGAATCTCAGGAATGGCTGCCATTAATTCTAGCTTATACCACGAAGACTCCGTTCTTTCGGAATGGAGGCTAAGAGATACACGCCCAATCTTAAGTAGAACGGAAGTGGTTGTCAATCACGCGTTCATAGGTGAGAATGATGATTAGTGTCACGGATCATCACATTCATCAGGTTGAAGTGCAAGTGAATATCTTAGAATAAGAATAAGCTTGAATTGAATAGAAGAACAATAGTAATTGCATTAATACTCGAGGAACAGCAAAGCTCCACACCTTAATCTATGGTGTGTAGAAACTTGGTGCGCGAAATTGTGAACATTACTTTTTCACAACTCTCATAATCCCCGATAATGGCTCCAAAAACTTGGTAGCTCAATACCATGGCATTACACAACTTCGCACAACTAACCAGCAAGTGCACTGGGTCGTCCAAGTAATAAACCTTACGCGAGTAAGGGTCGATCCCACGGAGATTGTTAGTATTGAAGCAAGCTATGGTCATCTTGTAGATCTTAGTCAGGCAAACTCAAATGGATATAGTGATGAACGAAAATAACACAAAGGTAAAGATAGAGATACTTATGTAATTCATTGGTAGGAACTTCAGATAAGCGTATGAAGACGCCTTCCCTTCCGTCTCTCTGCTTTCCTACTGCCTTCATCCAATTCTTCTTACTCCTTTCCATGGCAAGCTCATGTAGGGTTTCACTGTTGTCAGCAGCTACCTCCCATCCTCGCAGTGAAAACTAATGCTCAT
>NC_029774.3:91156714-91157263 GCF_000817695.3 Arachis duranensis | reverse complement strand
TTTTGAGTGAAAAAGGGACCTCGGGGATCACCTTCTTCAAGGCCACAACTTCATAGAAGTGGTCTTGATGCACCTTTGAGAGGAATCTATCCATCTCCCATGACTCGGAGGTGGAAGCCTTTGCCTTCCCTTTCCTCTTTCTAGAGGTTTCTCCGGCCTTGGATGCCATAATGGTTATGGAAAAACGAAAAAGCAACGCTTTTACCACACCAAACTTAAAATGTTTGCTCGTCCTCGAGCAAAAGAAGAAAGAAGAGAGTAGAAGAAGAAGAAATGAGGAGGAGGGAGATGGTGGTGAATTCGGCCAAAGAGGGGGAGAAGTGGTGTTTAGGTTGTGTGAAAATGAAGGGTTGAAGAAGGGTATAAATAGGAGAGAGGGGGGTAAAGGTTCGGCCATTATGGGTGGGTTTGGGAGGGAAAGTGGTTTGAATTTGAAGGGTGAGGTTGGTGGGGATTTATGAAGGATGGATGTGAGTGGTGAAGAGAAGGGTAGGATTTGATAGGTGAGGGGTTTTTGGGGAAGAGGTGTTGAGGTGATTGGTGACTGGG
>NC_029774.3:91155378-91156010 GCF_000817695.3 Arachis duranensis | reverse complement strand
TCAATCTTCACCAAAACATCCTCTACAAGTCCATAAGCTTGTTTTCTTGAGTTGTCTGCCATCTCTAGTGAGATTTTTGCAACTTGTACCTCATAGATCCCTAATTTCTCCATTACAGAGAGGGGCATGAGGTTTACGCTTGATCCTAAGTCACACAAGGCCTTCTTGAAGGTCATGGTGCCTGTTCCGGGGGTTACCTGAAACGTGTAGCTCGGTCGTCTGGCAAGACCCGAGGTGAGGGTTCTGTGACCCGAGCTTGATGAGCCGAGCGGCTGGTGGTTGTACCTGCAATGACACTCCGATGCTTAAGTTAGCATGGGTCCAAGCAGATATTTAGTAGAATTAGAGTATGAGTTATACCTGGGTGCTCCAGTGTATTTATAGTAGTTGGTCGTGATCTTCCCTGGATAAGATATTCTTATCTTATCTTATCTTTTTGGGAGTTTTATCTCTATCTTTGCGGAACCGCCTTTCCCAGGCCTCTTCGGCCTTTAGGTTTTGGGCTTTGTTCCTTTTGATGGGCCTTCTTAGCCTATTTGTCCGAGGTCCGACCTCAGGCGTGGACCTTTGGGACGAGGTCGGGCCTTCTATGATCTTGACCGGTTTTGGGGAGCTCGGTCAGGGTATGAACA
>NC_029774.3:91149827-91151187 GCF_000817695.3 Arachis duranensis | reverse complement strand
TTGGCTTGTGGGTGCTCGACCGATGTGAATTGCTGTTTGATTTTTAGTTCGGCCACCAAGTTCTGAAAACTTGTGTCCGTGAACTGTGTTCCATTGTCTGTTGTGATGGAGTAGGGGACTCCGAACCTTGTGACAATGTTTTTGTATAGGAATCTACGGCTTTTCTGAGCCGTAATAGTGGCTAAGGGTTCAGCTTCGATCCACTTTGTGAAGTAGTCAACCCCTACTATGAGGTATTTGACTTGCCCCGGTCCTTGTGGAAACGGGCCGAGTAGGTCGAGTCCCCATTTTGCGAAGGACCATGGCGCAGTGATGCTGATAAGGTCTTCGGGCGGTGCCTTGTGAAAATTGGCGTGTTTTTGGCAGGGGGGGCATATCTTTGGATGGCCAGATTGTTCCTGCTCCTACTGAGGATGAGGTCCCGATGTCCGACCCCAAAGTTCCGGTTGAGAACCCGACTTCAGCTTTGGTCGGGGATAGACCTGGTGTGGAGGCTTCAAATCGGGATGACGTTGCCGTCGATGCGGTTCCGATATCTATGTTTCCTCCGCAGCCTGCTGTTGATGTGGAGTCCGGAAAGGACCTTGATCCTCTGTAATCTTTTTGTTTTTGGTGTTTTGCCCGATCTGTGGGCTTTTTGTTTTCGGATGGTGAACGCTTTTGGACACCTTTTGCTTATTAGCTACTTTGTAGTAACTTTATTATGCGGTGTTTTTGTTCGCGTTTTGACTTTTTTGTTCCGCTTTCGTGCTTTTTAGTCGTTTTTAGGATAACAACTTTTTAGCTAGCGTTTTCGTAACTTCCTTTGATTTCGTTCTTTCGCTTGTACTTTTTAGTTGCTTTTGTAAAGCAACTTTTTAGTAAGCGTTTTCGGAGCTTCCTTCGATTTCGTTCTTCCGCTTTGTACTTTTTAGTTGCTTTTGTAAAGCAACTTTTTAGTAAGCGTTTTCGGAGCTTCCTTTGATTTCGTTCTTCCGCTTTGTACTTTTTAGTTGTCTTTGTAAGGCAACTTTTTAGTAAGCGTTTTCGGAGCTTCCTTCGATTTCGTTCTTCCGCTTTGTACTTTTTAGTTGTCTTTGTAAGGCAACTTTTTAGTAAGCGTTTTTTCGAAATCTTGGTTCTCGCCGTTTTAAGGCTTCTTTCTTGGGTCCGAGCTTTTTCTCGGACCTCGGGTGCTCGAGTACCTCCTTTTTGTTAGGTCCGACTTTGTCGTTGGTCGGCCCTTTTCAAGTTATTTCTGTAATCTCTTTTTATTTGGCTTTTCGAGCCATCTCAGAGTTTACTTTATAACTTTCCCTTTGTCGGGTCCGACTTCGTCGTTGGTCGGCCTTTTTAAGTTATTTTTGTAACCTCTTTTTTA
>NC_029774.3:91149033-91149727 GCF_000817695.3 Arachis duranensis | reverse complement strand
GGTATTTAGCAACTTGCTCTTCAGTGACATACTCATCCTCTTCAGAAGAAGAATACTCATCAGAGCTCATGAATGGCAGAAGCAAGTCCAATGGAATCTCTATGGTCTCATCTTGAGCCTCAGATTCCCAAGGTTCCTCATTGGGGAACTCATTGGAGGTCAGTGGACGCCCAGTGAGGCCTTCCTCAGTGGCGTTCACTGCCTCTTCTTCCTCCCAGAATTCGGCCATATTGATGGCCTTGCACTCTCCTTTTGGATTTTCTTCTGTGTTGCTTGGAAGAGTACTTGGAGGAAGTTCAGTAATTTTCTTGCTCAGCTGACCCACTTGTCCTTCCAAATTCCTAAGGGAAGATCTAGTTTCAGTCATGAAACTTTGAGTGGTTTTGATTAGATCATAGACCATGGTTGCCAAGTCAGAATTATTCTGCTTGGAACTCTCTGTCTGCTGCTGAGAAGATGATGGAAAAGGCTTGCTATTGCTAAACCTGTTTCTTCCACCATTATTGTTATTGAAACCTTATTGGGGTCTCTGTTGATCCTTCCATGAAAGATTTGGATGATTCCTCCACGAAGGATTGTAGGTGTTTCCATAGGGTTCTCCCATGTAATTCACCTCTTCTATTGAAGGGTTCTCAGGATCATAAGCTTCTTCCTCAGATGAAGCTTCCTTAGTACTGCTTGGTGCATTTTGCAT
>NC_029774.3:91146227-91146487 GCF_000817695.3 Arachis duranensis | reverse complement strand
ATAAATACCTAATCTAAGCAACAAGATGAACCGTCAGTTGTCCAGCCTAAACAATCCCGGGCAATAACACCAAAAAAATTTGGTGTTGTTGCCGGATCTTGGCACTGATGTTACCAAAAGCTTGCTCAAAACTTGAACAATCCCCGGCAACGGCGCCAAAAACTTGGTGCGTTGCCGGCTTTTGGCACTAATGTTACCGGACAGAAAGCTTGCTCAAAACTTGAACAATCCCCGGCAACGGTGCCAAAAACTTGGTGCGT
>NC_029774.3:91145477-91145813 GCF_000817695.3 Arachis duranensis | reverse complement strand
CTTCCGGATTCTCTTGAATGCCGCCATCAGTTCTAGCCTATACCACGAAGACTCTGATCTCACGGAATGGCTGGCTCGTTTGTCAGGCGAGCACTCGGTTGTCAGGCGATCAACCATGCATCGTGCAATCAGGAATCCAAGAGATATTCACTAGAGCCTTGAACGCTTGTAGAACAAGAGTGGTTGTCAGTCACTTTGTTCATGAGTGAGAATGATGATGGGCGTCAATCATCACCTTCATCAAGTTGAAGAACAAGTGATATCTTGGAACAAGAACAAGCGGAATTGAATGGAAGAACAATAGTAATTGCATTAATACTCGAGGTACAGCAGAGA
>NC_029774.3:91120624-91145447 GCF_000817695.3 Arachis duranensis | reverse complement strand
ATACAATAGTAAAAGGTCCTACTTATAGATAACTAGTAGCCTAAGGTGTACAGAAATGAGTAAATGACATAAAAATCCTCTTCCGGGCCCACTTGTTGTGTGCTTGGGCTGAGCAATGAAGCATTTTCGTGTAGAGACTCTTCTTGGAGTTAAACGCCAGCTTTATTGCCAGTTTGGGCGTTTAACTCCCATTTTGGTGCCAGTTCCAGCGTTTAACGCTGGGATTTCTTGAGGTGACTTTGAACGCCGGTTTGGGCCATCAAATCTTGGGCAAAGTATGGACTATCATATATTGCTGGAAAGCCCAGGATGTCTACTTTCCAACGCCGTTGAGATCGCGCCAATTGGGCTTCTGTAGCTCCAGAAAATACACTTCGAGTGCAGGGAGGTCAGAATCCAACAGCATCTGCAGTCCTTTTTGGTCTCTGAATCAGATTTTTGCTCAGGTCCCTCAATTTCAGCCAGAAAATACCTGAAATCACAGAAAAACACACAAACTCATAGTAAAGTCCAGAAAAGTGAATTTTAACTAAAAACTAATAAAAATATACTAAAAACTAACTAGATCATATCAAAAACATACTAAAAACAATGCCAAAAAGTATACAAATTATCCGCTCATCAAAACTCCACCGTTGAAAATACATAAGTGGTGAAGGTAGGCATGGCTGTGAGGCCTGCCCCCAATGTCTAAGGAAAATGTTCCAAAGATGTCTAATTCCCGAGATGAAAATACAATAGTAAGAGGTCCTATTTATAATGAAACTAGCTACTTGGGTTTACAGAATTAAGTGAATGATGCAGAAATCCACTTCCGGGCCCACTTGGTGTGTGCTTGGGCTGAGCATTGAGCTTCACACATGTAGAGGCTATCCTTGGAGTTAAACACCAGCTTTGGTGCCAGTTTGGGCGTTTAACTCCAATTTTTATGCCAGTTCTAGCGTTTTGACTTCAAAATATGGCAGAGAAGGGGTGTTTGAACGCCAGTTTGCGTCATCAAAACTCGGGCAAAGTATGGACTATTATTTATTTCTAGAAAGCCCTAGATGTCTACTTTCCAACGTAGTTGAGAGCACGCCATTCGGAGTTCTGTAGCTCCAGAAAATCCACTTCGAGTGCAGGGAGGTCAGAATCCAACAGCATCAGCAGTCCTTTGTCAGCCTCTGAATCAGATTTTTGCCCAGGTCCCTCAATTTCAGCCAGAAAATACCTGAAATCACAGAAAAACACACAAACTCATAGTAAAGTCCAGCAATGTGAATTTTGCATAAAAACTAATTAAAACATCCCAAAAAGTAGCTAGATCCTACGAAAAACTACCTAAAAATAATGCCAAAAAGCGTATAAATTATCCGCTCATCACAACACCAAACTTAAATTGTTGCTTGTCCCCAAGTAACTAAAAACAAAATAGGATAAAAAGAAGAGAATATACAATGAATCCCACAGTATCAATGAAACTTAGTCCTAATTAGATGAGCGGGGCTTGTAGCTTTTTGCTTCTGAATAGTTTTGGCATCTCACTTTTTCCTTTGAAATTCATAATGATTGGCATCTATAGGAACTCAGAATTTCAGATAGTGTTATTAATCCTCCTAGTTCAGTATGTTGATTCTTGAACACAGCTACTTTATGAGTCTTGGCCGTGGCCCTAAGCACTTTGTTTTCCAGTATTACCACCGGATACATAAATGCCACAGACACATAACTGGGTGAACCTTTTCAGATTGTGACTCAGCTTTGCTAAAGTCCCCACTTAGAGGTGTCCAGAGTTCTTAAGCACACTCTTTTGCTTTGGATCACGACTTTAACCACTCAGTCTCAAGCTTTTCGCTTGGACCTTCATGCCACAAGCACATGGTTAGGGATAGCTTGATTTAGCTGCTTAGGCCTGGATTTTATTTCCTTGGGCCCTCCTATCCATTAATGCTCAAAGTCTTGGATCCTTTTTACCCTTGCCTTTTGCTTTAAAGGGCTATTAGCTTTTTCTGCTTGCTTTTTCTTTCTCTTTCTCTTTCTTTTTTTTGCCAATTTTTTTCACTGCTTTTTCTTGCTTCAAGAACCAATTTCATGAATTTTCAGATTATCAATAACATTTCTCTTTGTTCATCATTTTTTCAAGAGCCAACAACTTTAACATTCATAAACAACAAGATCAAAAATATGCACTATTCAAGCATTCATTCAGAGAACAAAAAGTATTTCCACCACATCAAAATAATTAAACTAGTTTCAAGATAAAATTTGAAATCCAAGTACTTCTTGTTCTTTTGTAATTAAGCACATTTTTCATTAAAGAGAGGTGAAGGATTCATGGAGTTATTCATAGCTTTAAGACATAGACACTAGACACTAATGATCATGTAATGAAGACAAACATGAAGCTAAAACCTGAAAATAGAAAAATAAATAGACAAGGAGATTAAGGAATGAGTCCACCTTAGTTAGGGTGGCGTCTTCCTCTTTAAAATCCAATGGAGTGCTTGAGCTCCTTAATGTCTCTTCCTTGCCTTTGTTGTTCCATCCTTAGTTGCTCCCAGCAGTTGTGTGGAGGAAAATGTATCCCTTGAGGCATCTCAGGGAGTTCTTGATGAGGAACTTCCTTATGCTCTTGTTGAGTGCCATGAATGGGCTCTCTAGTTTGGCAGTCAAATGCTCTATTACTGAGCTATGGACCCTTGAGATGAATCTCTCCATCTTTCATGACTCGGAGGTGAAAGCTTTTGCCTTCCCTTTCCTCTTTCTAGAGGTTTCTCCGGCCTTAGGTGCCATTAATGGTTATGGAAAAATAAAAATCAATATTTTTACCACACCAAACTTAAAATATTTGCTCGTCCCCCAGCAAAAGAAAAAAGAAACATGTAGAAGAAGAAAATGGAGGAGATGGAGGGTGTATAGGGTTTGGCCAAGGAAAAGAGTGTTGTAGAAAGGTGTGAAGAGGAGAGAGAGTGAGTTAAGGTTGGTGGGGATCTTGTGGGGTCTACAGATCCAAAAGGGCCAAGGAATTTTTCATCCTTGCTCCAATTGGGCGTTCACAACGCCTTGGAGTGCAATTCTGGCGTTTAAACGCCAGTCTGCTGCCCTGTTCTGGTGTTTAAACGCCAGTTTTTCTCCCTGTTCTAGCGTCTAAACGCTAGTTTGTTGCCCTGTTCTGGCGTTTAAACGCCAGTCTGGTGCCCTATTCTGGCATTTAAACACCCAGAAAGGTGCCAGATTGGGCGTTTAAATGGCCATTTTGCTACCCTTACTGGCGTTTAAATGCCAGTAAGTCCTTCCTCCAAGGTGTGATATCTTCAATGCTATTTTTTATTTTTTCTTTATTCTTGTAATTGTCTTTGTGACTTCACATGATCATCAACCTAAAAGAAAACAAAATAATATAGATAAAATTAAAATAAAATTGGGTTGCCTCCCAATAAGCGCTTCTGTAATGTCAATAGCTTGACAGTGAGCTCTCATGGAGCCTCATAGTTGATCAGAGCATGGTTGAGATCTCTCAACACCAAACTTAGAGTTTGGCTGTGGCCTCCCAACACCAAACTTAGAGTTTGAATGTGGGGGCTCTATTTGACTCTGTATTGGGAGAAACTCTTTATGCTTACTCTCCATGGTTACAGATGGAGAACCTTGAGTCTTTACTACAAGGCATTCTTCATTCACATGAAGGATCAACTCTCCTCTGTCAACATCAATTACAGCTCTTGCTGTGGCTAGGAAGGGTCTTCCAAGGATGATGGATTCATCCTCATCCTTCCTAGTGTCTAGGATTATGAAATCAGCAGGGAAGTAAAGGTCTTCAACCTTCACTAGCACGTCATCTACTAGTCCATAAGCTTTTTTCATATATTTATCTGCCATCTCTAATGAGAATTTGGCAGCCTGTACCTCATAGATTCCCAGTCTCTCCATTACAGAGAGGGGCATCATGTTTATCCCTGACCCCAGGTCACACAGAGCTTTTTCAAAAGTCATGGTGCCTATGGTACAGGGTATTAAGAATTTACCAAGATCCTATTTCTTTTGAGGTAAATTTTGCTGAACCAATGTATTCAGTTTATTAGTGAGCAAGGGAGTCTATTCCTCCCAAGTCTCATTACCAAATAGCTTGGCATTCAGCTTCATGATTGCTCCTAAATATTGGGTAACTTGCCCTTCAACAATGTCTTCATCCTCTTCAGAAGATGAATAGTTATCAGAGCTCATGAATGGTAAAGGAGGTCTAAGGGAATCTCTATGGTCTCTGAATGAGCCTCAGATTCCTTTGGATCCTCATTAGGGTATTCCTTACTGACCATTGGACGTCCTCTGAGGTTTTCCTCAATTAGATTCACGTCCTCCTCCTCCTCTAAAGTTTCGGCCATGTTGATTATATCAATGGCCTTGCACTCTCCTTTGGGATTCTCTTTTGTATTGCTTGGGAGAGTGCTAGGAGGAGTTTCAGTAACCCTTTTACTCAGCTGGCCCACTTGTGCCTCCAAATTTCTAATGGAGGATCTTGTTTCAGTCATGAAACTAAGAGTGGCCTTAGATAGATCAGAAACTATGTTTGCTAAGCTAGAAGGATTATGCTCAGAATGCTCTGTCTGTTGCTGAGATGATGATGGGAAAGGTTTGCTATTGCTAAACCTGTTTCTTCAACCATTGTTATTATTGAAGCCTTGCTTCTGTTGATCCTTCCATGAAAAATTTGAATGATTTTTCCATGAAGGATTATAGGTGTTTCCAAAGGCTTCACCCATTTAATTCACCTCTGCCATTGCAGGGTTCTCAAGATCATAAGCTTCTTCTTCAAAAGATGCTTCTTTAGTACTGTTGGATGCATTTTGAAATCCATTCAGACTCTGAGAGATCATATTGACTTGTTGGGTCAATATTTTATTCTGAGCCAGTATGGCATTCAGAGCATCAATTTCAAAAACTCCTCTCTTTTGAGGCATCCCATTACTCACAGGATTCCTCTCAGATGTATACATGAACTGGTTATTTGTAACCATTTCAATAAGTTCCTGAGCTTTTGCAGGCATTTTCTTTAGGTGAATGGATCCACCTGCAGAGTGGTCCAGGGACATCTTGAAAAATTCAGATAGACCATCATAGAATATATCTAATGTGGTCCATTCTGAAAGCATGTCAAAAGGACACTTTTTGGTTAGTTGCTTGTATCTTTCCGAAGCTTCATAGAGGGACTCACCATCTTTTGGTCTGAAGGTCTGAACATCCACTATAAGCTTGCTTAGCTTCTGAGGAGGAAAGAACTTGGCCAAAAAGGCCGTGACCAGCTTATCCCAGGAGTCCAGGCTATCTCTGGGTTGTGAGTCCAACCATGTTCTAGCTCTATCTCTTACAGCAAAAGGAAAAAGCATGAGCTTGTAGACTTCAGGATCAACTCCATTGGTCTTAACAGTAACACAGATTTGCAAGAACTCAGTTAAAAATTGATAAGGATCTTCTGATGGAAGTCCATGAAACTTGCAGTTCTATTGCAGTAGAGAAACTAATTGAGGCTTTAGCTCAAAATTGTTTGCTCCAATGGCAGGGATTGAGATGCTTCTTCCATAGAAGTTGGAAGTTGGTGTAGTAAAATCACCAAGCATCTTCCTTGCATTGTTGTTTGGTTTGGCCATAATTGTTTCTTTTGCTGCTTCCTTTTCGAAAATTTCAGTGAGCTCCTCTTCAGAGTTTTGTGCTTTAGCTGCTCTTAGCTTCCTCTTCAGAGTCCTTTTAGGTTTAGGATCAGCTTCAACAAGTATGCCTTTATCTTTGTTCCTGCTCATATGAAATAGAAGAAAATAAAGAAAATATAGAATCCTCTATGTCACAGTATAGAGATTCCTTAAGGTGTCATGGGAAAATAAGAATGGAGGGATGAGGTAGGTAAGGAAGAATTCGAACATTCAAAGAGAGATGGAGTTCGAATTGACAATGGAGGAGGAATCTTAGCGTTTAAATAGAAAAAGATAAGAAGGGGGAAAGATTTTTCGAAAATAAAAAAGAATAAAATTTAAAATAAATTTTTGAAAAATTGGTTGTGGTTTTTAAAAAGATAAGAAATAGTAAAACAAACAAAAAGTCAATTAGTTAGTTGAAAAAGATTTGAAAATCAATTTTGAAAAGATAAGAAGTTAGAAAAGATTTTGAAATTGATTTTGAAAAAGATATGATTTGAAAAAGATATATTTGAAAAGATATTATTGAAATTTATTTTAAAAAATATTGAAAAGGAAATTCAAAAGATTTGATTTTTTTTTGAAAAGGATATGTTTGAAAATATATGATTTTAAAAAAGATATGATTGAAAATATTTGATTTGAAAAAAATTTGATTTTGAAAAATTATGAAGATTTGAAAAAGGTTTTATTTGAAAACAAAATTCCTCTCCTTGTATCATCCTGGCGTTAAACGCCCAGGAGCTGCATGTTTTGGGCGTTTAACGCCCAATTGCTGCAAGGTTTGGGCGTTTAAACGCCAAGCTAGGTACCGTGGCTGGCGTTTAAACACCAGTTTTCCTTCCTTACTGGGAGTTTAAACGCCCAACCAGGTACTCTGGCTGGCGTTTAAATGCCAGTTTTCCTTCTTCACTGGGCGTTTTGAATGCCCAGCTTTTTCTCTGTAAATCCTCTGCTTTATGTTCTTGGATCTTCATTTTGCTATATCCTTTATTCAAGAAGACATATTTTCAATTTTGAAAAATAACAAAATGAGTCAAAAACATATAATTCTTGGATCAAAACACAAGATATATGCAAGAAGAAAAAACAAAATTTGGAAAAATGAAAAAGAAGAAAAATTTTGAAAACGTTTTGAAAATAAAATAAAAGTTACCTAATCTAAGCAACAAGATAAACCGTCAGTTGTCCAAACTCGAACAATCCCCGGCAACGACGCCAAAAACGTGGTGCACGAAATTATGATCATCAACAATCGTGCCAAATATTTGGAGCTCTCAAATGTGAATCACACTTTGTCACAACTTCACACAACTAACCAGCAAGTGCACTAGGTCGTCCAAGTAATACCTTAGGTGAGTAAGGGTCGATCCCACGGAGATTGTCGGCTTGAAGCAAGCTATGGTCACCTTGTAAATCTCAGTCAGGCGGATTCAAATGGGTGATAGAGTTTTAATAATTAAAAAGATAAATGAAACATAAAATAAAGATAGAGATATTTATGTAATTCATTGGTGAGAATTTCAGATAAGTGTATGGAGATGCTTTGCTCCTTTTGAATCTCTGCTTTCCTACTGCCTTCATCCAATCCTTCATACTCCTTTCCATGGCAAGCTGTATGTTTGGGTTTCACCGGCGTCAATGTCTACCTCCCGTCCTCTCAGTGAAAATGGTCCAAATGCACTGTCACCGCACGACTAATCATCTGTCGGTTCTCGATCATGTTGGAATAGAATCCCGTGATCATTTTATGTCTATCACTACGCCCAATACTGGCGAGTTTGAAGCTCGTCACAGTCATCCCTTCCCAGATCCTACTCAGAATACCACAGACAAGGTTTAGACTTTTCGGATCTCAGGAATGGCCGCCATTAATTCTAGCTTATACCACAAAGACTCCAATCTTTCGGAATGGAGGCTAAGAGATACACGCACAATCTTAAGTAGAACGGAAGTAGTTGTCAGTCACGCGTTCATAGGTGAGAATGATGATGAGTGTCACGGATCATCACATTCATCAGGTTGAAGTGCGAGTGAATATCTTAGAACAAGAATAAGCTTGAATTGAATGGAAGAACAATAGTAATTGTATTAATACTTGAGGAATAGCAGAGCTCCACACTTTAATCTATGGTGTGTAGAAACTCCACCGTTGAAAATACATAAGTGGTGAAGGTAGGCATGGCCGTGAGGCCAGCCTCCAATGTCTAAGGAAAACGTTCCAAAGATGTCTAATTCCCGATATGAAAATACAATAGTAAGAGGTCCTATTTATAATGAAACTAGCTACTAGGGTTTACAGAATTAAGTGAATGATGCAAAAATCCATTTCCGGGTCCACTTGGTGTGCACTTGGGCTGAGCATTGAGCTTCACACGTGTAGAGGCTTTTCTTGGAGTTAAACGCCAGCTTTGGTGCCAGTTTGGGCGTTTAACTCCAACTTTTATGCCAGTTCTGGCGTTTTGACTTCAAAATAGGGCAGAAAAGGGATGTTTGAACGCCAGTTTGCATCATCAAAACTCGGGCAAAGTATGGACTATTATATATTGCTGGAAAGCACTGGATGTCTACTTTCCAACGCAGTTGCGAGCGAATCATTTGGAGTTCTGTAGCTCCATAAAATCCACTTCGAGTATAGGGAGGTCAGAATCCAACAGCATCAGCAGTCCTTTGTTAGCCTCTGAATCAGATTTTTGTTCAGGTCCCTCAATTTCAGCCAGAAAATACCTGAAATCACAGAAAAACACACAAACTCATAGTAAAGTCCAGAAATTTGAATTTTGCATAAAAACTAATAAAAACATCCCAAAAAGTAGCTAGATCCTACTAAAAACTACCTAAAAATAATGCCAAAAAGCGTATAAATTATCCGCTCATCAATTATTCAAGGCGAATCCGAGACTCTCTACGAATATTGGGAGCGCTTCAACAATATTCTGGAAGCATGTCCCCACCACATGATTGACAAGTTGGTGTTGCTCGGCTACTTCACACAGGGCATGAAGCCCCAAGATAAGACCACATTGGAAGGTGCTAGCAATAGGTCTATGAAAAAGTACAAAGCCACTGACGAAGCATGGCAATTGACCAGCGACTTAGCTGAATCCACTAGGAATCACAGGTAGAGGCAAAGCCACTCAAAAGATGTTACAGAGGTATCCTCTAGCAGAGAGACTACTACTCTAACTCAGAGTATATGTGTAATGACCAACTTACTGAAGCAGATGCAGTTGACTCAACAACAAGCTCAGCCTTCTCCACCATAACAAAGCAAACAGTTGGTTCCACAAAGAGTATGCGGGATTTATGCTGATTATAGTCATTATACTGATGAATGTCCGCAGCTCCAACAGGAAGACAACACTGTGGCAGCCACTCATAACTTCTATGACCGCCCAAATTAAGGATACAATCAAGGTGGCAGCTACAACCATGGATGGCAGGAGTAATCCAACTAAGGTTGGAGAGATAATTCTAACCATGGTTGGAGGGACAATCATAACAGAGGAGGCAGAGATAACAATGGAAACCAGAGGTGGAATAACAATAACAACATTAGACAGTAGAATTAGAATCAGGCCTACAGAGCACCTTATCTAAGGTAGCCCCAAGCATCTCAGTAGACCCCTCAGATCACTTATCCCTCTTCATCTTCTAATGATGAGTTACTACAATCTATTGATCGGAGACAGTAGGCCTTGGAAAACAACCCTACTTCTACTCTAAATGGTCTGAACTCTACCTTGCAAACTCTTGTCTCACATATTGGATCACTAAATAACTCCAACAACCAGCCTTTGAGCTCCAGTGGAATCCCCTCTCAACTATTACCCAACCCCAAGGGTGGTATCAATGCCATCACCTTGAGGTCCGGAACCGCATTACAGGAGAGGCACCATGAAAAGCCAAGCCCACCAGATAACGCCCATCTTATCCCTTTTCCACAACTCGCAAGGAAGCCTAGGAAGCAGATGGAATTTGATCCCAAAATGGTAGAAATATTCAAAAAGGTTGAGGTAACCATTCTTCTTTTTGATGTTATTCAGCAAGTACCTAAATACGCAAAGTTTCTAAAGGATTTATGTATACATAAAGATAAAATTAATAAATTAGAAACTATTCCTTTAGGTAGTTCTATCTCTGCTTTAATGGGAGGTATACCTGAAAAATGTAGTGATCTAGGTCCATGAATGGTTCACTGTACCATTGGAGGTGTGATATTTTCTGACTGCATGTGTGATTTAGGAGCGTGTGTTAGTATAATGCCTTTGTCTATATATGATACCTTGAGGCTCCCTCCCTTAAAAAGGTTGGCAGCTCGTTTTGTGTTAGCAGATAAAAGCATTATTACAGTGGTTGGAATTGCTGAAGATGTATTAGTGAGCATTAAAGGGATTATATTTTCCATTGACTTCTATATCCTGGAAATGCCCCCTAATGACTCAGGGAGGCCATCATCAATCCTGCTTGGAAGACCATTCTTGAAGACCTCAAAGTTCAAGCTGGATGCATTCTCAGGAACTTACTCTTTTGAGATAGATGGCAGAATAGTGAAGTTCAGTTTAAATGAAGCTATGAAGCACCCTCCGGAAGATCATTCTATCTCCCAGTGTGACATCATTAATCAAACTGTAGCTGAAGTTCACCAGGAAGAATTAGAAGAGAAGTACATAGGGCAAGGTCCAAGTGTGGGGACACTTTCTGAAGACAATGAGAGCACTTTGCCATTTTCACCAGCCCCAGATGCCCCAGACCCAAGCCATGAGCAGAAAATGGAATTAAAGCCCCTTCCTCCACACCTCAAGTATGCTTACCTTGAGGACAAGTAGAATTTTCCAGTTATCATTGCAAGGGAGCTCACTTCCCAACAAGAAGAACAACTGCTTAGTGTGTTGAGGATGCATAAGAAAGCAATTGGATGGAGCTTGGCGGATATAGTAGGCATCAGCCCTTAAGTTTGTGAACACGGAATATTCTTAGAAGAGGGAGCAAAGCCTGTCCATCAACCTCAAAGAAGATTGAATCCCACCATCTTATAAGTTGTCAAGAAAGAAGTGACCAGGCTACTTGAAGCAGATATCATTTACCCCATCTCAGATAGCGAATGGGTCAGTCCAGTACAAGTAGTGCCCAAGAAGTTTGGAGTCACAACAGTAAGAAATGAGCGTGGAGAACTGTTGACAACTAGAGTGCAGAATTCATGGAGAGTTTGCATTGACTATAGGCGTCTCAACCAAGCCACTCGCAAGGATCATTACCCCTTGCCATTCATTGATCAGATGCTTGATGGCCTGTCAGGTAAATCCCATTATTGCTTTTTAGAGGGTTATACAGGCTATTTTCAAATTCATATAGCTCCTGAAGATCAAGAAAAGACTACTTTTACATGTCCTTTTGGAACTTATGCTTATAAGAGAATGCCATTTGGCTTATGCAATGCACCAGCTACTTTCCAAAGGTGCATGATGAGTCTTTTCTCTCACCTCATTGAGAACTGTATGTAGGTTTTTATGGATGATTTTAGCGTATATGGTGATTCATTTAGCCTTTGCTTGGATAGTTTATCTAGAGTATTAGATAGATGTGTTAGTACAAACCTTGTATTGAATTTTGAAAAATGTCACTTTATGGTAAAACAAGGGATTGTACTAGGACATGTTGTTTCTAATACTGGCATTTCCATAGATCCAGCAAAGATGGACGTTATTTCTAATTTACCTTACCCCTCCTCCGTGAAGGAAGTCCGTTCATTCCTTGGTCATGCAGGTTTTTACAGGAGATTTATTAAGGACTTCAGTAAGGTAGCAGTGCCTTTATCCAGATTGCTGCAGAAAGATATTGAGTTCGAGTTCGGTGAAAGTTGTAAGCAAGCTTTTGATAAGCTGAAAACTGCCCTGACTCAAGCTCCAATTGTGAGAGGACCAGACTGGAGCCAGCCATTTGAAATTATATGTGATGCTTCCAATCATGCAGTAGGAGCGGCGCTGGCTCAGCGTGAAGGTAAGGATCCTTTTGTAATTGCTTATGTGTCTAAGACTTTAGACGCTGCTCAGTCTAATTACACTACTACTGAGAAAGAGCTTCTTGCTATTGTTTTTGCCCTGGATAAATTCCGAGCCTATTTACTTGGTGCTAAATTAGTAGTGTACTCAGACCATGTAGCTCTAAAATATCTATTGGCTAAAAAGGAATCCAAACCAAGGCTTATACATTGGATACTGCTACTACAAGAATTTGATTTAGAAATTAAGGATAAGAGTGGTACCCAGAATCTAGTGGCAGACCACTTGAGTCACCTTGAGCACATCAAGGATGACTCCTCTCCTATAGATGATAATTTCCCATTTGATAAACTGCAAGCAGTATCTGAAGTAGTCCCTTGGTATGCACCTGTAGCTAATTATCTAGTTAGCCACACTTTTCCTCCAAATTTTGCTAAGCATCAAAGAGACAAGCTGAAAAGCGAGTCCAAATATTATATATGAGATGATCCGTATTTATGGAGGTGTAGTACTGACCAGGTAATTAGACGGTGTGTGCCTCAATCAGAATTCCAGTCCATTTTAGAGGCCTACCACTCATCTGAAAGTGGAGGACATTTTGGCCCTCAAAGAACAGCTAGAAAAATTCTAGACTATGGATTCTGGTGGTCTACTCTTTTTAAAGACACTGCTGAATTTTGTAAATCTTGTTCCCCTTGCCAAAGGTTTAGTAATATATCCAAGAGGGATGAGATACCTCAACAGATTATGCTTTTCTGTGAAATTTTTTATGTTTGGGGCATTGACTTCATGGGTCCATTTCCAAATTCTAATGGTTACTTTTATATATTGTTAGCTGTAGACTATGTTTCTAAATTGGTGGAAGCAATTCCTACCCGCACTAATGATGCTAACAATGTTGTTTCCTTTGTTAGAAACCATATCATTCGTCGCTTTGGATCACCACGAGCAATCATGAGTGATCAAGGCACCCACTTTTGTAACAAGAGACTCACAAGATTACTGAAAAAGCATAGGATAATTCATAAAGTTGCAACAGCTTACCATTCCCAGACTAATGGGCAAGCCGAGGTGTCTAACAGAGAAATAAAGCGTATATTGCAGAAGATAGTCAAACCTCATAGGAGAGACTGGAGCACCAGGCTACAAGATGCACTCTGGGTATACAGAACAGCATACAAGACACCTATTAGGATGAGTCCCTTCCGCCTAGTTTATGGAAAAGCCTGTCACCTCCCAGTTGAGATAGAGCACAAAGCTTTTTGGGCAGTGAAAGAGTCCAACATGGGATTTGAGAAAGCCGGAGTTGAAAAGAAGTTACAACTGCAAGAATTAGAAAACCTTCGCCTAGAAGCTTATGAGAACTCCAGGCTGTACAAGGAAAAGATGAAGGTTGTGCATGATAGGCACATCAAGAGGAGAGAGTTCCAACCTGGGGACTTAGTCCTCCTTTACAACTCCAGACTGAGGCTCATGCCAGGCAAGTTGGGTTCAAGATGGGAAGGTCCCTATAGATTAGAGAAGGTCGAGCCATACGGAGATTTCCACCTGAGTCATCCTTCAAGCTCTGAATTCATCAAAGTCAATGGACATCGCTTAAAGCTATATCATGGTGAGAAGATGACGAAACAAGGAGCTAGAGATCTTCTTCTTGGAGGATCCACCAACAGCAGAAGACTGAGCTAGTGGAGCGTCCAACTTAAGGACGTTAAAGCAAAGTGCTGGGTGGGAGACAACCCACCATGGTATGATCGTTCCTTTCTCTCTTCTTTGTTTTCTTTTTCAATAACTCTCCTCATTATTAGTACATATAGTTTACATCTTCATTTGCACATTGCATTTAAAAAAAGAAAAAAGCACACGGCGCGACAGCGTCGCCGACGCGTCCGCGTCACAAATGCATAAGGAAGGAAACATAATTGAACAGAGAGTCACGCAAAAGTGTGGCTGGAGGCTTGCCTTTGGCACAAACTCGCCCACACGACCGCGTTACTAACGCGTTCGCGTCGTTTGCAAAATAGCCTCCCCACGCATCCGCGTCATCCACGCGAACGCGTTGCCCTGTAAAATCGACGTAAATGGGTGTATGGTAGAGAGTTATGATGGAGCTGAGCTGGAATGGTGCTAGAAGCACAAAGCCCCATCGCGCGAACGCGTACCTTACGTGTCCGCATCATTTTAAAAGTATGGCCATTCACGCGATCGCGTCACCCACGCAAATGCGTCCCCCTAAAATTTGGCAAAATGAGTTTCAAACAGAGAGTTGCGCGAACACGAGGCTGCTCTCGCATCAAAGGCAAAAATCAAACCACGCGACCACGTGATCTACGCGTTCGCGTCATTTGAAAACACCACATACAACGTGACCGCGTCACATGCGCGTCTGCGTCACATGCGCGTCCGCGTCACATGCGCCCACAGCTTATCCAGGTTAGCCAAATGTCTTATCTTTTCTTCCCCAAATCCTAATTTTTCATACCCATTCTTATTTCTTTCTTCTTCCTTCTTCCTTCTTTCTCACCTTCTACTTCCTCTTTTTCACCACCATTATCAAGGTTTTTCTTTTCTTCTTCCCTCTATACTTTTCTATTCTTATTCTTATTTTTATTTTTTCTTCTTTTTTTCTTTTTACTTTCATTATCTATGTTTTCTTTTTCCTTTTTCTTTTTAAATCCTTCTTTATTGGTGTTGGAAATTTATTTGGGTCTTTATTTTCTATATTTTGCTTGTGAAATTAAGGAATTGTTTGACAATTATATATTACTTTTTATAGGGTTGCTTGCATGTTCAATTTCATACTTTCAATACCTTATTTACCATGCATGATAAGTGTTTGTGAAAAAGCCCGTATGGCGTCATGCACTACTTTTATGTTATCCCAATTTAATGCCTATTTTTCACAAATACCCCTTTTATATTTTATTAATTAAATATAATTGTCCATACAAACATATTATTAGTTTGACAGACTTGCTAATCTAACTTCGATATTGAATGCTTGATCCATGCTACTCATGCCTTTGCCAGCATGCCACTAAACACCTTGCATGCAATTGTCATCACATGTACTTGCTATAATTCCATTGATGGACTTTTCACATGTAGTCTAGACCATATGATAACGGCATCTTTCTTTCCAATGCATTGATTACCACCCATTATATTAGCTCCCTTGCTCGAACCATTAGCTTTACATATTACTTTCTCTTTTCTTTTTCAAGATGGCCACCAAGAAAGGCAAGGAGAAAGCTACTACCAAACCACCAGCAAGGAGAGGAACAAAATGAGCATTAGTGGCAAAGCCATCTTCAACAGCAGTAAAACCCTCAACAAAAAGAATTAAGAGGATCATCAAGGTCAATGAAAAAGAAAAAGCCTTCCTAGCGAAGGACACTGCGCGGTTTCCTAACCGCTACTGTGAGCAGATGTTTCCTATCCTGGTAGAGAG
This sequence comes from Arachis duranensis, assembly GCF_000817695.3. NCBI lineage: Eukaryota > Viridiplantae > Streptophyta > Magnoliopsida > Fabales > Fabaceae > Arachis > Arachis duranensis. Next base: position 91,130,331 of record NC_029774.3, on the reverse strand, counting down.
GAATTAAAACAATGAATACCTTCTTATCCTCCTGACCAACATTGCTACCTTTGTTGAGCCGCAAATTGAACGAAGACAATTGGGATTCCTACGGAGACAATCACGGCAGGTTAATCTTTCATGGGTAGTTGAATTCTACTCCAATTTTCACTTGCCAACCCTGCAGTCTGTCTATGTCCGTCAGAAGTAAGTCCCCATTACAGAAGAGGCCATTCAGCGAGCTCTAGATCTTCCCCCTACTCCAGAAGGAATGGATGCATTCCAAGAAGCCTTACTCAAGTGCTAGACATACCAATTTGACTGGGACACCATTCTCAGAGTTATCGTGCAATCTGGCAGCAGATGGATCTACGGATACCATCAATCCTGGCCTAAGGGGATCTCGGCTTTCGCACTTACCTTGGAGGCTCGCGTATGGGCATAGATTATGTCCCATTACGTGTTTCCGAGCACTCATGAGTCCTCATTCACTGCAGACATGGCCGTTTTACTATGGTGCATCCTTACAGACTAGCCTTTAAACTTACCAAGACACATCCAGAATGCTATGCGACATGTACAAATTGCGGGCAACTTACCTTTTTCCGCCTTGGTCTCAGATCTTGTCTTAGTAGCCGGAGTCTCCTACAGAACTGGGGACACCAAAGCAATGCTTCCACGGGATGATCAATACGTCCCTGACGGGAAATATCTCAGGCCACCAACAGCCACTACCAGCCTGCCTACAGAACCAGTTACAGACATTCCTCCTTCCACACCACAACCAAATTCAACAAGTTAGCTGCTCCATCAGATACTGGAGATGTTGGACCGACAAGAACATAAAGCGAAGCTACGAGAGCACCGCAACCAGCGCCGTTTCAAATACCTCAAGGAGCTACTCACAGGAAACCACAGACCTGACAAAGACCCAGACACTTCAGACTCCACTTTATTTACCAGCACAAGGAGCTATGACGGTCCCGACTGTGGAGATACTGCTACCAGCCCACCTTTGTTCCTGACATATGGCACCGAGGACGGTACAAACCCTTAAATGTGGGGAGGTCGGTCAGTACCTGACTTCCAGAGGTAATTTCTCTTCCTTAACACCATTAAAATAGGATATTTAGTTAGTTTTTCTTTTGTAGAATAGGATAGATTGCATAGTAATAGGTTAATTGCATGCATTTTCTACTTGATTGAAAAGATAATAAGTTTCTTCTAAGACCCTATTTTTTGAAAAAAATTTCACTAATTTAAATCAAAACTTTTATGTTAAATTTGCTTGAAGTTGTATCTGGAACATAGTTTAAAAAGCCAAGAACACACAACCCATGAGATTTTGAGCCTAAGTACATGGTTAGATTATTTAACCGTAATTGTTTTATTCTGTGTGTTTACTTCTCTATGATTATAATCGATATTTTGCTTTATCCTATATGTCCAATATTTAATATATTTATATGCTTGCATATGATTGAGGTCATTATTTGTTTAGCTCAGTTATCCCAAATAAGTCTACCCTTTAAATTACCTTTGTTAGCCACTTTGAGCCTTTAAATCCTGTTTATTCTATATTTTGCCACATTACTAGCTTTAAGCGGAAAAACAGTTAAAAATCCCAATCGAATCTTTGGTTAGCTTAAGATAGAATTTTGTGTTAATTGAGTATGGGAAGATTGTGGGAACAAAGGTTAATAAGGGAATGTGTCATGATAAAATAATGAGAATTTGGGTACCTACTCATGTGAAACTATAAGAAAAATTAAAAATCTATGTGCATTGATAAGCTATGTTTATTTTCATGTTCAAAAAAAAATCCAAAAATATTCAATAAATAAATAAGGGGACAAAATTACCCCAATGCTAAGTTAAAGTTCAAAGATCAATGCATATGTGATAAAAGTAAAATAAAAGTTAATACATGAGTATGGAATGTGAAAGTGAAATTTTGGGTAGCTAGGTATGAAATTTGAAGTTATATAGAATATATATATGATAGGTGAAAGCTTAGGTTAATTAAAGATTCAATTTATAAGCTCACTTGTCCATATATACCCTTACCATTACCTTAGCCCCATTACAACCTAGAAAAGACCTCATGATGTTTGCATTGGTACATTAAATGTTGTTGATTGGTTAGGTGTAGAACAAAATTTAGAAAGTACAATTAGAGAAGAGTAGAGTGATTACCCTATACACTTGAGAGACTAGAGTGCACATACATCATCAGTGAGGGTTCAATGCTTAAATTCTATGTTCCCTGCTTTCATGAGCTATCAAAATCATATAGTTGCATTCATATATGTAGGTTGCATTACATTGCATAAGTCTTACATGTCCCTATTCATTCATATTTATCTCCTTCAACTAAGCATGAGGACATGCTAATGTTTAAGTATGGGGAGGTTGATAAACTATTATTTTATTATTTATATTGTGTTTAATTGTAGGGTTTTATTAAGTCTGCACCCACTTATTCATATGATTTGCATGTATTTACAATTCCTTCCCAAAATTGTTCTATGATTGAAAACTTGCTTCCTAAAGATCTTTTAATTGTATATTTTTATTCTCCTTTATACCATTCGATGCCGTGATCTGTGTGTTAAGTGTTTCAGGCTTCATAGGACAAGAATGGTTTAGAGAATGGAGAAGAAGCTTGCAAAAATGGAAGGAACACAAGAAATTAAGGAGATGACCAGCAAGAAGCGATGCGGACGCATGGCTCACGCATCCGCACGAATTGGAGAAAATCACAGCGGCGCGAACGCGTGGATTGAAACCTGCACGAGTGACGCGAATGCGTGGACGACGTGGTCGCGTGATGTGCGCGATCTTCAGAATTTGCAGAAATCGCTGGTGTAGATTTTGGGCCGTGTTTTAACCCAGTTCTCGGCCCAGAAACGCATATTAGAGCCAGGAAACATGCAGAGACTAAGGACGATTCTCATTTCGTATAATTTTAGTTTTTTTAGTTTTTAGATCTGATTTTACTCCTCCTCTAGGTTTTCTCTCTACACATTCATAGTTCTTAGAATTTTGTTTTATTGTTTTTTGGATTGGGATATTGAGAAGAGTTATTAGCTCCGCCAAGACTTCATCATTCTAGTTTGTTTTCTTACTTTTCACTTACTCTTTCATATCCTTAATTTGTCCAGAGTTACAATTGGATTATTTTTATAATTTATTAATACAAGAACCATTTTTAATTTTAATTGATCTTTTTTATTATTGTTTATCATGTCTTTCTTTATTTCCCTTTTTAATTTTGTAAAGTTTACATTCATGATAATGGAGTAGTTCTCTAACTTGATTGGGAGTTGATTAAAAGGAGAACCTTGAGTTGGAATACTCAAGAGCTAAATTATAATTGGATTTATTGTTGGCTGGCTCTCTAGCCACTAACGTTAATCCTTCCCAAGGGAGAGGATCAAAACTTGTGAATAGAAGTAGACTTCCAACTTACTTGACTTTCCTTTACTCAGTAAAGGATAACTAAGTAGAACAACCTTTAATTATCAATTAATCTTGAGAAAAATCCAATAAGGATAGAACTTCCGATTAATCTACTCCCGGTCAAGATTTTTATTTGAATTACATACATTCTCTGATTTAATTTCCTGTTTATCGAACTCAAAAACATTTTGGAAAACCTCTGATTAATAAAATAGCACATCTTTCTGCAACTCGTTGGGAGACGACCTGGGACTCATACTCCCAGTATTTTTATTCTAATTTTGTGACAACCCTTCTAAATTTCTGAGCGAATTTTTGTTGGTTAAGAACTGTACATGCAACATATCTCTTACATTAATTTCTTAATCTACCAATTTTTGCCACGTCAATATGCCCTTAATATAGCCTCTCAAACCAGCCTTTAGCACTTCGGAAATGGGCCTAGAAACCCCTAAAACGTGAGTCCACGTGACTTTTTAATGGAGGCATGCTGATAAACCCATATTTTGTGATATATTTTGTGCTTAGTTTGAGTGATTTATTCAATCCTTCACCCACTTATTCATATTAATTACATGGTTTTATTTTCCCTTCTTTATTATGTGATGTATGTGACATGTTTCCTATGCTTTAAAATTAATTATTTTAATTACCTTTATTTACATTCGATGCCATGATTAGTGTGTTGAGTAGTTTCAGATCTTCTAAGGCAAGAATGACTTAAAGGATGGAAAAAGAAACATACAAAAATGGAAGGAAAGCATAAAACGGAGTTTGTGAAGAAACTGGCAGCGACGTGGCCGCAAGGACGACGCGGCCGCATGCGAAGCGCGAAGAAGCAGCGATGCGGCCGCATGACTGACGCGACCGCGTTCCTAAAGAAGAACACCTATGACGCGGCCGCATGACTGACGCGACCGCGCGACAAGGAAGACTCCAATTGGCGTGACCGCGTGACACACGCGGATGCGTGACAGAGGCCACGCACCAAAAATTGCAGAAAACGCTCATAGCGGATTCTGAAGCCCTTTTTGGCCCAAATCCAAGTCCAGAAGGCATAGACCAGGGGTTATGAAGTGAGGGAATGCATTCCATTCAAGGAATCGAATTTTTAGTTACTTTCCATGATTTAGGTTTAGTTGGAGAGAGGTTCTCTCCTCTCTCTTTAGGATTGGGATTTAGGACTTCTCTTAGTTTTAGGAGTGACTCTCGATCCCAGGTTCAGTGTTCTTTTACTTTATATTTATTTCTTATTTTCAGATACTTTAATGCTTATATTAGTTAGGTTCCCTATTTGGCTCATGCCACATTCATGATGATTTTCTTATTTAATGTTATTTGAGGTATTTCAGTTTAATATTGCCTTCTTTTATTTATGCCATTGATTATTCCCAATCTGAAGACATTTTCATTCCAGTAGAATTAATTTACTTTTTCTTTTTTGGTCTTGGTTAAGAAATCAGTAACTCAGGAGTTATCTTAGCTCAACATAATTGATAACTGTTATCTTTGCTAATTGAACTGAACTTCAATAATCCCAACCTTTTCTTAGGAAATAAATAGGATTTGAAGGTCAAACTAATTAGTCCCTTGATTTTCCTTTGCTTTAGCAAAGGTCAACTAAGTGGAATTAAGATTCAACTTTCATTATTATTGACAAGAATAACTGAGTCTGGACTTCCAATTTCTCATACCTTGCCAAAAGGTTTGCTTTACAGTATTTATTTATTTTAATTGCCATTTAAATTATTTGCCATATTCATTCCTCATTTTCAACCCCCAAAAATACTGTTTTGCATAACCAATAATAATTCATACTTCCCTGCAATTCCTTGAGAAGATGACCCGAGGTTTAATACTCGATTATCAATTTTAAAAAGGGGTTTGTTACTTGTGACAACCAAAATGTTTGTAAGAAAGGACTTTTGTTGGTTTAAGAGCTATACTTGCAACGAGTACTTAATTGTGAAGATTCTTAGACCACGCAAAAATCCTCTCTTCAAAATGGCGCCGTTACCGGGGAACTGCAAACGTGTGCCTTATTATTGGTTAATGTAAATATTTTTCAAAAAAAATATTTTTCTTTTACTTGTTTATTTGTTTCTCCTTTTCCTCCTTATTTCTGATAACTACTATGAATTCTCACCCCTCTCGCTTTGAGTTTGGTTCTAACTTTGTTGAAGGAAATAGAAACCACAGTAGGAATCAAAGTCAGACCAATCAAGGATGGATGGAGCCAAGAGGATCTAATCAATCCTTTAGGCAACAACACCCTCCAAGATATCATGGACAACGACCATTCTACAATCCATACCCAGCTGAAAGATATGGTGGACAACCTTGTAACTACCAACAAGCCCCACCCTGTGCTCAGAGACCATCCTCTCGACATAACTTTGAACCACCACACTCACAAGCTTCTTTTCACCATTCACTACCACATGATCCTTATTCACCCCAACGCCAATCCAATTACTCCCAAGAGCCACCACTCCCTTATGCACCATGTCCATATCCATCAAGCCAAGAATCACAGGTTCGCTTCAAGGAATCAGTAAACCAATTCAATGCAACCCTTCATCAACTGGAGCAAGCAATAAATCAATTATCTTCCAGACGTTCAGCTACTCAACAGACCCCCATGGCTTCATGTGGAGAATCTAATGAAGAATATATTGTAAAGAAGACACAAGAGACTCCAGTGGACAGCATAGAGCATAACTTCGTACTGGAATAAGTAGAGGACGTTATCATTGTAGAAGAAGAAGAGTTGGTTGAAGATTTAGGAGATGCTGAACCTCCTAGGGAATACAAAGACCTTGTCAAGGATGTTACAACTGACGCTAAAGAGGATGTTGCACAACCTCCAATGCGGATATCTTATGAAGAACTGGACGGAATAACTCAAGACGCATGTTTCTTTGATGATGATAGTCACCAGTCAAGTCCTCCTAGTGATGAACTTGCAGCCGCGAGTGAATTCTCTGAGACAGAAAAATCTTTCCCAAGTGAATACGAAGATGATGCAGAGGTCGACTTTTTTCAACCTCCTATTTATGACTCAAGTGATGAGGAAGATATGGAAGACTTTTACCAGAACATGGCTGGAATGGAAAAGGTTTGCAAGGAAGTGGAGGAATCCACTAAAGACCACAAGGGAGTAGATCTTGCAGAACCACTAGAAACACTGATCCCAAGGCCATTACCACCCAATACAGACTTCAAGTGGGTAAAATCCTTGACTCTTATCTTTATTTTTCCACTTGAATATGGTTTGCTTGAAACAGATGGACAGCTTAGAGCTCTTTGCGGCTTTAAGAGAAAAAGGGAAATGACTCGCACTCAGCGCTGGTATGCAAGATCCAATGAGGTTTCGCACTTCAATTTGAGGTGCAGAAGTTGGTGTCAAGCTCACTTGATAGGATCTCGGAAAACGTTTGGTCATCTTAGTGAGAATCTAATTTTCAAACCGCCCGGATGGAAAAGTATAGATCAAAACAAAGGCAGATTTGGAACCAAAGTTTGGGATCCTGGAAAATACTCTGATATTTATCACCTCGGGAGTCTGAAAATCTGTTTGAAGCTGCTCAGAAGCTCCACATGCCTAGTTTGGGACCCCGGAGACTATTGACATTCCAAGCATTGGTGGAGATTTTTGGATGAATTTAAACATAAGCCGCCATAACAGGAAGCTCATCAAATGTCCAACTTAAGGACTTTAACTAAAAGTGCTAGGTGGGAGACAACCCACCATGGTATGATTGTTTCTTCCTCATTTTTATTTGTTTTCAAGTTTTATTTTATTTTATTATATTGAACCTGGAGTTTTGCATAACATTCATATTGGCATTGCATTTTGCATTTAGTAAAAAAAAAGGTGTGGGACGTGACCGCATCACTCATGCGATCGCGTCAGTTGCGATAAAAACACGCCACACGCGTCCGTGTCAATCACGCGGTCGCGTGACCTGGAAATCGGCGTAAAGATCCAACGCCCAGAAAGTTGGGCTGGAATCGTGTGGCCATTGTGCGTTTCGCACAAAATGAACCACGCGGTCGCGTCCCTGACGCGATCGTGTCACATGCACAAACATTAACCCCACGCGACAGCGTGAGCGATGCGATCGCATCGTGAGGATTGCACACCACCCCAAAGGAGACAGAGAGTTGCGCTGACTTCCAGCCATGCGATCGCATGCATTAGGCGATCGCGTCATTCCCTCTTTTACCCATTCCACGCGATCGCGCAACCCACGCGATCGCGTCACCCCTACTACACCCCAGCCACGCGACCGCGTGCTCCATGCGATCACGACCCTTCCCTCCTCTTTCTTCTTCTTCTTTCCCCTTCTCCCTCCACCTCCGCTGCACTCCCCCCTGCGATCGCCACCCTCCCCGCCGCCCACAACAGCCGCGCCACCTCCAACCACCAACACCCTCAACCCCCGTCCCCAACCCTTCCTATCCCTACTACCCCTTCCTTTCCCGCAGCCCCTGCCCCGCACAGCAGCCACCGCCGCTGCACTGGACGCCATCATCGCCATTCCCCAGCCACCTCTCTGCCCCAATCTCCTTCCTTAGCCTTCCAGGTTCCGCAAAACGTCACCCTTCTTTCCATTCGTAATTACTTCATATTTTTACTAGTTTTATTTTAAGTGGATTAATTAGTATAGTTTACCCTTTTTAGTATATGATAGTTGACTTGATTGAAAATAAAAAGGAAGTAAGTTAGAGACTTTAACAGAATAGAAACAATCCACACCTTGTATATATAGCATTACATGTTAGCTAGTAAAGAACATTTCATCAAGGAGGAACACTAAAACCTTAAAGGCCACCCAAAACAATTTTTTTATGAGAATAATGGAAAATTTTAACTAAACCTGCATGACATATATGAAGGATATATGATTTATGAGTTTGAGAACATACAGCCTGTGAGTTTTGAGCTTAATTGTATGGTTACATTTAAACCATAATATTTTATTCCTGTGTGTTCCATCCTTCTCTTTTATTCTGGTGTTCTTTACTTTGTTTTAATCTATATGTCCAGTTATAAAATATAGATACATACCAAGAAAGTGATTGAGGCCTTGTTTGATTTTAACTCACTTATCCCAAATAAAGCTACCTTTTACATCACCCTTGTCAGCCCCCTTGAGCTTTAATCCCCTTGTCTTATAACCACATTACTAGCCTTAAGCAGAAAAACAAATTAAAAAAAATCCCAAGTTGAATCCTTGGTTAGCTTAAGATAGAAATTGTGTAATTGTTTAAGTGTGGGGAAAACTTTATGGGAACATGGATGATAGAAACAAAGGTAGAAGAGTTGAAAAGAATAAAGATGTTTTTAGAAGAGTTGAAAATAATAAAGATGTTTTAGGAAGCATGCTCATGTAAAATTAAAATAATTAATTACCATGTGCATTTAAAAAAAATGCAAATTAAAGCAAGTGCACATGAAGCAAAAATTAAAACTAATGCATGAGCATGTAATATCAAAAGTGGGAAAAACATGGGAAAACAGGTAAAGAAGCTTTGCTCTAGAAATTATGTATATTAGGTGAGATCCTAGACTAATTAAGGATTCACTTATTAGCTCACTTAGCCTTATACATATACCCTTACCTTTACCTTGGCCCCATTACAACCTTAATTAAATACCTCATGATTTTTGGTATGTTTATATTTTATAATTGTTGATTGGTTAGATGAAGAACGAAGTTATAGAAAGTAAGGATAAAAAGAAGAATAGAGTGATTAACCTAATAAACACTGAGTGATTAGAGAGTAAACACAAATCCAGTGAGGGTTCAATAACTCATCAACATATATCTATGCTTAATTTGTTAATTGTCTTGCAAGTTTATAAAATATTTTTCTTCCCATCTCAAGTGTAAAAGTGCTTTAACATGATTAAAGGTTGGCTATGTACATATGATTCCTTGAGAATGTGAATTGATTTAACTACATGTAAGCTTTATATATGAGTGAATAAAATTAGAATTGCATTATGCATTTAGTTAGTTGCATTTAGATTAGAATTGCATTGCATGGCATTTGATGAGCGGATAATTTGTATGCTTTTTGGCATTGTTTTTAGTATGTTTTTAGTATGTTCTAGTTAGTTTTTAGTATATTTTTATTATTTTTTAGTTAAAATTCACTTTTCTAGACTTTACTATGAGTTTGTGTGTTTTTCTGTGATTTCAGGTATTTTCTGGTTGAAATTGAGGGTCCTGAGCAAAAATCTGATTCAGAGATTG
>NC_029774.3:91120249-91120566 GCF_000817695.3 Arachis duranensis | reverse complement strand
AAGGACTGCAGATGCTGTTGGATTCTGACCTCCCTGCACTCGAAGTGGATTTTCTGGAGCTACAGAAGCTCAATTGGCGCGATCTCAACGGCGTTGGAAAGTAGACATCCTGGTCTTTCCAGCAATATATGATAGTTCATACTTTGCCCAAGATTTGATGGCCCAAACCGGCGTTGAAAGTCACCATCAGAATTCCCAGCGTTAAACGCCGGAACTGGCACGAGGATGGGAGTTAAACGCCCAAACTGGCACCAAAGCTGGCGTTTAACTCCAAGAAGAGTCTCTACACGAAAATGCTTCAATGCTCAGCCCAAGCA
>NC_029774.3:91119840-91120160 GCF_000817695.3 Arachis duranensis | reverse complement strand
AACCCTAGGCTACTAGTTTTCTATAAGTAGGACCTTTTACTATTGTATTTTCATCTTTTGATCACTTTAGATCTTAGATCATTGGGAGGCTGGCCTCACGGCCATGCCTAGACCTTGTTCTTATGTATTTTCAACGGTGGAGTTTCTACACACCATAGATTAAGGTGTGGAGCTCTGCTGTACCTCGAGTATTAATGCAATTACTATTGTTCTTCTATTCAATTCCGCTTGTTCTTGTTCTAAGATATCACTTGTTCTTCAACTTGATGAATGTGATGATCCGTGACACTCATCATCATTCTCACCTATGAACGTGTGCC
>NC_029774.3:91118695-91119210 GCF_000817695.3 Arachis duranensis | reverse complement strand
GGATACTTGCTATCAATTAATGATTTGATTCAACATTTCAAGTATGTTGCCTTTTCTGTTGAGAAAGGTTTAATGTTTGAATCATATCTCTTCTTGTTAGCCAAGTTATTAATTTTTAAAATCAAATCTTTTTAAAATGTTTTTCAAATCATATCTTCTCAATCACATCTTTTTAAAACCAATCATATCTTCCTAATCACATCTTTTTTTAAAATAGTTTTCAATCATATCTTTTTGATTTCTAATTTCAAAAATCTTTTTCAAAAATCACTTTACTTCTTTCTCAATCTTGGTTTTCGAAAATCAATTAAAGTTTTTCAAAATGTTTTCAAAATATTTTACTTAATTTTCAAAAATTTCTTCCCCTCTTCTCACATCTTTCTATTTATAGACTAACACTCCTCCACTATCAACAATTCGAACTCTATCTCTCTTGATAAGTTCGAATTCTTCTTCTTCTACCTCCTCCTTCTATTCTTCTTTTCCTCTGACATCTCAAGGAATCTCTATACTGT
>NC_029774.3:91117699-91118682 GCF_000817695.3 Arachis duranensis | reverse complement strand
TCAAGGAATCTCTATACTGTGACATAGAGGATTCCATATTTTCTTGTTCTCTTCTCTTTCATATGAGCAGGAGCAAAGACAAAAGCATTCTTGTTGAGGCTGATCCTGAACCTGAAAGGACCTTGAAGCTAAAGCTAAGAGAAGCTAAGGCACAATTCTCTATAGAGGACCTAACAGAAATCTTCAAAGAAGAAGAACCCATGGCAGCCGAAAACAACAACAATGCCAACAATGCAAGGAATGTGCTGGGTGACTTTACTGCACCTACTCCCAATTTCTATGGGAGAAGCATCTCTATCCCTGCCATTGGAGTAAACAACTTTGAGCTTAAGCCTAAATTAGTTTCTCTAATGTAACAGAATTGCAAGTTCCATGGACTTCCAGATCCTCATCAGTTTTTAGCTGAATTCTTGCAAATCTGTGACACTGTCAAGACCAATGGGGTTGACCTTGAGGTCTATAGACTTATGCTATTCCCTTTTGCTGTAAGAGACAGAGCTAGAGTATGGTTGGACTCACAACCTAAAGAGAGCCTGAACTCTTGGGAAAAGCTAGTCAATGCCTTCTTGGAAAAGTTCTTTCCACCTCAAAAATTGAGTAAGCTTAGAGTGGAAGTCCAAACCTTCAGACAGAAGGAAGGAGAATCCCTCTATGAAGCTTGGGAAAGATACAAACAATTAATCAGAAAGTGTCCCTCTGATATGCTTTCTGAATGGAGCATCATAGGTATTTTCTATGATGATCTGTCTGAACTATCCAAGATGTCTTTGGATAGCTCTGCTGAAGGATCTCTTCATCTGAAGAAGACGCCTACAGAAGCACAAGAGCTAATTGAAATGGTTGCAAATAACCAATTCATGTACACTTCTGAAACGAATCCTGTGAACAATGGGATTAATCAGAAGAAAGGAGTTCTTGAGAATGATACTCTGAATGCCATATTGGCTCAAAACAAAAATATTGACTCAGCAAGTCAATATGAT
>NC_029774.3:91115835-91117129 GCF_000817695.3 Arachis duranensis | reverse complement strand
CTAAATACCTTGGAGCAATCATGAAGCTAAATGACAAGTTATTTGGGAATGAGACTTGGGAGGATGAATCCCCTTTGCTCACCAAAGAACTGGATGACTTGTCTAGGCAGAAACTACCTCAAAAGAGACAAGATCCTGGGAAGTTCTCAATACCTTGTGCCATAGGCACCATGACCTTCAAGAAGGCTCTGTGTGACCTAGGGTCAAGTGTAAATCTCATGCCTCTCTCTGTAATGGAGAAGCTAGGGATCTTTGAGGTGCAAGCTGCAAAAATCTCACTAGAGATGGCAGACAACTCAAGAAAACAAGCTCATGGACTTGTAGAGAATGTTCTGGTAAAAGTTGAAGACCATTACATCCCTGCTGATTTCATAGTCCTAAAGACTGGGAAGTGCATGGATGAATCCATCATCCTTGGCAAACCCTTCCTAGCCACAGCAAAGGCTGTGATTGATGTTGATAGAGGAGAATTGATCATTCAAGTGAATGAAGAATCCTTTGTGTTTAAGGCTCAAGGATATCCCTCTGTCACCATGGAGAGGAAGCATGAAGAGCTTCTCTCAAAACAGAGCCAAACAGAGCCCCAACAGTCAAATTCTAAGTTTGGTGTTGGGAGGCCGCAACCAAATTCTAAGTTTGGTGTTGAACCCCCACATTCAAACTCTAAGTTTAGTGTTGGGAGGTTCCAACATTGCTCTGAACATCCCTGAGGCTCCATGAGAGCCCTCTGTCAAGCTACTGACATTAAAGAAGCGCTTGTTGGGAGGCAACCCAATGTTATATTTTATCTATTCTTCCTTTGTTATTTTATGTTTTCTGTAGGTTGATGATCATGAGAAGTCACAAAATCAATTGAAAAAGCAAAAACAGAAAGAAAAACAGCACACCCTGGAGGAGACTTAGCTGGCGTTTAAACGCCAGTAAGGCTAGCAGATGGGCGTTTAACGCCCAGTCTGGCACCATTCTGGGCGTTTAACGCCAGAAAGAGGCACCAGACTGGCGTTAAATGCCAGAAATAGGCAAGAACTTGGCGTTAAACGCCAGAAATGGGCACCAGCCCGGCGTTTAATGCCAGATTTGGCACAAAGAGCAATTTTGCTCACCACTTGGTGCAGGGATGACTTTTCCTTGACACCTCAAGATCTGTGGACCCCACAGGATCTCCACCTACCCCATCACTCTCTCTCTTCTTCACCCATTCACCAATCACCTCAACACCTCTTCCCCAAAAACCCTTCACCTATCAAATCCCATCTTTCTCTTCACCACTCACATCCATCCTTCATAAAACCCC
>NC_029774.3:91113337-91114455 GCF_000817695.3 Arachis duranensis | reverse complement strand
ATGCTTAAACAGTGCATATGTATCTTGAATTTGTGGTTCATGAATGTTGGCTCTTGAAAGAATGATGAAAAAGGAGACATGTTACTGAGGATCTGAAAAATCATAAAAATGATTCTTGAAGCAAGAAAAAGCAGTGAATACAAAAAAAAAGGAGAAAAAGAAAGAGATAAAAGTGTGATCCAAGGCAAAAAGAGTGTGCTTAAGAACCCTGGACACCTTTAATTGGGGACTCTAGCAAAGCTGAGTCACAATCTGAAAAGGTTCACCCAGTTATGTGTCTGTGGCATATATGTATGTTCACCCAAGTATGTGTCTGTGGCATGTATGTATCCGGTGGTAATACTGGAAGACAGAATGCTTTGGGCCACAGCCAAGACTCATAAAGTAGCTATGTTCAAGAATCATCATACTTAACTAGGAGAGTCAATGACACTATCTGGATTCTGAGTTCCTAAAGAAGCCAATCATTCTGAATTTCAAAGGATAGAGTGAGACGCCAAAACTATTCAGAGGCAAAAAGCTAAAAGCCCCACTCATATAATTAATACTAATCATCATAGATGTTTTTGGAATTCACTGTATATTCTCTTCTTTTTATCTTAGTTGATTTTCAGTTGCTTGAGGACAAGCAACAATTTAAGTTTGGTGTTGTGATGAGCGGATAATTTGTACGCTTTTTGGCATTGTTTTTAGTATGTTTCTAGTAGGATTGAGTTAGTTTTTAGTATATTTTTATTAGTTTTTAGTTAAAATTCACTTTTCTGGACTTTACTATGAGTTTATGTGTTTTTCTATGATTTCAGGTATTTTCTGGCTGAAATTGAGGGACATGAGCAAAAATCTGATTCAGAGACTAAAAAGGACTGCAAATGCTGTTGGATTCTGACCTCCCTGCACTCGAAGTGGATTTTCTGAATCTACAGAAGCCCAATTAGCGCGCTCTCAACGGCGTTGGAAAGTCGACATCCTGGGCTTTCCAGCAATATATGATAGTCCTTACTTTGCTCAATATTTGATGGCCCAAACCGGCATTCAAAGTCACCATCAGAATTCCCAGCGTTAAACGCCAGAACTGGCACAAGGATGGGAGTTAAACGCCCAAACTGGCATAAAAGCTG
>NC_029774.3:91111008-91112530 GCF_000817695.3 Arachis duranensis | reverse complement strand
CCCTTACTCGCGTAAGGTTTATTACTTGGACGACCCAGTACACTTGCTGGTTAGTTGTGCGAAGTTGTGTTTATGCCATGGTATTGAACACCAAGTTTTTGGGTTCATCACCGGGGATTATTTGATTTGTAGTGATCACAATTTCGTCCACCAGCATTCCACCACTTCAACCTTACTTTTTACCTTGGATATAGCATGAGGACATGCTATTGTTTAAGTGTGGGGAGGTTGATAAACCCATATTTTGTGATATATTTTGTGCTTAGTTTGAGTGATTTATTCAATCCTTCACCCACTTATTCATATTAATTGCATGGTTTTACTTTCCCTTCCTTATTATGTGATGTATGTGAAAAACATGTTTCCTATGCTTTAAAATTAATTATTTTAATTACCTTTATTTCCATTCGATGCCATGATTAGTGTGTTGAGTAGTTTCTGATCTTCTAAGGCAGGAATGACTTAAAGGATGGAAAAGGAAACATACAAAAATGGAAAGAAAGCATAAAACGGAGTTTATGAAGAAACTGGCAGCGACGCGACCGCATGGACGACGTGGCCGCATGCCAAGCGCGAAGAAGCAGCGATGCGGCCGCATGACTGACGCAACCTCGCGCCTAAAGAAGAACACTTATGACACGGCCGCATGACTGACACGACCGCGTGACAAGGAAGACTCCAATTGGCGCGACCGCGTGACCCACACGGACGCGTGACAGAGGCCACGCACCAGAAATTGCAGAAAATACTCATAGCGGATTCTGAAGCCCTTTTTGACCCAAATCCAAGTCCAAAAGGCATAGACCAGGGGTTATGAAGTGAGGGAATGCATTCCATTCAAGGAATCGAATTTTTGGTTACTTTCCATGATTTAGGTTTAGTTGGAGAGAGGTTCTCTCCTCTCTCTTTAGGATTAGGATTTATGACTTCTCTTAGTTTTAGGAGTGACTCTTGATCCCAGGTTCAGTGTTCTTTTACTTTATATTTATTTCTTATTTTCAGATACTTTAATGCTTATATTAGTTATGTTGACTTTATTTATTTATTCCAGCATTTGAGTTAATTATTTACTTTTATAATTTAATTTATGAATTATTCCATGTCACAGATTATTGTTTGAATTAATGATAATTGAGGTATTTTTAGTTTATGATTGCTTGCTTTTATTTACGTTACCATTGCTTCCGATCTGAAGATATTTTATTCCAGCAATTTACTTTTTCCCCCTTTTGGTCTTGGTTAAGAAATCAGTAACTCAACAGTTATCAAACTCAGCGTAAGTGATAAATCTTGCTAATTGAACTGAACTTCAATAATCCCCAACCTTTTCTTAGGAAATAAATAGGATTCGAAGGTCAAACTAATTAGTCCCTTGATTTTCCTTTGCTTTAGCAAAGGTCAACTAAGTGGAATTTGATGGTGTTTTTGTGGAAAAATGAATTTCCAACACACAAATCCAACCGGCAAGTGTACCGGGTCGCATCAAGTAATAATAACTCACAAGAGTGAGGTCGATCCCACA
>NC_029774.3:91108763-91110391 GCF_000817695.3 Arachis duranensis | reverse complement strand
TAATTGATCCATGTGCCTTTGAGTGATGATGTGGGCTTTTCTTGCTTTGGATTTGAGGAGAAATGGGTTTGGTTGGCCTTGATTCAATTTGGAAAGGAATTGAATTTAAATGGAATTTTGGTTGAGTTTTGGCCCATGAGTGTTTGCTCCCAGGAGGCTGCCCTGCCCTTGTGGAGGGCAGGGCAGAAAATGGTGTGTGCGGCCATTGGTGCGTGCGAGTTGGGCGCTGATGCTTGCAGGATGCTGCCCTGCCCTTGTGGAGGGCAGGGCAGAAAATTGATGCATGGTGCGTGCTTTTGGTGCGGCCAGGAGCGAGCTTGGTGCGGCAGAATTTTCCTTGGTGCGTATGATGCTTGTTGGTGCGCAAGGATGCTGCCCTGCCTGCGCCAAGGGCAGGGCAGGAAGAGTTTGATGCGCCAGAATTGTGGAGTGCGCACGCTGAGGCTGCCAGGGACGTGCCATGGTGCCCTTGTGTGTGCCAAGCCTAAGCCTTTACTTCCTAGAGGTCTTGTGTTCGAAACTTGGTGGAGGAAGTTGTTGCAATTTTTCCTTGAATTTTCTTGAAGAAAACACGACATTGCCCTCCAAGAGGGCATTCTGCTCTCCTTGAGGGCAGACTTCCTTGGTTTCCTTGTGTCTCCCTCTTCGAGCCTTGGTGGCATGCATGGGTGACATTTTCGCTTGTTTTTGGCCCTTAAAGATGCTTTCCGTTCCTACCTCAATTGTACGCCAAATATGGGTTGCTATATATCGTTGGAAAGCTCTGAATGTCAGCTTTCCAACGCAACTGAAAGCACATCAATTGGACGTCTGTAGCTCATGTTATAGCCATTTGAAGGAGGCATGGTCATGCTGTGAGCGCCCAGATTTTAACTTAGCGAAAATTTTGCTTCTAATCCTCAATGTGCATCACGATTCTGCCCTGCCCTTGGCAAGGGCAGGGCAGTGTGCGTGCTGGCTGCTTCCTTCCTTGATTTGGTCATGGGCCACGCTTTTAAAAGCGTGGCCTAAGGCTCCAAAGTGTACCCCAACTTCAAAGTGTACCCCAAAGCTCTTTTTTTCTCCTTTTTTGCGCTTCTTTGCTTCTTTTTCTTCTTATTTCCTACAAGATTTATAAAATTAAAATATCAAGAAAATATATCATTTAAGTACAAAAAGCATTCAATATTTATGCACAAATCATCAATTTCTTGTATGGAAAAGCATAGAAAATGGGTATATGATAACTTGTCATCACAACACCAAACTTAAACCTTGCTTGTCCCCAAGCAAGAAAAGAATCATGCAATAGAAATTGACAATCCAAGGTAAGAAGAGTAGCAAGTTAATGTTCATGGCAAGCTAGTTTTCTATGCATGCTTCAATCACAAAAGAAATGTAAATGATTGATGCTTCTATCTAGCTCATTTTATGAAATCTTTTCTTTGTAATTCTTCCTTGAAACAAGCTTTTGATTTATTATTATTTTATTTTTTGCTTTGCCCCATGAGTTAATAACAAAGCTACGACTTCTAAATGCTTTGTTTTCAAGTATTACCACTTGATACATAAGCACCACAAGCATTTAATTAGAGGACTTCATTAAGCTCATCATTTTTTTTTCTTGACTCTCTAATCATTGATGCTCA
>NC_029774.3:91084080-91105473 GCF_000817695.3 Arachis duranensis | reverse complement strand
CTTTGAGTGATGATGTGGGCTTTGCTTGCTTTGGATTTGAGGAGAAATGGGTTTGGTTGGCCTTGATTCAATTTGGAGAGGAATTGAATTTAAATGAAGTTTTGGTTGAATTTTGGCCCATGATGCTCCCAGGAGGCTGCCCTGCCCTTGTGGAGGGCAGGGCAGAAAATTGATGCATGGTGCGTGCTTTTGGTGCGGCCAGGAGCGAGCTTGGCGCGGCAGAATTTTCCTTGGTGCGTATGATGCTTGTTGGTGCGCAAGGATGCTGCCCTGCCCGCGCCAAGGGCAGGGCAGGAAGAGTTTGATGCGCCAGAATTGTGGAGTGCGCACGCTGAGGCTGCCAGGGACGTGCCATGGTGCCCTTGTGTGTGCCAAGCCTAAGCCTTTACTTCCTAGAGGTCTTGTGTTCGAAACTTGGTGGAGGAAGTTGTTGCAATTTTTCCTTGAATTTTCATGAATAAAACACGACATTGCCCTCCAAGAGGGCATTCTGCCCTCCTTGAGGGCAGACTTCCTTGGTTTCCTTGTGTCTCCCTCTTCGAGCCTTGATGGCATGCATGGGTGACATTTTCGCTTGTTTTTGGCCCTTAAAGATGCTTTCCGTTCCTACCTCAATTGTACGCCAAATATGGATTGCTATATATCGTTGGAAAGCTCTGAATGTCAGCTTTCCAACGCAACTGAAAGCACATCAATTGGACGTCTGTAGCTCAAGTTATAGCCATTTGAAGGAGGCATGGTCATGCTGTGAGCGCCCAGATTTTAACTTAGCGAAAATTTTGCTTCCAATCCTCAATGTGCATCACGATTCTGCCCTGCCCTTGGCAAGGGCAGGGCAGTGTGCGTGCTGGCTGCTTCCTTCCTTGATTTGGTCATGGGCCACGCTTTTAAAAGCGTGGCCTAAGGCTCCAAAGTGTACCCCAACTTCAAAGTGTACCCCAAAGCTCTTTTTTTCTCCTTTTTTTGTGCTTCTTTGCTTCTTTTTCTTCTTATTTCCTACAAGATTTATAAAATTAAAATATCAAGAAAATATATCATTTAAGTACAAAAAGCATTCAATATTTATGCACAAATCATCAATTTCTTGTATGAAAAAGCATAGAAAATGGGTATATGATGACTTGTCATCAGAATTAAGATTCAACTTTCATTATTATTGACAAGAATAACTAAGTCTGGACTTCCAATTTCTCATACCTTGCCAAAAGGTTTACTTTACAGTATTTATTTATTTTAATTGCCATTTAAATTATTTGCCATATTCATTCCTCATTTTCAACCCCCAAAAACACTGTTTTGCATAACCAATAATAATTCATACTTCCCTGCAATTCCTTGAGAAGACGACCCGAGGTTTAATACTCGGTTATCAATTTTAAAAAGGGGTTTGTTACTTGTGACAACCAAAATGTTTGTAAGAAAGAACTTTTGTTGGTTTAAGAGTTATACTTGCAACGAGTACTTAATTGTGAAGATTCTTAGACCATGCAAAAATCCTCTCTTCACATGCGCTGGTACCTATGCGTACGCACACTTTGCTGAATTTCCACTTGTGTGTACGCACAAAAAGTTATGCACACGTACGCTTGCTAATTTCCTTCTTCTGCGTACGCACAGATGGTTGTGTGCACGCACGCATGGTTGTGTGCTTTCTCCTTGTTTTCTTCATGTTTTCTCCCTTTGTACATGCTTCCTTCCACTTTTGCATATCCATTCTTGCCTCTTTGATCTGAAATCACTCAACAAACATGTCATGGCATCAAATAGAATAAAAGTTGAATTAAATTGCTCAATTTAAGCACAAAAATGCATGTTTTCACATTTAGGTTCAATTTAGGGATCAAACACAAAAGTATGTTATTTTGGTGCTTAAGTGTAGGTTTACGGGATAAAATCCACTCAAATCAAGCCAAAATATCTCATCAAATATGGACTCATCATTACCGCCTTCTAATGCCAACGTCGGTACCAACCTCAATCATGGTGATAGGGTCTCTTCCTCAGCTACCATGAGTAATGTACGTCCTCCCCCACAATTCAACACAGGTGCTGGACCCGAGATTCAGGACCTGGAAGATCCCTATCTCATCAGTTTCCCAAAGAAGAAGAAAGTAAACAAAGAGAAAGGTTGTGTCGAAGCCTCTGGGACTCCGACTTCGTTTGGTTGCATCTTGGGAAAGGAGTTTCGAGCTCTAGAATTTGTAGATGAATTCCTTATTACCAAAGACGTTGAATTGGGACTAGCCAAGCTACCCCTTGAGGAAACCATACCCAGAGTTCAAAGAATGCTACTTCGTTCTACTACTCTCGTTTGAGATGTCGAGCAAGAACTTGTAATCTTTCATTTTGAGCAAGTCGGACAGGGAAAAGCGTTAGATGAGGCAAAGTTGAAAGCTCGCAACTTGAATACATCTTTGGATATTCTCAAGGCTGAGAAGGAATCTCTTCAAACTGAGGTTAAGACTTTAGAAGAGGCAAGAAAGACTTTTGATAAAAAGAAGAAAATTATAAGAAATAAATCTCCGATCTTATACAGAATATTAAAGAACTCGACATCTCAGTTAGAAACGCTGAGCACGCTGTTATAAATAGAGTTTCCGATGCTGAGCAAAATATGATTGAACAAGTCAAATTCTTGGCTCTCGATCTGGACGTTTCCGAGATTGGAACTTTCAAGAAGGTGATTGATGGAAAGATAGTTGACATAGTATAATCTTGTCAAAAATCCCTTAGTAATTTTTGTTTTGGCATTCGGTTTTTGCCTTTATGGACAAATGGACAAATTTCTTCCCATTTTTTTGGGAATCATTATAACTTTTGTCAAACAAACCTTATTTAAGTATTTACACTTAATCGCTTTAGATTTGTTTTTATGTTTCATCATTTTCCCACTTTGATGTGTTCTGCTATTAAGATAATGCTCATATGCTTATCTTCCTATTAGGTCGGTATTTAAGCTTTTTATACTAATTTAAATTCAACAATTTATAACGCATGCAAATAATTGGAGAAATTTATCAAATAAATTATTTTATGGATGTACTTTCATTCATATAACTTCGAAATAAGGCCTCATTAAAAACCTATAACAATAGGAAAAGAGTTCCTTTTATTACAACATTGGGAATGCTCAAGAATAGTACCTCTTTAAATGGATGGCATTCCAAGTCCAAGGAATCTCAGACCCATCCAAATTTTCCAACACATAGGCTCCCTTACCCAAATTTGCTCGATTTCTGAATGGCTCTTTCCAAGCGGGACTGAGTTTTCCTTGACTTCCTAGGGTGTCGGCATCAGCTTGTTTTAACACCAAGTCACCTGCCTGGAAGCTCCTAACACTAACATTTGCATTGTACCTTTTT
Organism: Arachis duranensis; assembly: GCF_000817695.3. Lineage (NCBI taxonomy): Eukaryota > Viridiplantae > Streptophyta > Magnoliopsida > Fabales > Fabaceae > Arachis > Arachis duranensis. The sequence continues at coordinate 91,102,111 of NC_029774.3, read as the reverse complement.
GCTACTCTCTATTTCAATGCTTGTTCTATCAAATTAGTAGTTGTCTTTACCTCACCGACAAGTTCCATGTTAGAGTGATTTTTCATACTTCCAAGGAGTAACATTGGACTAGGCTCTCCGACTTCTATCAGAATCATAGCTTCATCTCCATAAGTGAGCTTAAATGGTGTCTCTAGTAGAAGACTGAGGTGCGGTCTAATAAGACCAAAGTACTGATCATACCTCACCGGCCCATAAATTCGAAAAGTCGTCTAGCCTTTTCCTCAATTCGTTAAGGATCACCTTATTGGCAGCTTCTACTGGACATTGACTTGAGGATATTCTACAGACATGAATACTTGACGAATTCCCAATTTGTTAAAAAACTCACAGAACTTGGCATCTACGAACTAAGTTCCATTGTCTGTGACAATCACTTATGGAATCCCAAATTTTGTCAGTACTCCCGCCATATGAACTTTCGACATTAAGCTGCCATTATTTTTTATAGTGGCATGGCTTCAACCCATTTGATAAAATAATCTATCACCACTATTAAGAACTTAACCTAACCCGGTTCTTGGGAAAATGGTCCCAAGAGATCAACTTCCCATTTGCAAAAGGCCTAGTTGGAATGACAGAAATGAGCTCCTGAGGTGTAGCTTGATGCGAATTCCCGTGAAACTGACATTACTAGCATTTCTTCACGTAATCAATTACATCTTTCATTATTGTTGGCTAGTAATATCCAGCCCTGACAACCTTCTGGGCTAATGATTTTCTCTTATGTAATATTCACAACACCCTTCATGAATCTCTTACAGTACATACGTTATTTTCTAGGGTGTTAAACATTTCAATAGGGGCTGTGAGATGTCTCTTTTATACAACTAACCATTAATCATGGTGTAGTTTGTTGCTTTCATTCTAAAATTCTTAGCTTCTTTGGAATCACTAGGTAAAATTCGGTGTTTTAAATACATTAAAATTGGATCTAGCCAAGTTTTAGTATTACTAGAGTGTGAGATTGTGACCTGGAGATGCCAACCAAAGGTTCGAAGAGCACCTCTTGTATTAGGCTCTGATTTCCACCTCCAGGTTTATTACTTGCTAGTTTTGATAATACATAAGCTCATATGTTTTATTCTCTTGGCACATGCTTGATATAAAGGAATTAAAATGTGAAATTTCATATTGTACCTTCTTTAGGTATAGCTATAACAGAGAATCTCGAACTAGATATTCACCATTAACTTGGGAAGTTACAATTTGAGAATCACTAAATGTTGTGAGATCCGTTACGCCGACTTCCCTAGCTAATGCCAATCATACAATTAAATCTTCATACTCAACTTGGTTGTTTGAAATAGGAAAATTGAATTTAATAGAGGCCTCAATAACCATGTCATCTCCATTGGTGAGGATCAAACCAGCACCTCCATTTTTTGTATTGGACACTCCGTCAACATAGAGTTCCCATCTCGGAAAATCGGTAGATGAATACGTCATCTCAGCTAGAAAGTCAACAATTGCTTGTACTTTTATAGCAAAACGTGGCTCATATTGGATATCAAATTGTGATAATTCAATCGACCAACTTATCATGTGACCCGCCTAATTTGGCTTCTGCAAAACGTTTTGTATCGGTTGATCGGTTCGAACGATTATTAGGTGATTTTGGAAATATTGTCTCAACCTCATGCCGATGTTAATAATGCAAAAGCCAGCTTTTCTAACTTTGTGTATCTTAATTCTGATCCTTGAAGGACTTTACTGATAAAATACATAAGTCGCTGATGTTTACTTTCATCCTCTAATATTAGAGCTGAAGCCATTGACTCATTAGTTATTGACAAATATAGGTATAACAGCTTTCCGATTTTTGGTCTCTCTAGGACCAGAAGAGATGATAGTAAGTTTTTAAAATGGGTGAAAGCATTTTCACATTCCTCTGTCCACGTTGATGAGCGAATAATTTATACGCTTTTTGGCATTATTTTTAGGTAGTTTTTAGTATGTTTTAGTTACTTTTTAGTATAGTTTTATTAGTTTTTATGCAAAAATCATATTTCTGGACTTTACTATAATTTTGTGTGTTTTTCTGTGATTTCAGGTATTTTCTAGCTGAAATTGAGAGACCTAAGCAAAAATCTGACTCATAGGCTGAGAAAGGACTGCAGATGCTGTTGGATTCTAACCCTCCTACACTCGAAGTATATTTTCTGGAGCTACAGAAGCCCAATTAGCGCGCCCTCAATTGCGTTGGAAAGTAGACATCTTGGACTTTCCAGAAATGTATAATAGTCCATACTTTGCCCGAGATATGATGGCCCAAATAGGCGTCCAAACGCCCACCAGAGACCCTTTTCTGGCGTAAAACGCCAGAACTGGCACCAAAGCTAGAGTTAAACTCCAAGGATGGCCTATGCACGTGAAAGCTTCAAGGCTCAACCCAAACACACACAAAGTGGGCTTTCGGAAGTGGGTTTCTGCACTATCTACTCATTTTCTGTAAACCTAGTTTACTAGTTTAGTATAAATAGCACTTTTTACTATTGTATTCGAGGCCTTTGACCTTTTGGGAGTTCTTCGAACCCTTTTTTGGAGGCTGGCCATTCGGCCATGCCTAGACCATTGTGTTCTTATGTATTTTCAATGGTGGAGTTTCTACACTTCATAGATTAAGGTGAGGAGCTCTGCTGTTCCTCATGAATTAATGCAAGTACTATGGTTTTTCATTCAATTTACGCCTACTTCTTCTCCAAGATATACTCTTGTACGTAATTCAGTTAAGTCAGACTGAAGTAGTGACTCGTGACAATCACCCTCTATATTTAGTACTCGCTTAGCCAAGATCCGCGTGCCTGACAACCACAAAGCGGTCTACATGATGTTCAATGTAGTCATTGGATGCCAACTGGAGTACATTCTCTTGGGTCTCTGATCCATGCATTTGACTAGCATCTCCTGACAACAGAGCATTCAAATCAGTGAAATCAGAACCTTCGTGGTATAGGCTAGAAATAATTGGCAGCATTCCTAAGATCCGGAAAGTCTAAACCTTGTCTGTGGTATTCCGAGTAGGATCTAGGAGGGGATGATTGTGACGAGCTTCAAAGTCGCGACTATTGGGCGCAGTGATAGTGTGCAAAAGGATCAATGGATCTTATTCTGACACAAGCGAGAACCGACAAATGATTAGCCTTGCGGTGAGAACCGTAGCCGGACCATTTTTACTGAGAGGATGGATGCTAGCCATTGACAACGGTGATCCACCAACTTATAGCTTGCCATGGAAGGGAGTACGCATGATTGGATGAGGACAGTAGGAAAGTAGAGGTTCAGAGGCAACAAAGCATCTCCAAACGCTTATCTGAAATTCTCACCAAGGAACTACATAGGTGACTTTATTTTGTTTTATGTTTTATTGTTCTTTTTACTATCAAACCTCATAACCATTTGAATCCGCCTGACTGAGATTTACAAGATGACCATAGCTTACTTCAATCCGACAATTTCTGTGGGATCGACCCTTACTCACGTAAGGTATTACTTGGACGACCCAATGCACTTGCTGGTCAGCTATGCGGAGTTGTGAAAATTGTGAATCACAATTTCGCATACCAAGTTTTTGGTGCCGTTGTCGGGGATTGTTCGAGTTTAGACAATTGACGGTTCATCTTGTTGCTTAGATTAGGTAATTTTCTTCTTGTTTCAACCTTTATTTTATTTTCAAAAAGTTTTCAAAAATCTTTCAAAAAATTTTTCTTCTTTTTCGATTTTCCAAAAATTTTTCGAAAAATTTTTTTTATAAAATCATAAAAAACCAAAAAAATATTTTTGTGTTTCTTGTTTGAGTCTAGTGTCAAATTCTAAGTTTGGTGTCAATTGCATGTTTTCAAATTTTCTCAAGCTTTCGAAAAAAAATTTCATGCATTGTGTTCTTCATTGATCTTCAAGTTGTTCTTGATGATTTTCCTTGTTCTGATCTTTAACTTCTCCTGTTTTGTGTCTTTTCTTGTTTTTTATATGCATTTTCAAATCCATAGTGTCTAAACATTAAAAATTTCTAAGTTTGGCATCTTGCATATCTTTGTTTTCTTAAAAATTTTCAAAAATATGTCATTGATGTTCATCATGATCTTCAAAGTGTTCTTGGTGTTCATCTTGATATTCAAAGTGTCCTTGCATGCATTACTTGTTTTGATCTTGCATTTTTATGTTTTATTTCATTTTGTTATTTTTCTCTCTCTTCATTAAAAATTCAAAAAATCAAAAATATCTCTTTTCAAGTAAATAGTACAGAGAAATGAAGATTCAGAACATACAGCAGAGGAATCACAGAGAAAAAGCTGGGCGTTTAGAAAAATGTCCAATAAGGAAGGAATTCTGGCGTTTAACGCCAGCCAGGGTATTTGGCTGGGCATTAAACGCCCAAAGAGGTAGCATTCTGGGCGTTAAACACCGGAATGGATAGCATCCTGGGCGTTTAACGCCAGGATGACATAGGGGAGGTAATTTCGTTTCAAATTCAAATTTTTTTCAATTTTTCATGTTTTAAATCATAATTTTAAAATCTTATCTTTTCACATTTTCAAAAATTCTTGCTAACAATTAATGTTTTGATTCAAAAATTTCATGTTTGTTACTTTCTTGTTAAGAAAGGTTTAATCTTTGAATTCTAGAATCATATCTTTTAGTTTCTTGTTAGTCAAGTCATCAATTTTAAAAATCAAATCTTTTTCAATCATATCTTTTCAATCATATCTTTTTAAAAGCAAATCTTTTTCAATCAAATCTTTTTCAATCATATCTTTTCAATCATATCTTTTTAAAATCAAGTGTTTTTCAATCATATCTTTTTAAATTTTGATTTCAAAATCATTTTTCTAACGTCTTATCTTTTCAAAATTATTTTCAAATCTTTTTCAACTAATTACTATTTCTTATCTTTTTCAAAACCACCCAATCACTTTTCCACTTACAATTTTTGAAAATCACTAACCACTTTCGAAAACTCTCTCTCTCTCTCATCTCTTTCTATTTATTTGCTAACGCTTCTCTTCTACTTATAATTTGAACCCTCTCTCTGCCTCTGTGTTCGAATTCTTCTCATTCTCTCTCTACCTCATTCTTCTTTTCTTCTGACATCTCAAGGAATCTTTATACTGTGACGTAGAGGATTCCACAACCCCCTTTTGTTCTCTTCTTTTTCATATGAGCAAAAACAGGGATAAAAACATTCTTGTTGAAGCTTATCCTGAACCTGAAAGGACTCTAAAGAAGAAGCTAAGAAAAGCTAAAGCACAACACTCCGAAGAGGACCTTTCAGAGAATTTCGAAAAAGAAGTAGACATGGCAGTCGAACCCAACAACAATGCTAGAGATGCAAGGAAGATGCTTGGTGACTATGCTGCACCAACTTCCAACTTCTATGGAAGAAGCATCTCAATTCCTGCCATTGGAGGAAACAACTTTGAGCTTAAGCCTTAATTAGTTTCTCTAATATAGCAGAACTACAAGTTTCATGGACTTCCATCAGAAGATTCTCATCAGTTCTTAGCTGAATTCTTGCAGATCTTTGATACTGTTAAGACCAATGGGGTTGATCCCGAGGTCTACAGACTTGTGCTTTTCCCCTTTGCTGTGAGAGACAGAGCTAGGACATGGTTGGACTCACAACCTAAAGAAAGCCTGAACTCTTGGGAAAAGTTGGTCAATGCCTTCTTGACCAAATTCTTTTCACCTCAAAAGATGAGTAAGCTCAGAGTGGACGTCCAAACCTTCAGACAGAAGGAAGGTGAATCCCTTTATGAAGCTTGGGAAAAATACAAGTAATTAACCAAAAGATGTCCTTCTGACATGTTTCCAGAATGGAGCATCATATGTATATTCTATGATGGTCTGCCTGAAATGTCAAAGATGTCATTGGATCATTCTGCTGGTGGATCCCTTCATCTGAAAACACCTATAGAAGCCTAGGAATTCATTGAGATGGTTGCAAATAACCAGTTCATGTATACTTCTGAAAGGAATCCTGTGAATAATAGGGTGACTCAGAAGAAAGGAGTTCTTGAGATTGATACTCTGAAATGCCATATTGGCTCAGAACAAAATATTGACTCAGCAAGTCAATATGATTTCTCAGAATATGACTGGATTGCAAGCTGCATCTGGTAGTGCTAAAGAAGCTTCCTCTGAAGGAGAAGCTTATGACCCTGAGAATCCTGCAATGGAAGAGGTGAACTACATGGGAGAATCCTATGAAAACACCTATAATCCTTCATGGAGGAATCATCCAAATTTCTCATGGATGGATCAACAGAAGCCTCAACAAGGCATCAATAACAATAATGGTGGGAGAAATAAGTTTGGCAATAGAAAACATTTTCCATCATCTTATCAGCAACAGACAGAGAATTCTGAGCAGAGCCTTTCTGACTTAGCAACTATTGTCTCTGATCTATCTAAGACCACTCTCAGTTTCATGACTGAGGCACGGTCCTCCATAAGAAATTTAGAAGCACAGGTGGGTCAGCTGAGTAAAAGAGTTTCTGAAACTCCTCCTAGTACCCTCCTAAGCAATACAAAAGAGAGTCCCAAAAGAGAGTGCAAGGCCATAACCATATCCAAAGTGGCCGAACCTGGAGAGAGTGAAAAGGCAGTGATTCCCAGTGAGGAAGACCTCAAGGGACGTCCACTGACCAATAATAAGTTCCCTATTAAGGAACCAAAGGAATCTGAGGCTCATACAGAGACCATAGAGATTCTATTGAACTTACTATTGTCATTCATGAGCTCTGATAAGTATTCTTCCTTTGAAGAGGACGAAGACACTGTTGAAGAGCAGGTTGCTCAGTATCTAGGAGCAATCATGAAGTTGAATACCAAGTTATTTGGTAATGAGACTTGGGAGGATGAACCTCCATTGCTCATCAATGAACTGAATACATGGATTCAGCAAACATTGCCTCAAAAGAAACCGGATCCCGGAAAGTTCTTAATACCTTGCACTATAGGCACCATGAACTTTGAAAAGGCTCTGTGTGACCTGGGGTCAGGTATCAACCTAATGACACTCTCTATAATGGAGAAACTAGGGATCTTTGAGGTACAAGCTGCAAGAATCTCATTAGAGATGGTAGACAAATCAATAAAACAGGCTTATGGACTTGTAGAGGATGTCTTAGTGAAGGTTGAAGGCCTTTACATCCCTGCTGACTTCATAATCCTAGACACTGGGAAGGATGAGGATGAATCCATCATCCTTGGAAGACCCTTCCTAGCCGCAGCAAGGGCTATGATTGATGTGGATAGAGGAGAGTTATTCCTTGAATTGAATGAAGACTACCTTGTGTTCAAGACTCAAGGATATTCTTCTGTAAACATGGAGAAGAAGCATGAAAAGCTTCTTTCAATACAGAGTCAGACAGAGCCCCCACACTCAACTTCTAAGTTTGGTGTTGGGAGGCTACAACCATGTTCTGAGCATCTATGAAGCTCTGTAAGAGCTTCTTGTCAAGCTATTGACATTAAAGAAGCACTTATTGGGAGGCAACCCAATTTTATTTATCTATATTAATCACTTTCTCATTTTTATTTTCTAGTGTTAGTCTATATTTTCTATAGGTTGATGATCATGTGAAGTCATAAAAACAACTCCAAAATTGAAGCAGAATGAAAAACAGCATCAAAAATAGCACACCTTGGAGGACATGCTTACTAAGGTTTAAATGCCAGTAAGGATAGCAGAATGGGTGTTTAACGCCCAGTCTGGCAGCATTCTAGGCGTTAAAATCCAGAACTGGCAGTCAGACAAGCGTTTAACACCAGAAAGGGCTGTCTAGTGTCTGGCTGGCATTAAATGCCAGAAAGGGACACCAGCCTGGCGTTTAACGCCAGGAATGGTAGTAGTGGGCGTTTAAACGCCAGGAAGGTGTAGGGATAAGAATTCCTTGACACCTCAGGATCTGTGAACTCCACAGGATCCCCACCTACCCCACCTTACTCTCCCTCTTCTTCACACTTTTCCATAACACTATTCCCCAACACCCACATACCTCACCATTCAAATTCAAATCATTTCCCTCCCAAACCCACCCATTCTCCACACGGTTACCCTCTCTCCCTTACCCTATAAATAACCCTCCTTACAACCTTCCATTTCACACATCTCCAACACTTAACCCCCTTGGACGAATTCCCACACACATCTATCTCCTCTATTTCTTCTTCTTCTCCTCCTTTCTTTCCTCTTTTGCTCGAGGACGAGCAAATCTTTTAAGTTTGGTGTGAAAAAAAGCTCTGCTTTTTATTTTTCCATAACCATTAATGGCACCTAAGGCCGGAGAAACCTCTAGGAAGAGGAAAAGGAAGGCAGTTGCTTCCAACTCTGAGTCGTGGGAGATGGAGAGATTCATCTCAAAAGCCCATCACTAAAAAGAATATGGAGCAAACAAGAGAGTCCACTCATGGACCTCAATAAGACCATAGAGTCCCTCATTAAGAAATCCCTGAGATGCCTCAAGGGATGCATTTTCCTCCACACAACTGTTGGGAGCAACTCAACACCTCTTTAGGAGATTTGAGTTCCAACATAGAGCACCAAGAGCACTAAGGAGGGAGCACCAAGAGCACTCCATTATCCTGCATGAAATCAGAAAGGACCAAAGAGCCATGAGGGAGGAACAACAAAGGCAAGGAAGAGATATTGAGGAGCTCAAGCACTCCATAGGATCTTCAAGAAGAAGAACTAGCCGCCATCACTAAGGTAGACCCGTTCTTTAATTTCCTTATTATTTGTTTTTCTGTTTTTCGTTTTTTTATGCTTTATGTTTTGTCTATGTTTGTGTCTTTATACATGATCATTAGTGTCTAGTGTCTATGCCTTGAAGTTATGAATGTCCCATAAATCCTTCACCTTTCTTAAATGAAAAATGTTTCTAATTGCAAAAGAACAAGAAGTACATGAATTTCGAATTCTATCTTGAAATTAGTTTAATTATTTTGATGTGGTGGCAATACTTTTTGTTTTTTGAATGAATGCTTGAACAGTGCATATTTTTTATAGCGAAGTTTATGAATGTTAAAATTGTTGGCTCTTGAAAGAATAACGAAAAAGGAGAAATGTTATTGATAATCTAAAAAATAATAAAATTGATTCTTGAAGCAAGAAAAAGTAGTGAAAAATACAAAAATAGGCGAAAAAAAGAATGAAAAAGAAAAAGAAAGCAAAAAAAGCCAATAGCTCTTTAAACCAAAAGGCAAGAGCAAAAAGCTAGTAACCCTTTAAACTAAAAGGCAAGGGTAAAAAGGATCCAAGGTTTTTAGCATTAATGGATAGGAGGGCTCAAAGGAATAAAATCCTGGCCTAAGCGGCTAAATCAAGTTGTCCCTACCCATGTGCTTATGTCATGAAGGTCCAAGTAAAAAGCTTGAGACTGAGTGGTTAGAGTCGTGATCCAAAGCAAAAAGAGTGTGTTACTCTGGACACCTCTAACTGGGGACTCTAGCAAAGCTAAGTCACAATCTGAAAAGGTTCACCCAGTTATGTGTCTGTGGCATTTATGTATCCGGTGGTAATACTAGAAAACAAAATGCTTAGGGTCACGGCCAAGACTCATAAAGTAGCTGTGTTCAAGAATCAACATACTAAACTAGGAGAATTAATAACACTATCTGAATTCTGAGTTCCTATAGATGCCAATCATTCTGAACTTCAAAGGATAAAGTGAGATGCCAAAACTGTTCAGAAGCAAAAAGCTACGAGTCCCGCTCATCTAATTAGAACTAAGCTTCATTGATATTTTGAGATTTATTGTATATTCTCTTCTTTTTATCCTATTTTGTTTTTAGTTGCTTGGGGACAAGCAACAATTTGAGTTTGGTGTTGTAATGAGCGGATAATACGCTTTTTGGCATTATTTTTAGGTAGTTTTTAGTATATTTTAGTTACTTTTTAGTATAGTTTTATTAGTTTTTATGAAAAAATCACACTTTTGGACTTTACTATGAGTTTGTGTATTTTTCTGTGATTTCAGGTATTTTCTGGCTGAAATTGAAGGACCTGAGCAAAAATCAGACTCAGAGGCTGAGAAAGGACTGCAGATGCTGTTGGATTCTGACCCTCTTGCACTCCTAATTGGCCTGCTCTCAATTGCGTTGGAAAGTAGACATCTTGGGCTTTTCAATAATGTATAATAGTCCATACTTTGCCCGAGATATGATGGCCCAAACTGGCATCCAAACGCCCATTAGAGACCCTTTTCTGGCGTAAAACGCCGGAACTGGCACCAAAGCTGAAGTTAAACTCCAAGGATGGCCTATGCACGTGAAAGCTTCAAGGCTCAGCCCAAACACACACCAAGTGGGCCCGAAAGTGGATTTCTGCACTATCTACTCATTTTCTATAAACCTAGTTTACTAGTTTAGTATAAATAGCACTTTTTACTATTGTATTCGAGGTCTTTGACCTTTTGGGAGTTCTTCGAACCCTTTTTTGGAGGCTGGCCATTCGGCCATGCCTAGACCATTGTGTTCTTATGTATTTTCAATGGTGGAGTTTCTACACCTTATAGATTAAGGTGAGGAGTTCTGCTGTTCCTCATGAATTAATGCAAGTACTATGGTTTTTCATTCAATTTACGCCTACTTCTTCTCCAAGATATACTATTGTACTTAATTCAGTTAAGTCATACTGAAGGACTAACCCGTGACAATCACCCTCTATCTTCAGTACTCGCTTAGCCAAGATCCGCGTGCCTGACAACCACAAAGCGGTCTACATGATGTTCAATGTAGTCATTAGATGCCAGCTGGAGTATATTCTCTTGGGTCTCTGATCCATGCATTTGACTAGCATCTCCTAACAACAGAGCATTCAAATAAGTGAAATCAGAACCTTCCTGGTATAGGCTAGAAACAATTGATAGCATTCCTGAGATCCGGAAAGTCTAAACCTTGTCTGTGGTATTCCGAGTAAGATCTAGGAGAGGATGACTGTAACGAGCTTCAAACTCGCGACTGTTGGGCGCAGACAGTGTGCAAAAGGATCAATGGATCTTATTCCGACACAAGCGAGAACCGACAGATGATTAGCCTTGTAGTGAGAACCGTAGCCGGACCATTTTCATTGAGAGGACGGATGCTAGCCATTGACAATGGTGATCCACCAACTTACAACTTGCCATGGAAGGGAGTACGCATGATTGGATGAGGACAGTAGGAAAGTAGAGGTTCAGAAGCAACAAAGCATCTCCAAACGCTTATCTGAAATTCTCACCAAGGAACTACATAAGTGACTTTATTTTATTTTACGTTTTATTGTTCTTTTTACTATGAAACCTCATAACCATTTGAATCCACCTGACTGAGATTTACAAGATGACCATAGCTTGCTTCAAGCCGACAATCTCCGTGGGATTGACCCTTACTCACGTAAGGTATTACTTGGATGACCCAGTGCACTTGCTGGTCAACTATGCGGAGTTGTGAAAAGTGTAAATCACAATTTCGCATACCACACATGAAAGCCACTCCTTTCTTTATTGAGTTGAAAAAAGGTTTTGCTTTTTCAGTAGAAGCACCTAGAGACCTAGACAAAGCCGTTAGAGAACCTGTTAGCCTCTAAACCTCTTTGAAGTTTTGAAGACTTGCCATATCGAGAATAGCTCAACATTTCTTAGGGTTAGCTTCAATACCTCTTAGAGTGACTATGTAACCCAAATGCGCACTTAACAGGATTCAACCTCATTCTATGTTGTCAGAGACTCACAAAGGTATCTTGTAGATCAGTAATCAAATCGTATTTGACTTGGTCTTGATCAACACGTCGTTGATGTAGACTTTCATATTCTTTCCGATTTGATTTTTGAATATCTTAGCCATTAATCTCTGATAGGTAGCCCCTGCATTTTAAAACAAAAAGGCATTACAATATAATAATAATTTCCTTCCGATATAACAAAAGCCATTTTATCCTCATCTGGCTTATGCATTGGTATTTGATTGTACCCACTATATGCATACAAGAAACTTAGAACCCAATAACCCGATGCAGAATCAATCAAATTATATATATTTGGTAAAGAAAAAGACTATCTTTTGGGCAGGCCTTATTTAAATTGGTATAATCTAAACACATTCATTTTTCATTAGCCTTTTTAACCATCACCACGTTAGATAACCATGTTGAATAAGTGAGTTCCCAAATAAATCCTGTATCCAATAGCCCCTGAACTTGCTTTTTAACCTCGCTGGCATAGTCTTAAGACATCTTCTTACGTCTTTGCGAGATTGACTTATACGTAGGATCAATCACAAGTTGATGGGACATAAATTCAAGATCGATTCCCAGCATATCAGAGGGTTTCCATGCAAACAAATCTACATTATGTTTTAGGAGATCCTAAAGTTCTAACTTCAAAGGGTAAGGTAGTCCTTATGGTATACTTCTCTACAGTTTCTCCAATTTGGAATTTCTCCAAGTTTCCATTGGGTTCTGGCCTAGGTTTCTCTCAAATTCAGGAGTCCAAATCTATCAAAAGTACTCCCATAGAGTTTTTGGCCTTATCCCGCAAAGTTAAACTTGCTTTATTACAATTGACAGCTGCTATGTGATCTCCATGGATTGTAGCCACACGACCTTCAGAGGTCAAATACATCATAACTAAAAATTTTGTTGAGATAAATTCATAAAGTCATTGGTCATTATTCTGCTAAGGATCACATTGTAGGTTGTAGAATCTTTCAAAACAACAAATTCAGCTTGCACCACCCAAACATCAGTTCCCTCTCCTAAGGTAAAGAGAAGGTCTATTGTTCCATCTGGCTTAATGAAATGGTCTCCCAGACCCACCACCCTGGGAAGATTTGGCTTCAGGTGCTAATCGGTTAGACCCAGTGTGTCAAAAGCATTTCGGAAAAGCAAATTTGAATATGCTCCCGTGTCAACCAAAATCCTTTTGATAATTCCATTTTCCAACCTATTCATGATTACCAGAGGCTCATCATCTTCTGACGTGGCGTGTTGGAAATCTTCCGGGGTAAATTGAACACTCAGAAAATTTGCACTCTCAATACTTTGGTACTTGCAAGCTTAACATATTTCTTTATCGCATTTCTAGACTTTGCAAATCCATTCTTACCTACCGCTACATTCACTATTACCTGAGTCATGGCGTCTTGGGTCTCACGGGGCTTAGCATTCCTAGGATTTCTGGTTTCCCATTCTTTATCATTATTATGCCATCGAGGTGGCATGTGATGACTGCGCATCATGTTGTGTTTTCCTATGCTTTTTAATACAAGAAATTGATGATTAATGCTTAATTATTGAGTATTTTAGTGCTTAAATAGTATATTGCTTTGATCTTTTGATTTGATAAACTTTGTAGGAAATAAGTAGAAAAAGAAGCAAAAAAAGCACAAATTAAGCTCAATTAACCTCAAAAGAAGAAAAGAGGAATTTTGGGGCACACTTTGAAGTTTAAGCACGCTTTGGAACCTTAGGCTACACTTTTAAAAGCGTGACCCATGATTAAAACAAGAGAAGAGCGTTCTTTGGCACGAGCGATACACTCCTCGTTCAAGAGCGCCTGCGATATTGAGGCTGGAAAATTCGCCAGCGACGCATACGCGTTGGTGTAACATTTTTTAAGAAGCACGCATTCGCGTGAATGAAGTGTAGCGTGGATATGACATTTTTACAATCCACGCGTACGCGTGGAAGGAGCGCTCGTTTCGCGAACGCTACGCTCTCAAAGCAAGCGCTACAAGGGACGCGTACGCGTCGATGGACCAAAACACCAGGGACAGGTAAGCGTATAGCACGCGTACGCGTGGGTGTAAAAATGCTCCGCTCGCCAAAAGAACGCTACACTCTCCTGGAATCAAATTCTGATTCAATTAAGCTTCATTCCAAGCCCATTTGAACTTCAAGCAAGCAAGCCCATTCATATCACTCAATCAAGGCCACAAGGATCATCTAGATTTAATTTTCATTTGATTGTAATTTGTTTTAAATTTCATTTCAATTTGTAATTTAGGGAAACCTATATAAAGGCATCAGTTTCAATTCATTAGGGGGCTGAGTAGTTGTAGTGGAACGCTGCAGTAGGAGTAAGAGTAGGGTAGAAGGCTTTAGTAGAGAGCTCTCTTGGAGGATTAGAGACTCCAGAGAGCTTAGCATAGTTGAGATACACTTTGATTTTCTGCAAATTCTACATTTCAGCTTGTATTGAATTTAGTTTCCTTTATGCAATTTCTATTTCTTGCACTTCTACCTTTCTGCCAATTTACTTTCTGTCAATTTTATATTCCCATTCATGTTGAGCTTAATTTACTTTTATGCAATTTAAATTTTCTGCACTTGTTCTTAGAGCGATGATCCATTAACCCCACTTCATTAGGGGAGGAGCTCTATTATAATTCACATGATTGAGTGAACTTCTTCTTCTTCTCAATCTGTTTGGGTAGCTATTGGATATCTTCTGTTTTGATTGATGTTTCATTCACTCTGGAAGGGGGTTTGAATATGTGAATGCTTGTGTGAGCCTCAGAAGGGGAATCATGAGTATTAGAACTGGGGCTCTATCCTTCACTACTCTCTTGATCAACACCATTCAGAAGGAATTGAGATCCTAAGAGTTAGTGTGGCTTATGGATGAGAGATATGTACTTAACATCTTCTCATGACAATTAGATCAAGAAATTGGCAAGATTGATTGTGATTAGAGAGATTGGATTGCCAAGGAATTAGGATCTCAGGGGTTACTCGCTCTCGAGTATCCTGTTGCCCTCTAGTTAAACAACTATGGGAATGGAATTATTGAGATTATGAGCGTTCTTCAAGCTTACATTCTATTTTTGCATCTTGTGTTGCATTTCTTGCAATCTCTTGCATCTTGTGACGCATTTCCTGCATCGTATGGATGTAGTCTGCTGGTCCTAAGCCGACGAAATGTTGAGTTCCTGCATTATGATCCTAATGATGTTCAAAACCCGGTGGAACTTGATGTTTGTCAGTGAAATTGGGGTTAGTTTCATGTCCATTTTTGTGGAGTATTTCTTTTTTAGGAGTGTTTGGTAGTATAGTTGATTGTATCTTGTGATCAATCATGGTGTGAAACGTTCAAGGATCCCATAGATGGTGGCACGGTGCAAATGTTTATAACTGTAGCTGGATATGAGTTGGACGTATCAACACCAAGCCATGGAGCAATATGCAAAGCACTCCGATGCTAAAGTCAGTAGTGCTCTTAGGATAGTTGTAATGAAAAAAAAATATACCTGGTCTCTTGGCTCCCCTTTCCCTTATCTTATACCTTTTTAAGGTATCCGTTGTGAATTTATGCCTTTTGATTGTACATTTTGATATCACGATTTGGTAACTTTCCAAGTTTATGCCTTTTGAAACCAGGACACTGTCATTTCAATTTTTATATATAAATCGTGACCTTTATATAAATTTTAGGTTTCGGTATAAATCATTGGCAAAGACAATGATTTATGTAATCCAAAAATAAACAGAAATTGTAGGATTTATTTGAATTTTATGAGTTTGAAAAAGAGAACTTAATATACAATTGAATACAAAATTTTATAATAAGGAAAACCAGCAAATAAAACCATGGTTAAAGGCACGATTTATCATAGGCGTTGTTAGAGTAAATCGTTGGTTTTTAGACAGGTTTTAATCATGAACGTGAAACCAATTGCAATCCTACTATTTATTGCATATGTTTAATTTTTATTTTTCAATACAATCAAATTTTATACAATGGTGCATTTTGGATGGAATATAAACACATTTTAGTCAGAGCTATCGGGAAAACTTTGCAACAAGTAGCATTAGAAGTATCGGCTAGGTACATCTGACTTTTGAAACTGTTAAAATGGTGTATCGGGTCGGTTGTTTTTTCATAGAGATCTATGTCAAAAATTTTGAAATTTCTGGGAACTCTATCTCGCATGATCTCTTCAACAAATGGATCATCTCCTCCTAAGGGGGCTTTCCTCCCTATCTGCTCGATTTCTCCGTCTTCAAAGATCGGACACCAACCTTAAGAGCTTCTCCTCCAGCTCTGTTCATCATCACACCTCCCTTCACAGTTTTGATTCTGCTTCCCATTGTCGTTCAGCTTCCAATTCGAGTTGCTCTAATCGTCCGCAGTGGCCGTGAACTAACCCTAGTATTTTCGTTGGATTGGGAGGTTCTTCATCTTCGAGCGGGATAGACCTCTGATTGAATCTGCCGCGGCTGAGGATTTCTCAATGTTCCTTCCCTATGAGGGGCATGTGTTCTCTCTCAAGGTGGAGGTAGTGCTAGCATGAAGTCATCCTAGTTGGGCTTTGGCTCTAACTCAGACGCCGTGTGACTGTTTTCGTATTGATTGTCCGCTATTATCAAGGATTGAGCTCAAGGTCCCAAGCAACGACGCCAATGTTCTGAGGGTTACCTAAAATGGTGATTTGGGTCTAAACGTGAGATCCAGACTCCTTCTGAGGTAGCAATCGACTTATTCTGGTGCAGAAGCGCCATCGTCTGAGTTCCTCGTGAGGAGGTGGGGATGGTACCTGCAACAGACTTCGATGCTTAAGTTAGGAAGGGCTTTGATCAAGTTTTTAGTAGATTAGAATATTAGCATACTTGAGGGGTGTCAATGTATTTATAGTAGAAAAATAACCACCTTTTTGAGTAGTTCCACCTTTATAGCTGGATAGCCGTTCTCTTTTATCTTGGGAGTCTGGAGTCTATCTTTTAAGAGAGATAGATATAGTATGAGAGATTTGGAAAGGTAAATACTTATTTAAATAAGTAGAACTGATCCCCCTTTTTGTGTCCAACCTCTTTCCATATTTAAGGGGCTTTTATTTTTATGGGCTTGATTGCATTTGAGTCAGGGTATGAATAGATACCATTATATAAAAGTAGATTATATTTAAAAATAAAAATTAAACTTATACAATAAATAATAGGATTGCAACTGGTTTACGGTTCAAAATTAAAACCTACAAAAACGGACCATTAATGCTAGCAGTCCCATGGTAAATCGTGGTATTAACCTTGGTTTTTCAGTTGATGTTTTCTTTATTATAAATTGTTGTATTTAATTATACATTAGGTTTTCTATGTTCAAACCGATAAAACGTAAATGTACCTCATGATTTAGGGCTTATTCGGATGAACTTTTAAGAAAAGATCTTTTTTTGAGTTATTTTTTTTTTAAAAAATCTTATGAAAAAGTAAAAGTATTATATTTGGGTATCTCATATAAAATGATCTTTTTATCTATCAATTATATTTGGATATAACAATATAAAAGTACTTTTTTGTTTATTTATTATATGAAAACATCTTTTTTTAAAAAAAATCTTTAAAAAAATGTAAATTATAACTTTTCAAAAATATATTTTTTATTTTTCTAGTACTTTTACTTTTATTACTAAAAATTTGCCAAATATACTAAAAAATAAAATAAAATTTATTTTTATTGAAATTTTTTTTATAAAAATAATAGTGCTCAAACAAACATTTATGCTCATCTTCAAATTACATAAATTATTGCATTTATCTATGATTTATCCCTAAATCTAAAACTTACATAAAAACTCGGTAATATAAATTGAGAAGACAAAATAGTAAAAAATTGTTTTAAGACATTCAAATAATTTTAGAACGTAAATAATTTAAATAAGTAAATTCCCTAAAAAGTAAAAACGTGGCATTAACAAAATATCTGACATATCCATTCCAAAACACAAAAAGGAATGAAATTCAGTTTAACACCAAGCAACAAGAGCAGATGTGTTGCTGGTACTACTTCTATAAGAGCAACTCCAAATAGGTGAATTTTCAACCCCACTTTTTTTTAATAAGACACAGTTTCATCCCTTAAAAGAGGAGAAAAGATGAGTCCCTTCATATAATATGAGAGAAAAGAGTTCTTTTTTAGAGACTTTTGATATCTAAAGATAACTGTGACAAGTTATTTTTAAAATAAATAATTATATTAAATTATAATTAAATAAATAATTATATTAAATAATTAAT
>NC_029774.3:91073259-91084022 GCF_000817695.3 Arachis duranensis | reverse complement strand
GATTATAATAAAAACTAAAATTAATTTTTTTAATAACAAAAGAAATAATTTAAATTCTTATTTACTATTTATAATGCAAAAACTAATGTAAAGTTTCTTAAGATGGTCTAATAACCTCGTGATGATCATCCATGATAAAACATGTAACGGTCATAAAAAGTGCATGCACGAAGCTAGTAGTAGTCTAATACTGCTTTCATTTGAAAGTAGAGTTAGAAAGTAACTAACACCAAATTAATTTGAAATTTCTTTAACCTTGTAACAACGGGATACTCAGAATTTGTGATATTCACTCCATATATTAAATAGAAGAGTGTTAGGAGTTAGTAATTTTTATAATTTGTAGCTATTAAACAGTTATTAATAATAATTTTAAAGGTATGAGATTGGTTTAAAATTTTATCTAATAATTTAATTTTTTTTATTAGTTACATACTGACTAAAATTTAATAAAGTTGATGATCTCTTAAATTTTTTTTATTAAATAATCTGAAATCAATTTATATGAAATAGACGAATTCTTTGACCTATAAAAAGAAAATTACCTCTGTTTTTATCTGTACGGCAATTAGAAATAGACTGCCGTAAGTTAACAAAAGAAAATAAAAATAAAAAAAGGGGAGAAAACAATGCAACGAATATCTAGGCATCTAGCGGTGGGGTTGAGTTACAGTGACCAAAGCAGTAAATGAGGTTTTAAAAAAGGGTTGGGGTTGGGTTGCTTCCTTTTCAAAACAAATTCCAATTTCCATAGACTGAGCACCAACACGAAAACGCGCTCTTCTCCCTTTACCTTCTTCGATAGCACAAACCACCTTCCAACCGGAACATCTCCGATCTGCCAGATCGGAGAAGCTACATCCGATCCCGATCCACCGAAGCCTTATTCCGAAGCTCAACCGATCCGAACATAAATGGAGAGCTTGATCTCTTTGGTGAACAAAATCCAGAGAGCTTGCACCGCCTTGGGTGACCACGGCGAAGCCAGTGCTCTCCCTACTCTATGGGACTCCCTCCCCGCCATCGCCGTCGTCGGTGGCCAGGTCTCACTTCCGATTCCTCTCTTATTCTTTCGATCTGTACCTTATTCACTCTGGTTCTTATACTCTTAATGTTGGTTCGTCTTCCTCTTTCAGAGCTCTGGAAAGTCCTCAGTATTGGAGAGCGTTGTCGGCAAGGACTTCCTACCTCGTGGATCAGGTCATTCTCGTTTTATTTCTGTTAGATTTTTATTATTCTATTACTATCGTTGTGAGTATTGTGAATTGATGCGTGGAAATTTTTGTGCAGGGATTGTTACGCGGCGACCGCTTGTGTTGCAGCTTCACAAAATTGACGAAGGAAACAGAGAGTATGCCGAGTTTCTCCACCTACCGAGGAAGAGATTTACTGATTTTGGTACTTTTACCCTTCTTGCTGCTTATATGCTTCTTCTTTTCTATCTATCTTGCTGATAAATGAAGAGTAATGTGATTTGGAATTTGAATGAATGGTGATGTAATTTGTGTAGCTGCTGTGAGAAAGGAGATTCAAGATGAAACTGATAGAGAGACAGGACGAACCAAGCAAATTTCTAGCGTCCCTATTCATCTTAGTATATATTCTCCTAATGGTGCGTCTTTAGGTTTCTTTTTCTTTTATTTGTTTTATTCTGTTTCATCCCACATTTCTATTTATCTTGGGGGAATGGATCTTGGTGGTTGTTTTTATCCAACAAAAAGAAATGTTAAACATTGGCTTACCATTTGGACCTTTGCAGTGGTTAACTTGACGCTGATTGATCTTCCTGGGCTTACTAAAGTCGCTGTAGGTAAGCAAATGATCAATGACATGTCCACTGAGGGTTGTTAAACTTTTATGGTGAACACGATGCTAACTAATGGTTTCTCTAAATACAGAGGGTCAACCAGATAGTATTGTGCAAGACATTGAGAACATGGTTCGCTCCTACATTGAAAAGGTAGTTCATTCACGGGCTAAACCCTCCACTCAATTGCTAAATCCTCTGATAGGAAATAACATCATATAACTTTCCTTAAATTGTATGTTACAATTTATAAGATAATAGAGTATCTTCTGAAAGTTTGTTCATAATGCAAAAAATCTAACAGTATATTGTTTTGCTGCACTTAATAGTAGCTCTTTCAAACATCACAGAGGATGTGTTTTGATTGGTTTTTATTTTATTTTTTTATTATCTTTTTTTTTGGGGGGTGGGGGTATTCCATGCTAGCTAAGATTTTCCATGTGTGAAATGTTGTGTGCTGAATTTGTTGTTAATTTGCAGCCGAACTGTATAATTTTGGCTATTTCTCCAGCTAATCAAGATCTTGCAACATCTGATGCAATTAAAATATCCCGCGAAGTGGATCCTACTGGTACTTTATTTTATTTTTGTAGGCGTTAATGTGCTTTGTGTTGCATGCATTCCATGTATTTTCTGTTGCTGATCTAATTCTTATTGTATTGATTTTTCAGGGGACAGGACAATTGGAGTTTTGACAAAGATTGATCTTATGGATAAGGGTACTGATGCAGTTGACGTAAGTTGAAGATATTTTAAAAGAAAAATTGAAAAAGCATTTGAAATTCTTTCATCTTTGTACGGTTATTTATCTATCAAATATGAAAGTAGACACTTCCTTCCTGAAGGATGCTTATTATTAGGAAAGTGATTCTGAATATTTTTGAGAATATGAGCCTGATTTCAGTTCTATTTGAACTTGTTTATTATTTTGAGAGAATTGTTTGATAAATTAGTCTTATCAAACAATGTAGAGTAAAAATTTAGAGTTCTTGTGTTAGGTGTGGAATTTCGTGTCAGTCTCACTCACTTCTCCTGAAGAATGGACAGCAGTTTCTAAGAAGTTAAAAGGTTTTGATTACTGATTCAGTACTGATCTGTATAATTTTTGCACAGATTTTAGAAGGGAGAGCTTATAGGTTGAAGTTTCCTTGGATTGGTGTTGTGAATAGATCACAACAAGATATAAACAAGAATGTTGATATGATTGCTGCCAGACGCAGAGAACGTGAGTACTTTAATAGTACCCCTGAGTATAAACACCTTGCTAAGAGAATGGGTTCTGAGCACCTAGCCAAGATGCTCTCGAAGGTACAAAAATTACAATACGTATCATCATTGGCCTATTCTTTTGCTTTTGTTAAATGTGATTCTTGTTATAGGGCCCCCTAATGCCTAAATCATAATGCTTTTTTATACCAGCATTTGGAGACAGTTATCAAGTCCAAAATTCCTGGCATTCAATCTCTTATTAACAAGACAATTGCTGAACTTGAAGCTGAATTGACACGTTTAGGAAAGCCTGTTGCAGCTGATGCTGGGGTATGCTTGCTCTTCATTGTTCAAGTGATTTGCCTTATCAATTCCAATATAGTTATTTTTATAGGTCCCATGCTTTGCTTTTGTTGGATTGATCTTTGGTAGCTGACTAGTTGTTATGATGACAAGATGTCATGACACTCCATTTTCCCAGAGGATGACTGATATTTTCTAATGACTGTGGCACTTGGATGCAGGGAAAGTTGTATGCAATCATGGAAATATGCCGTTCATTTGATCAAATATTTAAAGAACATCTTGATGGCGTGTATGTTTTAATTCTTTTTTCTTCTTTCTATTTAATTTTTTGAATTTCATAACATATCATTACCTGTTCGTTTTGTAGTTATCTTTGTGCTTTATTCATGTTTTTTGTACTAACTTCTATAACTTATCAATCTCATACAGGCGACCTGGAGGTGATAAAATATATAATGTCTTTGACAATCAGCTCCCTGCTGCTTTGAAAAGGTTACAGTTTGATAGGCAGCTCTCAATGGAAAATATAAGGAAACTTATCACAGAAGCTGATGGGTATCAACCTCATCTTATTGCTCCAGAACAAGGATACCGTCGACTTATTGAATCTTCTCTAATTACTATTAGGGGCCCTGCTGAGGCAGCTGTTGATGCGGTATGTATTATCGTGGTAGAACATTCGTACAGCAATTGGAAGTTCACTGCCAGTCATTCCAAACAAGGGGAATTTATTTGTACCCAAAACCATTTTTTTGAGACCTTACATGGTGAAAAAGAATACATGAGAGAATTCCTCTCATATACTTCTAATTGGCAACTTAGCCTCTTGATGAGAAAAACCATAGCCTTAACTTCAGTATTGTCCTGCCTTTGCTGCATCCTGTGTTTTTGTCATAGTCAATTCATTTACCCTTTAAACTCTATTGTTTGGTTTTGTTGTTCATGCTCTTTGATGTGTTGTTTTGAATTGAATGCATCCAGGTTCATTCATTATTGAAAGACCTGGTTCACAAAGCTGTTAGTGAGACATTGGTATGTTTCAATTTTTGTTGATTTAATATTTGTTTTGTTTTCTTGCCTCTAAATTTGTGCTTGCTAAGTATCATATTACTTATGATATTTGAACCAGTCCGTATTCCATAAGTTGCTTGCTTGACTTACAGGACTTGAAGCAATATCCTGGTCTCCGAGTTGAGGTAGGGAGTGCGGCTGTTGATTCATTAGAGAGAATGAGGGAGGAAAGCAAAAAGGCAACACTGCAGCTTGTTGACATGGAGTGTGGCTATCTGACAGTTGATTTCTTTCGGAAGCTCCCTCAAGATGTTGACAAGGGTGGCAATCCTACCCACTCAATTTTTGATCGATATAATGATTCATATCTAAGGAGAATTGGTAAGAGTATCTAATTCAGTCTGTAATTCCATAATTACAACCTAGCTCGTATTATGTTGGAAATGCATATAAGTACTGACTGTGCCCGTGTCTCTGTAAAAACAGGAACAACAATTTTGTCTTATGTCAATATGGTGTGTGCAAGCTTGCGGCATTCAATTCCCAAGTCTATTGTGTATTGTCAAGTGCGGGAAGCAAAACGAAGCCTACTTGATCACTTTTTCACCGAGCTAGGCAAAATGGATGTAAGATATCCATCCTTCTTTCCAATACTTTCATTTATTTACTGAACATTATGTTTGGATGTAAGATATCCATCCTTCTTTCCAATACTTTCATTTATTTACTGAACATTATGTTTTAATGTTCTTGCGCTGTTTTTCATTTGATCTTGATATATTGTTTTACAGCAAAAGCGGTTGTCATCATTGTTGAATGAGGATCCTGCGATCATGGAAAGACGTGGTGCCCTCGCAAAGAGGCTCGAGTTATACCGGAGTGCACAAGCTGATATAGATGCAGTTGCTTGGTCTAAGTAGATGTTTTTATCCACTGTTATACGAGAGGCGGATATTTTCACGCTTATTCTTCATTTAGTCAAGAAAAGAAAAGAAAAGAAAATGTTATTGTATCTAATATTTGTATTGCCATCTTTCCTAAATGCCTCACTTGAAAGAAAAGAAAATGATTTTTTTGGGCGAGATTATTGAGTGTCTTCCCGCCCTATATCATCTACATAGATTCTTCACTTGTTAATTCTTGAACTTCCCAGTTTTCACTCATCTCAGTAAATAAATTACAAAAGAGAAAGCATTGTGAGTTAATATTACATAGTCAACATTATATAACATAAGAAAAGAACATTTGAAACTTTTAAAAATAAAAAATTTTAAATGTAATTAAAAAAATTCAAAATCCAAATTTAGTAAAAGTTTATCTTAGTGGATTTTATATTGGATTTGTTTGGGAATCTACTATAATGTTGCTTGAAATTAATTATTAGTGTAAACATTAATTACAAAAATGGCAGTGTAAAAATCTTTATGCAAGATGTTCTAATTTATTTTCATGAAACACAATGTTATTTCTTAAAAATAACATCTACTTTAATTTTTGATCCTATTTTTCGTGAGACAATGTGGTCCTCTATTGTTTCTATCATTAACTTGTAATAAAAATTACTTAGGCTGCGTTTGTTTCTGACAAGAAAACAAGACAAGACACTGAGAATAAGACACAAAGGACAGAAACACAAAATTTTGTGTTTTTGTATTCTGTTTAGAGATAAACTAGAACAAATTATGAAAATCTAATTTATTCTCATCTTTTTATTTAAAAAATTTGAGAAAAAATATAATAAAAAATATAATTATAAAAAATTAATAAAAATAATGAAAGAAAAAATTAAAAATAAGTTGTGTCCCTTATTAGTATATCTGTTTTCTTCCTGTCGGGATGGACACAAAATATACTAATTCAGTATCCCTAGACATAATGTCTCTATTCATGTCTCATCTGTTAAACACGATTTTATGTCTCCGTATTCCTGTCTCAGTGTCCTATCACTGAAAACAAACGCAGCCTTAGCGATGAGTTGGTCAATAAGGATCATACTGTTACTATTGAATAGGTCCTTATTCAATTAGATAAAATAAAAATTAGGGTTAAGTACGATTTTGGTTTCTAAGGTATAGGCTAAAAATTTTTTTCGTCCCCAACCTTTTTTTGCATACAAAATCGTCTCTAAGGTTTAACTTAGTTTTAAAATCGTCCTTACCTTAGGGACTAAAATCATACAAAGATGGCACCGGAAGCGGAGGCAGAGGTAGATCGTGGACAACTTCTTCTTTTTCCCTTCTCCTTCTTCTTCTTCTTCCCTTCTCCTTCGTAAGAGCAGAAACACTATCTTTCCTTTATTTTTTCTTTTTTTTTTTATTTTATAATATTTTTGTTATAGGTAATTTGATTCAAAATTTTAATATTTAAATAAAAAGAACGATTTTAAAACTTAATTTTAAACATTGAAGATGATTTTGTATAAAAAAAAATTAAAAACAAAAAAAATTTTCAACTTATATTAATGACCAAAAACATACTTAACCGTAAAAATTATCCACCGATGAGTAAGTCAATAAAGGTCATACTTTTACTATTAAATAGGTCCTTGTTCAATCAGATAAAACGATGTTCTGACATTAAATTGGTCAAAGACTTATCGTCTTGATTACTTGTGTATGAATGTTATACTAGACGTGTTGTTTATCATGCCATATTGCTAGCAAAATTTAGGATTTGCAACTAGCAACATCTATTGCTATTTTATTACTAAAGTTCATCTAGTTTACTCTAAATAATTTTAGATTGATTTTTTTTATTTTTTTTTAAAATTATAGAAGAATGGACAAAAATATATTTAAAAGTTCATATGCTGATCACAGTTACACTTAAATTATTGATGAGTCACGTTTGCACTCTATTTATTTATTTCAATGGACACATTCACCATTTTGACCATCGACATATTTCGTCGTTAGTTTTAGTGCAGACCTGGGAGACTATAGTCTATGCTGGCACTGTCACTATCACTGTAAGTAATATGTCTTCTTTGTTGCCAACTCCGATTAAATAATCTAATTTTATATTTAATTATTAAGAAAATTAAATTTTAAAAAATAAAAAAAATTGAAATACGAAGAGCCAAGTTCACTTAATTTGTTGTTCCACGTAAAAGACCTTGCACTTTGAAAGAGTTAGAAAGTCCTAACAGAGAGACAATGTAAGTAAAGTGAAAACATTGCTGGATTGTACATTGGAGGAGTTCTTTGTTAGTTTACTCGAAGAAGGCAAGTCAGACCACGATAGCGGCGATCACACACTGGAGATATCGAGGGAGAAAGGATCAAAAGGTACCAACTTTTCTGGTTCCTGCTATGCCAATTATGATTGAAAATGCTGTTAGGTTTTTATTTTGTTACAACTTAGTGATTGTTATAAAGATTGAATTTTTCTGGATTTAGTAGTGATTATGAGTTTTATATTCTCCGTATATGTCAAGTCACATTCCGTAGATGTCAAGTCACATCACGTTCGTGCATCATCATAGGAAAAGGATGCAGAAATTCAAAGGAATTTTGGTATACACTGGAGGTGAAGTCTCATTAATATCCAGAGTTAATATCGATATGTTGAATCTTTTTTTATGGAGGGGTTATTTAAAGACTTGAGATATATACAAGGTTGCGAGAACTGAACCTGTCAATAAACTGGTTGAATGACAAGTTCAATGATTTAATGGTCTAACCAGAATCAAACCGTGATTGAATCGGTTCAATTAAATATAAAATGAAATTATTAAAAATTCAACCATCCTCAACGTATCAACAGCCATATCAGAACAAGAATAGAAGACACCTCAACATATCAACAACCATACCAGAACAAGTCATACCAGAACAAGAATCGAAGACAGTCAACAAGAAAAGCTAAGGAATATAACAAACTCAAGAACACACTAAACTCAAAAAATTAACAATCAATAATAACTACCTCAGAAAATTAATTCAGACACATAACAATTAACTTAGAAAACAAGAATAACTAAAAATAAATTTCACACCATAGAGCACAGACGTGAGGGAGAGGGAGCACGACGGACACATGAGATAGAGCGTGGCGAACTGGAGCAGGGAGGGCCATCCCTCTTGAAATTTTCTTATGCCAGTTCTATCTCTACAGTAGTCTAAATTTTGGAGTTCGAGTGGAAGTTGCCCGGTTCAAGTACGACCAAGATAAACCTTACTCCCAAGCTTCGAAGAGCCCAACAAGCTCAAATTGGTTAACCTTGGAGCGCGGCAGAACAGGGACTGTGCGACGGAGGAACAAGATGGAGGAGACGAGCTTGAGTAATGGCGACGGCAGAACAAGGGAGACAGAAGAGTGGAGTGTCAACATGAAATGCGTTGCAACGGAGGAGACGAGTTTGAGCAGTCGGGATGGCAACTAGAGCAGATGCGACGGCGGCGGTGAGACAGCTGTGGACGTGAGAACGTGAGTTTTTGGCGATGAAGAAGGCGGTGGGTGAGTTTGAACTTTGAAAGAGAATGGTGGCTGGGTTCAAAGAAGGATTTAAGGTTGGGGGAGCACAGAGTGAGAGAGAGAGAGAGAGAAAGAGAAAGGGGGTAGGGGGAGAGAGAGAAATGGCCCAATTCAAACGGTTTGACAGTTAATCCTTGGTTCAGCCAATTTTTTACCGGTTTTTTGTAGAATAGTTTTAGACATCATTCGAACCGATCAAAAGACCAGTTCTCGATTAATCTGGTTGAATGGGTTGATCCGGTCCAGTTTTTAGAATCTTAGTTATATGCATTGGAAGTACTTTTACTGGGAGAAGTCTAAGACAGGGGGTGGTATTGCTCTTAAGCTAATTAGGCTTGACATGGATGTGGTTAACATGTATGAACATGCAATTAGGAATGATGATAGAGTGATACATGTGTAAGATCCCAGATTTCCAAAAAAAAAATAATGATAAATTTATTTATGATTTATTATATTTAATTAAGATTATATTTTAAGAAATTTTATATATAAATTAAGCAATTTTTATTTATGATTTAAAATTTTAGTAATTGAACAATAATAAAAAATTTATATGCTTTAAGTTGAATAATTAGATTTTTAACTTTATTTTATGATTATAAAGAAAATTAATTTTTATTATCTTTAATTATTGAATTAGAATATTTATTCGGAAATAAATTTTAGGTTGATAATTAAATAGTATTTTTATAGATATTATTATTGGATTAAGTTTGGTTTTTAACTAATACTCTACAAAAACCCTAATTCCCAAATCAATACCCTAAATCTCCAAAACCCACACACAAAATCTTAATCTCCACCGCCATCCACCCACCGCTATCTCCTTCCCCCATATACTCATTAACACAACAGCAGCTGCAGAAAAACAAAAGGAAACAAAAGGAAAGAGAGACCGGGAAGGGAGAACGGACCGCGCCACCATCGCAGAGAGAGAGAGAGAGGCGTCGCTGAGCCAGAGCTGCCGCTGGGAGGATCTTCACCACCATTCTCGTGCTTTGCCATCGCAAGGGAGCCAAGGAAGAAGTCGCCGCCGACTCGCCTCAAAGCCGCCATTGCGAATTAGATCTGAGGCGAGAAAGAGAGACACGAAGGAGGAAGGAACCGCGCGCTGCCACCGCGCCCAGTCGCGCCCTCACCGCGAAGCTATCACCGCCGATCCATCATTGCCGAAGGAGACCCCGTGGCCGAACTGCTGCGTTGCCGCTGTCGCCGTTGGGGTTGCCAAGAAGAGGAGATCGAGCGGGAGAGAGGAAACATGGAGCTTGCCGCCACGTGTCACTGCCAGAGGAGGAGAAGATTGTGTTGCTGTGTATCTGGCCGCCGGGACAGTTCTGTGGCTACCGGGACCACTGATAATTAGATTTTTGACGGCTTAGAATTTCACAAATGAATTCTCGTTGCAAGTATAGTTTCTAAACCAATTACTAATCCTTTCATACAAAAAGTTGTTTGTCACTAAAACAAACCCCTAAAATTGATAAACCGAAGTATTTAAACCTCGGGTCGTTCTCCTTAGGAATTACAATAAAGTGTCTTGTTATTGGTTAGAAATGTGTTTTGGGGTTTTGGATAAGAAGCATGAAAGTAAATGGCAATGAAAATAAACTAACAACTATAAAAGGCTCTTGGCAAGGTATGAAAACTAGAAGTCCTATCCTAGTTATCCTTCTCAATTGTGATGAGAATTGTTCATTGCTACCACTTAGTTAACCCTTACTAAATAAAGGAAAGTCAAGTGGATGAATTGACTTGAGCCATAAGTCTTAGCCAACTCCCAAGGAAAGACTAGCTTTAGTGCACTCCAAACCAATTAGCAATCTCTCCAATTACCAATCAACAAAGGAATTAGATTAACTCAAGTGTCACTAATTACTCTACCTAGGCCAAGAGGAACAAAATCTATACTATATCTAAAAGAGACATTTCAACAAACACATAGAGTGCAATA
>NC_029774.3:91071847-91073039 GCF_000817695.3 Arachis duranensis | reverse complement strand
CTAGAGAGAAGTGAGAGCTTCTCTCTCTAGAAACTACTTCTAAAACTCAACTATGCTAAACTAAACTAATGGTAACTAGATGTCTCATCCCCCTTCAATCCTTGGCTTAAATAGCATCAGAAATGAGTTGGATTGGGCCCACAAGACTTCTAAAATCGCTGGCCACGTTTTGCTTTAAGTGAACCAGGTGGCAGCAACGGCGCGTGCGCGTATTATGCGCGTGCGCGCCACCATACGTATAACAACTATGGCAAATCTTATATCGTTTCGAAGCCCCGGATGTTAGCTTTCTAACCCAACTAGAACTGCATCATTTGGACCTTTGTAGCTCAAGTTATGGTCGTTTAAGTGTGAAGAGGTCGGCTTGACAGCTTTCCAGTTCTTTCATTTCTTCATGAGTTCTCCAACTTTTCATACTTCTTTCTTCATTCCCTTGATCCAATCTTTGCCTCCTAAATCTTAAATCACTTAAAAAACATATCAAGGCATCTAATGGAATCAAGGAGAATTAGATTTAGCTATTTTAAGTCCTAAAAAACATGTTTTCACTCTTAAGCACAATTAAAGGAGAATATACAAAACCATGCTATTTCATTGAATAAATGTGGGTAAAAGGTGATAAAATCTCCTAAAATCAATACAAGATAAACCCTACAAATTAGGTTTATCAACCACCGCCAAAGCTTCCGCAGTTTGGTCCAGTCATTATTACTCCTTTGTTACGGTAAGTGTTTACGTTCCGGAAACCCCTTTAGTTGCTGCTCTGTTATCTTACACTGAGGTTTTGTTGTATTAATTTCTATAAGATTGAGTTTCGGTTATTATATGTTGCGATTAGAGTTGTTGTGGTTGTTGTGAAAGTGGTTTGAAGCTGTGGTTATGGCTGCGACCGTTGCGAGCCGAGAGAAAACGAGTTGTGACTCGTTTTAGAATTTCGAGTTCCAACAATCGAGGTAAAGGTGCTTTCCTTAAACTCATTTTATTTCTGAGAATTGTTATAAATCGATATTGATGCAAAAATATATTTTTTGGTGATTACGTGAGTTTTATGGATTGAATTGAATTGCTTTGGATAAATGAAATTGTCTGCTTGATTAAATTGTTAATTTTCTTGAGTTGGCGTGCGGTTATTGAAAGTTTATACTGAAAAGTGATTTTATTTTGGAAATCTGATTTATATATATATATATAT
>NC_029774.3:91070400-91070991 GCF_000817695.3 Arachis duranensis | reverse complement strand
TCTTTCAAGGATCTGAAGAGATCCATGTTTGAATAGCTTCTTTTCCAAGATCACTATCCAATTGGATGAAGATCGAAGGCTTTCAAGTAAAATCAAAAAGAAAGATAGAAGAAGAACAAGAAAATTAGTAGTGATCCATCAAATTACAACAGAGCTCCCTAACCCAATGAAAAGGGGTTTAGTTGTTTATAGCTCTAGAAATCAAAATCAAAGATGGAGAATACATGATAAAGCTAGAATTGCAAAGAAAGTAAATACAAAGAGTAGTTCTCTTTCCTAGCTCCTCTCCCCCAAAAAGCCCTCTCTATTTCAAAACTACTCCTATATATACTACTCTTCTCAGCTTCTAGTTAGCTCTTCAAGTCTTGGGCCTCTGGATCTTTGAGCTTGAAGCAGTTCCTTTCTTCAATTGGGCTTGGCTTACTTGCAGAGAGAAAGTGTGAAGTGGGCAGAGACTTTAGCTCAAGACGTTAAGGGTGTTTAACATTTAGTGAAAATACAAGTTCGAGAACGTTAGTGACACTTAACATTGTCACTAACGTTGCCATGCACCCCTTTGCCTCACGTTAACTGGGTTAACGTGGCTTTTAA
>NC_029774.3:91062883-91069906 GCF_000817695.3 Arachis duranensis | reverse complement strand
AGGTTAACGTGGCTTCTAACGTGGCTATTTGTGAGCAATTGCCAACGTTAGTGATAATGTTAAGTGTCACTAACGTTGGCTCAACTTCTCTTCTCCACGTTAGAGTTCACGTTAACTTAGTTAACGTGACTCTTTAACGTGGGTATTGATGGCTTTTGAGAGTATTTTTGGCAATCACTTTTCTCCTTAACTTTGCAAGTTACCTCCCATTCCTTGCTCCCTTTGGTCCTGAAATCAAGCAATAGAGTGCATCAAAGTTCTAATCCACATCATGGGTAATGCAATATACAATTTTGTCATTAAAATCATGCAAAATCCTCATGAAATAATGTAAAATGCACAATGTATGCTTGAATCAAGGTCTGAGTGAATATCTACCCAAAACTAACTTATTTCCTAAGAAAATGCATGAAAATACCTAAAAACAGTAAAGAAAAGGTCAGTAAAACTGGCCAAAATGCCCTGGCATCAAGAAGTGGTTGAAGATTTAGGAGATGTTGAAGGTCCATGGGAATGTAGCATCATGGAGCACTCTTCCAAAAAGCTTGATATTGATGTTGAGGAGGGTGCGCAACCTCCAAGGCATATCATCGTTGGAGACTTGGAAGAGGCTTATCATGAGATGGATTCAATCATGGATGAATTTCTCTCTACAATGGAATCCTCTCCCATTGGTCATGGTGTTGAAATTATAGAAGAATGTGCACAACCTCCCATACCTTTGGTGAGCAATAAGAAAGAGAGTAAATCGAAAGAGAGCTACCAAGAGGGAAAAGTTGGCATGGTGTATATCGAAATTGAAGAATATGAAGAGGTTGATCAAGAGATGGATTTATTCATCAATGAATTCCTATCCAAAATTGAATCCCCTCCCATTAGGCAAGATGAAGTTCTTGAAGACAACACCAAGCCACGTGAAAAAAAGGGAAAGGTTGAAATCGAGGAAGCTCGCAAAGAGGTGGAAATACACAAAGAAGAGCACAAGGAAGTAGACCTTGCATTGTCTAAGTGTGGGGAGGTCTCTGATGAACCTTGTGGTTGAACCAACTTAGCTAACTTATGACTACCCCCAAAGATTCATGAATGCACTTCCACATTATGAACTCCTTTATGGTCTTTTGTAAACATAGACATTCTCTTCTTCATACAAATAGACAAGCTTACAAGTAAATAAGGGAAAGAAGCAGTGACACTTAAACCAGAGTTCATGGACCTAAGCAATAAGAGCATTAAGATGCAGAATTGAAAATGTTCAAACTAACATGGAAGCATGTTCTATTCCATACATGATCTTCCTTATTTAAAGCATAGAAAAAGAAATGGAGTAACGAAGGAACTCCACCACCTTTTACTTTTGTGGCCGTCCTTGCTCTTTTCCTTGCTGGTCCTCCTTGTGTCCTCTTGCACTTCCTTGCAGCCGTGCCAATCTTGCTTGCTTCCAATCCGCAAGTGCCTTCCTCACTGATTCATGGCTCTCTTCCACCCTTTGTCTCTCTTCTCGTGCTAATTCATCCCTCACTTCTTCATACCTTGCGATTCCTGGGTGTAATATAGGCAGCTGTCCTACTAGGTACTCGAGCCTGGCTTGAGTGTTTATTTGATGTCCTGTCTCGCTCATGTAAACACCTTCTGCAAATGCCCTTTGCTCGTCCAGTAGTTTTGTGTGTTCTATCTGCCTTCGATGCATCTCATGTATGTGTGCCCCTTGATGTGCTTGGATGTTGATTAGCCTCTGGATGGACTCTTGTTGCTCATTTTGCCTTTGCTCCATCCTGTTGAATGTTTCTCCCCATTGTTGCCCTTGACTTTGACTTTGTTGCTGTTCTATCATCTGCCTTTGCCACTCTCCTTGTTGAGTTATCCATCTTGATAATGCTTCCTCTTGCTGCCTCATCATCTGTAGTTGTAGTTCTTTCTGTGCTCCTTGGCCTTCCAAGTATTGTCTAGACAAGCCATCAAGGGCTTCCTGTAGTTGATGCATGTCCAAGGTCTGTGGTGCTTGCCCCTCTGGGGCTTGTCCTTCCACTCCTTGAGGGCCCGTACTCTTTCTTTGCTTCTTTTGAGGTATGGGGGATGCTGCAGTATTCATCCTTCGAACTGTTATTGGAATGCCTTCCTTTATCCATACAGGATCCTCATCCTCAAACTCCACCCCAGCTTTCTTGCATAGTCGGTAAATAGTGCTGGGGTAACCTAACGTCCCTCTTGCGTCACTTTTCTCTGCCATCTTTCTAATGCCTTGAGCTATGATTTCATGAACCTTGATTTTTCCTCCCTTGAGTATGCAATGCACCATTGTCGCCCTCTCCAGATTCACCTCCGAGTTGTTTGCAGCTGGGAGGATAGATCTCCTCACTAGCTCAAACCACCCTTTGGCTTCAGGAGTGAGATCTGTTCTCTTGATGAATTTTGGCTTATTTCCCGCGCCCCTTTCCCAGTCAGCTCTGGGTACACAAAGGTCTCGCAGGATCTGGTCATAATTGGGGTTGTTGTCCATCCTTGAGTGATAACTTTCTTCTTCAAATGGTATAGACCGTAGCTTCAATGCCCTCATTACACTCATGGGACCAAAATCCACCATCTTTCCTCTCACAAAGCTTATATACGACTCATCTTTCTTATCATACCGGACTGCATTTGCATAAAATTCTCTTATGAGGTTTGCATTCACCTTAGTGACCGGGTCAGTGAGGAGCTCCCATATTCTCCTTTCTACCTTCTCTGAGATTTCCGGGCACTCACTCTTCCTAACTTGAAATCCCAACTCATAGATGATTTCCTTACCAACCATCCACCCGTATTCCAATGCATGATGCAAGCTTCTAAACCTCTTCTCATCATACGGGTGTTCCTCCATGGGTTCCTTTCCCTTTGGTTGTTTAGGGTTTTATGGCAATGAAGAGAGTAAGGGGGAGGGAACGTTTGTAATGAGGTAAGAAGTGCTGAGTTTCTAAATGGATATCTATGAAGAGTGTGTGATGAAAGTTAAGAATGGGTACGGATCAAGGGCTACTTATACAGGGAGTTTGTAAGTGAATGGATGGTGTGGATTGATGAACTTGTTGCTCGATGGACGGTTGGGGTTATGCATGCTAAAGGACAAGGATCACCACTTTATTGTTGTTATTGGTTCGGTCATCAAGGTTCCTCTTTCTTCCATGTTGCCTGGCAACATTTTCCAATGCATTCTTCCTTGAGTCACGTGTGTGTATCTCTTCATAGAGTGCTGAACCTGTCCTATCAATCTCCTCAATGCTCCTTTCTTTTCCCTATAATGATGAAATAAGAACAGTAAGAACTACCTTTATAAAAGACAAAATTGCTTCAACATTTACGGCTAGAATAATAAAAGAACTTGTTTATTCCTGAATTCCAACTAACTAACTAACTGTGTATCTTCATATGCACATTGGTGGCACCCTAGGGTGACACCAAACTTAGTTTGGAGCACTGTGATGAAAAGTTGTGTTCAAAGCTTTAAGAATAATGCTTTGAACACCAAACTTGTTCTTTACTATATTCTGCATATAAAAATTTCACACGTGTTTGTCAATTTTTGGTTGGAATTCTTGAATATTGATTTATTCACTACTTCTGAAAGCATGTAAAATATGGGTTGCCTCCCATGAAGCGCTTCTTTAGCGTCACTAGCTTGACGTTACTCCCTTATTATGGTGGTTGGTAATGCTTGAAGTCTTCTCCTCTGGCAGTGGACTTGTATCCGTTGTTTGTATCAATGATCTCTACGTGCTCCAAGGAGAGAACTCTGTTGATGGTGAAGACCTTAGGTAGCTGAGATGGTACAGTGGGCAGATTAGGGGGGATATCTGCGAAGTATGCTGAGATTACTTTATCTCCTGAAGAGAAATCTTCCGTAGGAATCTTCTTGTTCCGCCACCCCCTTGGTACCTTCTTCTTTGCCCCTGGTGCTGTTTTCTTACTCCTGGTGGCCTCCTTCTTTGATGAGCTTTTGTTAATGTCCTCACAAACTTCTGGTGGCTTAGGTTCCTTCAATTTTTCCTTGACCTGTGGCACTTGCTGCTCGCCTTGTCCATCAACCCAGTGAATCTCAGGATGAGCTGGTTGTGCTTCAGTGCTTGCTTCTTCCTTTAGTATCTCATGATGCCCTTTGCTCGGTTCTTTGTCTTCTTCATCTTTTTCCAGTGAGAGTTTGAAAACACTGAAGCTCAGTTGTTCATCATGGATCCTTAATATTAGCTCCCCTTTCTCCACATCTATGAGTGCTCTAGCAGTAGCTAGAAATGGTCTCCCCAATATGATTAGGTGCAGGTGACTCTCTTCCATGTCCAGGATGACAAAGTCTGTTGGGAGAAAGTATTTTCCAACTTTGAGAAACACATTTTCACCACTCCTACTGCTTGCTTTTGAGTCTTGTCAGCCAGCCTTATGACTACATCTGTAGGTAGTATCTCATTGATCTGCAGCCTTTTTACCAGGGATAGGGGTATTAAGTTGATGCTTGCTCCCAAATCGCAAAGTGCTCTATCAAAATTTGTTTCCCCTATAGCACAGGGGACATGAAAACTTCCTGGGTCTTTTCTTTTCGCGGGAAATTGTGTTTGAATGAGGGTGCTGCAATCCTTGTTCATCACTATAGTCTGGCCTCCCTTGAGTGAGCTCTTCCTGGGAAGTAGTTCCTTCATGTACTTGATGAATGCTGGCATTTGCTGAATGACCTTGATGAACGGTATGTTCACATTCAAAGATGCAAACAGGTCTAAGAACCTTGAGTACATTCTCTTTCCCATAGCACCCTTTAGCAGTTGCGGAAATGGTGCATATAGTCTCAGCAGCTCCTGTTGTGAGATTTCTGGTTCTTGTTGGTCTTTCTTCTCCTTCTCTACTAAGGTATTTTCAGGTTGTTCTGATAGCTTGCTTGGCTTGTCTTCAGTCTCCTTGTCATTTATAGTGACCATATTGCAATCCTCCCATCTTACTTTCTTCGTTTCACCTCTCGGATTCTTCTCCGTGTCACTTGGGAAGCTATCAGTGGGTCTGGGAATCTTATCATACAAATATCCCACTTGGAATTCCAGCTTCTTAATTGCTTCCCCCCGATTCTTCATACTGGCTCTCACCTGTTGTGACGTCTCTGATCTTGGCCTTGGTCTTGTTGATTACCCCACCCAAAGTTTGGGTGATTCCTCCATCCAGGGTTGTAGGTCTTGGAGTATGGATCATGGTTGTGTCTATGTGAATTCCCAATGTAGTTGGCTTGCTCCCGAGTGCCTTCTTCCTCTTCAATTGCTTCCTCTTGTGTTGAAGTGGTGATTGCTGCCACTTGACTTCTCTCCATCTTCTTGGTGAGGTCAGCTAGCTGCTTGGTGATGAGCTTATTTTGAGCCAGCAGAGCATCTACATTGTTCAGCTCCATTACCCCTATAGTGTGCCCTCTTTCGGAAGCATATAAGTAGTCATTCTCAGCTACAGTTTCAATGACATCTATGGCTTCCTCAATGGTCTTCTTCTTGTTCAAGGAACTTCCAGATGAATGGTCTACGGCCTTCTTTGATTCATATGACAGTCCTTCATAGAAGATGTGCAGCTGCACCCATTCATTGAACATATCAGATGGACATCTCCTTGTTAGGTCTTTAAACCTCTCCCATGCTTCATATAGAGTCTCACCATCTTGTTGCCTAAAAGTTTGGACCTCAGTTCTCAGCCGATTGACTCGTTGAGGGGGGGTAAAATCTTGCTAAGAATTTGTTCATAACATCATCCCAAGTTGTCAAGCTCTCCTTTGGAAAAGACTCCAACCACTTGGTTGCCTTGTCTCTGAGAGAGAATGGGAACAACAACAGTCTATAGGCGTCAGGTTGAACGCCATTGGACTTCACTGTGTCACATATTCTCAGGAAGGTGTTTAAGTGTTGGTTGGGGGTCATCTTGGACACCTCCTTCGAACGAGCAATTGTTCTGAATAAGGGTGATGAGCTGTGGCTTTAGTTCAAAGTTGTTGGCATGGGTGGTTGGTTTTTGGATGCTACTTCCGCAGTTCCCTGGGTTTGGGTTAATGTAAGGGCCCA
Organism: Arachis duranensis; assembly: GCF_000817695.3. Classification (NCBI taxonomy): domain Eukaryota; kingdom Viridiplantae; phylum Streptophyta; class Magnoliopsida; order Fabales; family Fabaceae; genus Arachis; species Arachis duranensis. The sequence goes on along the minus strand of NC_029774.3, from coordinate 91,063,856 downwards.
AGACTCTTCTATCTTCCCCACCAGGATTTGCTCTACCTCCTCCACCATGGTTGTGCACCTCTTACTCATGATGGTCTTCCATGGTTGTTTCAAAGTATTCTTCACAGTGTTCCTCCTCTTCTTCAGCACCCACTACACGTTTTTCTTTTGCCTCCCTTCTTAATCTTAAGAAGGTTCTCTCAGGTTCAGAATCAAAGGAAGTTGAAGCTCCGCTTCTTCTCCCTGTCATACAACCAACAGAGTACAAGCAAGAAAAGCAATGCAGAAAGTATCTTGTTAGAATTACTTGTTAGTGTCAGTGATGCAATATATCAAACAGTTAGTGGGTTAGTGAACTGAATTGTAAATAGCAAAGAAAAACTAAGAAACAGGGGAGGGGAAGAATTAAACTGAGACGGAAAGCAAATTAACCAAACAGAAAATTAAATCAAACAAAATACAAATGCTCAATCTAGTGATCCTCTAATGTAATCATTGTCGATGCACAATCACTCCCCGGCAACGGCGCCATAAACTTGATCGGGGTAAAACTTATCTCTCAACAAATTCCCATTTGGCAAGTGTACCGAATTTGTCGTCAAGTAAAAACTCACAATAGAGTGAGGTCGAATCCCACAGGGATTGATTGATCAAGCAACTTTAATTAGAGGAATGATCTAGTTGAGCGAATCCATGAATAGAATTGATAATTACAGAAATTAAAATGGCGAGAAATTAAATGACTGAAAGTAAAGAGCAGAATTGTAAATGGGAATGGGGGAATTACTCATAAAAGTAAATTACAGAAAATAAAGAGAATGGGTAAGATCAGAAATGGGGAGTTCATTGGGCTTAGGAGATATTGCATTCTCCAGATCAAATTCATTTTCATCTCTTCCTCAATCAATGCAATCATTGATCTCCTTAGCAATCTTAATTGATTGAATTACAATTTCTTGTAATTCAATCTCTCAAATCTTGATCAATAGCCAAT
>NC_029774.3:91045206-91061843 GCF_000817695.3 Arachis duranensis | reverse complement strand
TTTAACGTTAGAGGCCATGTTAACTAGGTTAACGTGGCTTCTAACGTGGCCATTTGTGAGGAATTGCCAACGTTAGTGACAATGTTAAGTGTCACTAACGTTGGCTCAACTTCTCTTCTCCACGTTAGAGTTCACGTTAACTTAGTTAACGTGACTCTTTAACGTGGGCATTGATGGCTTTTGAGAGTGTTTTTGGCAATCACTTTTCTCCTTAACTTTGCAAGTTACCTCCCATTCCTTGCTCCCTTTGGTCCTGAAATCAAGCAATAGAGTGCATCAAAGTTATAATCCACGTCATGGGTAATGCAATATACAATTTTGTCATTAAAATCATGCAAAATCCTCATGAAATAATGTAAAATGCACAATGTATGCTTGAATCAAGGTCTAAGTGAATATCTGCCCAAAACTAACTTATTTCCTAAGAAAATGCTTGAAAATACCTAAAAACAGTAAAGAAAAGGTCAATGAAACTGGCCAAAATGCCCTGGCATCAGTTTTTTGATATTGAAGCTGGATGAGAACGGGTTGGAAAATACGGTTTTGATGAGACCCGTAAAGGTAGGAGAGGCCGAGTTTTAGAGAAGATGCTGCCGAAATTTTATAAAAAATTCGAAGTTTCTTTTGAAGTAATCATTTAAAAGGATTTGGTTTTAAAGATTATATGTTTTAAGTTTGATTTATTTAGAAAGGAATGAATTATGTTTTGAATTTTTAATGGTTAAACCATCGGTTTTCAAAGGATTCATAAGTAAACGATAATCACTGAGGTTGAAAATAATTTTCTTATTAAATATCTTCTTATGACAATTCTAAAACTCCGTGGTGAGATCGTGTGGTTCGGTTCTCACCCCCTACAATTCATCTTTTCAAGAGACGAACAAAGAGACTTACGAAGAGTTTAATCGCAACTTTGATTATACAATTTTGTTGTTATATTAGTTTAATTGTTATTTATTTTTCCCTCGCCATCAATATTTTATTTTAAAAGAGGGATAGGAAATGTATGTTCTGTATGTATATTATATTCATAAGCTACTTATGTAAGAACTTTTGTAGATATGTATATGCTTGTCTATTTTCAAGATAAAGTATTTTTTCATTTTTTCAAAGAAAACAACGATACGGTTTCAAGTCAAACGCTCTTATTTTATTATTAAGTTTATGAAGTCGTTGTAATACTTCTTGCTATCAGAGTGGCGCAGCCAAAAGTATGACATTCTGATAGGGAGGGTGTTACAACATGTGTATTGGGTGCACACTATTGACATTCCATCTGAGGTTGAAGTGGTTGATGTAGATGCAGAAGAAGTGCCTACCTCAAAAATAGAACCATCCATTGTGAATGTAAAGACCTTACACGAATCACCCAGCAGGACTGTAACACCAACCAGAAAACCTGTTCTAAGACAAAAAAAAACTAACAACCACAGTAGCCAAAATTCATCCCAAATATCTGTTGCACAATCCTTAACTTCAACAAGAAGACCCAACCAAAGGGCAACATAACCAAAATCTAAAATAGGCCAACCTAAAACCCAAAATCATACACAACTTGATCTAGCCACTGGAGCTCAATCCCAAACCCAACCAAATCTACATGTAACCCAAGCCTAACCTACACAAGCTAATCCACCACTTGCAGCCCAAGCCCAAACCACACAAAGTGAACCAGTGCTTCAATATGAATCTGGTGCTCAACTTCAATCCCAAGTTGCACAAAATGAGGTCGCTATCCAACAATCAAGAGGCAAGCAAAAGAACAGAAAAGCTTCTTACAAGAGGCCAGCTCCGACTAGACAAACCTTTGTGCAAGGAGACAGCGGTGAAGCTCCTAAGATATATGTCCCTCGTCCAATGACTGAGTCTTCAAAAAGTGATGATGACAACTCTAACCCAGATTACCATCAGTATAAGTATGAGGAGTTACACAACCCTTATTCCTCAGTTTGTGACAGTGACTATGAGCCAGAGCACACTGTTTGGCCTCAAGAAAATCCAAATACTATTTTTGGTCAGTACATTTAGAGCTTGGGATAAATTTTGATGCTATGTACCAATTCAAAAGAGCAGTTAGGAAGTTCAATATACAAATTGGAAAGAGTATCATGTTTAGTCGAGTGGAGCCTAAGAAGTGCAAGGCTATTTGCTGTGATGTTAACTGTCCTTGGACTATCTATTGTTCAAGGTCTAATGAACCAAGGAACTTTCAAGTAAAAACTTTTGTGAATCAGTATGTTTGTACAAGAGAGTACACTAACAAATCAGTTGATAGAAAGTGGGTTATTGAATAATTGGAGGAGAAGTTAAGGGACCAACATAGACTTAAATTTGCTAAAGCTGGAGCTTGGTTCAAGAGAGAGTTTAGTGTCACTATTAACTACAAGAAGATACAGAGATCAATGAAAAAGGCAAAGGAGAATATTGAGGGCTCGGAGAGGGAACAGTATGCTGAGTTGAGAGATTACATTCTTGCACTCTTGATAGCTAATCAAGAGCCACTATGGACATGGACACAACTCCTATGTCTGATTCTCTCCCATTTTTCAAGAGACTTTATATATGTTTTGATGCTTGCAAATAAGGATTCGTATAAGGTTGTAGATCATTTATTGGACTAGATGAGAAATTTCTAAAGGGATATCATAGTGGATAGTTGCTTATAGAAATGGGGCAAGATCCTAACAATCAGATCTTTCCCATTGCGTATGCAATTGTTGACTCAAAGACAAGAGACAATTAGAGATGGTTTCATGAACTCCTACACTTTGGTTTGGGAACTTCACGAGTGACTAACAAAAGGTAATTACTCAACTTTCTTTGATTATGCATTGTCTTCATGATTTATATTGGTACAAATTCTCTTGTTGATTGTGACTTTATAGGGTTTCATTCCGACCATGAAGGAGGTAATGTCCGAAGTCCATCATCGATATTGTGCAATGCATATTTGGGGTAAGGCTGACGGATTTTCTGTACTACTTCTCCATTACAAAAAACCTATTGGCAGATCAACAAAAAAAAAAAGGGACAGAAATGAAGCAAGACCTAACCCCAACCTACACAAGCTTAAAAGGACATATGGAGCAATAATTTGCAGGTACTGTAGTGAGGTATGAATGTGTTTTTCTATGTGTTCATTTTGAAAATACTTGTACTATTTATATATTTACACCAAGACATGTTAACATGTTGTAGAGTGGTCATAATAGTAGAAGTTGTCAAAGAGAACTTGATGATATGGCTGATGAGGCAGTAGCTATAGAAGCAGAAAAAGATACTGCTACTGCTGCAACTAGAGGGCAGATCCCAGCCCAACTTACACGAGCACCACCACCACGAAAAAAAAACCCTCTAATTCATGCATTCCAACAATAAATCCCTACTCATGCAGATACAACTCCAAGACTCAAATATAACCCTATGGCCTCAACTGAAACAATGAATGTTGCAAGCCAAGCTATGAGAGGGTAGTTTCTATAGTTCATGCCAACCCCAAGTCTGGGACAACAACATGCACTTGGCCTAAGACCCTCAAATCTGGTCCTAAGAGGAGTTCCTGGGAGAAGTGCTGGCCCAACTACACCAAGTGCCCAGGTGGCCCAAGTGGAGGTGGGACAATGCAAGTAGCTACAACGCAAAAATAAGATCTAAGATGAAGGCTATTTGCATTTTTTGTTATTTCATGTTTGCACAACTTTTAGATTTGCTGTTTTGGTTACGATGATACACATTTCTTAGTTTGGTTTTTGGTAATATCTCGTGCAGTATGAAAGTGATTTTTATCTTAATTAGGTGTTTCTAAATTGTTTAGTTTGTTTTTTGAGAAGTCAATGACTACTATCACTGTTATGACTTGTTTGTTATTGTAACGGAGTAGTGACTTCTAAATAATTTTATGGGTATTGTTGGTTGTTCCAATGACAATGAATTTCTTGGTTATGATTGACAATTACTACTATTAAGGTTGAAAATTGTTTGTTTTGTCATTAATTTACATTACACAGGTTGAAACTTGTTTGTTTTATCATTGATTTGTGTTACACAGGTTGCAATATGGAATTTACAATGACACAAAAATATTTTCTTTATTTATTTATTGAATGTAAATAACAAAGTCATTACACATAATTCTCACTTTTGAACATATATCATAAAGATCTATAATGCACAAGATCCCAACCCAAAACAAATGGCCATAACCATCTTAATACACTTCATTTCTTCACTAATCTGATTAACTGTCTTCTTTAATTTTTACACATTTTATTTCACCTTTGTTGCACCCTCTGTAAACTCAATCATCTTTGGGTATGATTGTTTCCATGGGATTCTTTTAAATTTATCCTCTGTCCCTACATTTCTAAACTTTTCTTCAACTTTGTCAACCCATACAAAATACTCACATCTATGTTCAGCACGCTGTACATTTGATGCAATTATCAGATCACATACAAAAGAAAAAAAATGTATGAAACCCTAAAGCTAATTCCAAAAAGCAAGGCAACATGAAAAAATACCTCATAGAGGACATCGCAGAAACAATCTTCTTGGAATCCCGTACAAACACTTGCCATTGTTGTTGTCAAATTTCTTCTTTTTCTTCTTCTTCTTCTTCAATAACGAAGATCTGCCACTAATAGCGCTGCCACAACCTAGGGATAACGAGCTCAATGTTTCCTAGAGTGAACCTCTGTTCTTAGTTCTCTGTTAGGATTCCAAGACTCTCTGAAATTTTTGGGGATAAAAGAGACGAAGAATTTTAAATTTAATTTTCTTTATTAATTTAAATATAAAATTAAATTATTTAATATGAGTTGGCAATAAAATAGACACATCATTCACAGTGACAATGCCAGCATGGACTATATCCCCATGTATGCACTAAAACTAACGATGACACAAGCTGATGGCTGAAACGGTGAATATGTCTGTCAGAGTAAACAAATAGTGTACACACATGACTCATTAAATAGTTTAGTTGTAATTATAACTAACGTATAAATTTATAGGTGCATTTTTGTCTATTTTTTCTTAAATTATACAATAATACTCCACATCCATGCAAAAATCAATTTTTTATTAACGCGCCTCCCCCACCTCCCAAGTCGTTTGTCATACACGCACTCTCCCATATTAACGTAAACCTTCTCTGCTCAACGTAAAGCTCTTGAAGTTCTTCTCTGCTCTCATCGTCCTTCTTTGTTTTCTTTATTGATCTGCATTGCATTTATCTTCAATGTAATAAGCTTCGTCGTTCTTCTCTGCTCACGTCCTTCTTCTTTGTTTTCTTCTTCGATCTGCAGTTACATTTATCATCTTCCTATTCTTCTTTGTTTTTTCTTCGATCTACATATAACATTTATCTTATAAATCAAAACAATGAATGATTCAACTTCAAATAAGTTGAATGAGAGCGATTTGGATTATTCTTTTAAAATGAATCAAGCAGACAAGATTTGGATTATTCAATTTTGAATTGAATTGAATAGAATACAATTACTAAATTCTAGACGTAGCTGTTCTGATTTGGATTGAATTGAATTGAATTGAATGGAATGCAATCTCTAAATTCTAGATGCAGGTCTTTTGAATTCGATTTTATATATACAATGTTCGGTTCATTCAGCATTCTACATTGGTTTCGTTGAGAGTATTACTCGGCTCATTTTAGATGTAGGTTTTTTGAATTTTAATTTATGTAATGGACAACGTTTGATTCATTTGGTATTGTACATAGGTTTCTTTTTTATTATATGTTTGGTTCATTCTACAGGTAGGTGTTCTGAATTTGAATTTATATACTGGACAGTGTTTGGTTCATTTGGTATTATACAATGGTTTCACTTTAATAATATGTTCGGTCCATTCTACAGTCCAGGTGTGTTGTGGATGAACAATTTGTCCCAAAAGTTGGGATGACTTTCAAGACACTAGAAGAAACTGAAAAGTTTTACAAAAATTATTCCAAACTTTTCGATTTTTCTACCAAAATAAGGGACATGACTCAGAAAGGAGATGAGATTAAGAATCAACTAATCATATGTAGTAGAGAGGAGAAGTGGAAATCCAAGATATCTCCAACTCTGAAGACAAATCCCTCAGCCGGCATAAACTGTCCAACTAAGATTTACGTACATATATGTTTGTGCATCACACCATCAAAAACAATAAGGAAGCTAGAATCAGACCGATCAAAATATACCAATCATTCGTAGCAGCAGCGGGCAGTCATCGGGAACTGAGTTTTATAGAAAAAGACGTGAGAAATACATCACAAGGGAAGGACGGAATGCTTCCGAACAGGACGATGCCAAAGAATTCGGGAGTACATATTAAGAATGAAAGAGAAGAACCAAAATTTCTCTTTCGAGCTCAAACTCGAAGGAGATCACCCATAAAAAATGCATTCTAGGCCGATGCAAGAAGTAGGGCTGCATGCGAGTATTTTGGAGATGTTGTTTCATTCGACACCACTTACAACACAAACAGGTATTTGATTCACCGAAATTAAGTCTTAGGTTCACACAAGCAACACATTTCGGTTCATAATTGTTGCCAGTGTCCATTTTTGTAAGTACAATCTGGGTTTTGGTTCTTTTGTGGGCTTGATTCACCACAGTCAGTCGACACTTCTTGGATGCACTCTGATGAAAAATGAGGACATCCAATCATTCAAATGGCTATTCAAGTATTGGCTCCGTTATATGGGAGGGAAGGCACCAAAAGGCATTCTCACCGACCAATGCCCATCGATGCAAAGGGCCATCGAGATGTGCATGCCAACAACAATTCACCGGTGGTGCATCTGGCACATCATGAAGAAGATTCCAAGCAAACTAAATGGCTACAAGAGACACGAAGGAATCGAACAAGAGATGAGTAACATCGTTTGGAAGTCGTTCATAAAAGACGCATTCAACAAAAATTGGAACGATTTTGTCCCAAAGTACGGAATCGGAGGCAATAAGTGGCTCTCAGGTAACCAAGGTTTTAATTCGAATTATTTGATGCTGCTACTTTTTTTGTTAAAACATGCATAGCTTTTGGTTTATCCGAGCTCATGTTTTCAATTCATTCTGCAGAGTTATGTGAAGATCGCCATTTATGGATTCCAGTTTATCTGGATGACCACTTTTGGTCCAGGATGAGAAGCACACAAAGGAGTGAAAGCATGCATACATTTTTCAACAAGTTCATCACACGAAATAGCTCCTTGATTCAATTTGTGATGCAATACGATAATTGCCTAGCAAGCAGAGAGTACAGAGAGCGAGAATTTGATGCTGCAGATTTTCACATCGTAATACCGTGTGCAACAAAATTAGTAATAGAGGCTCAATTTCAGCACATATATACTCACGAAAAGTTCAAGGAAGTTCAAGCACCATTTAGAGGAAAGGTGAACTTTATCACAAGATCAATGCACTCCAACCTAGGTTTTACGACATACGAAGTCGTAGAGCAAGTTTCTAACTCCACAATCAACAAGTTTTTTGTCACCTACGATGCAGTATCACGAGAAGTAAAGTGCCAGTGCCTGCTGTTCGAGTCAAGGGGCATATTGTGCCGCCATTCCCTGAGCGTCCTAAGCTTTGAACAAGAAGATAAAGTGGCCCTGAAATATTTATTGGAACCCTAGAGAAAGAACATAAAGAGGAGGCACACACACATCAAAAGCAGCCAAGACGAGCCTCTATTGGTGCCAAGAAGCAAGAGATTTGACAATTTGGTGTTTCAGTTGCATAACATTTGCAAATTTGCGTTAAGACTCCGAGAAGCTGACCGGAATTCTGCATCGGGCTTTTGACAATGTCATGGCCGAGATGCAAGAATATCAAGTGAAAAGCAAAGGAAAAGTTCGTTATTTCATGAAGAAGTGACGTTGAATGATGTGAACGACATCCAAAGCCCGCCATGTGTTAGAACAAGAGGTCGTCCTAAGAACAGGCTGGGATCAAACATGGAAAAAAAGATCGCAAATGTAACAAAGAAAAAGAAAAAGCTAGCTCCAAGCGAGGTAATATTGATTTTGCTTAAGGGAAAATTCATTTATTCATTTTGCTAATATATGATTTATTTTTGTCTTTTTCAACTGAACCTTTTAGACGGTGGATCAATGATTCAGTCAAGTTGCAACTTTACGCTGCACAGGATATGAATGATCCTAGGGAGGATTACAGGAGTTTTAGTTTTTACTAACATAATTTTCCATTCATGTATGAGTAAAATTTGGTTCATTGAGGTTATAGGAGGGTTAATTTTTGATTGATGTTATTCTTTACTGAATAGTCACTTTTTTTTTATGTCAAAGAGTTTAGGTGTTTCTGAAATTGATCTACTTTTGGTTCATCTAGTGAATTATTTTCTGTTCATTTGTGTTTTTTGGGTCTCTTGATGTTTGATAAATACCCTCAATCTATTCACTTTGAACCTAGAAAAAAATAGTAGCCCATACAGTTCCAACAGATATATACATTAACATTAGATTTCCATTAACATTCACATATATACATTAGCATTAGATTTCCATTAACGTTTACATTAATATTCACATATATACATTAAAGAATAAGTGTTTGCTTCTTTAAACAAGTTAAACAAAATAGTGTTAATTACAACGAGTCAAAGAAACTATAACCTATTTACTGTCTATATCCCCAGATGTGAGTTTACAAAAAAGGGCTTTTGAGAGGGCGGCAGATGGCTTCGGGAGTCTTATGGCTTCAGATGCCTGAATCACTTGGTCTCTTATTTTTTAATTTTTTGGAACAGAATGTTTGGACCATATTCGCACCTGAAGGCATCAATTTCTTCCTACAATAAAATTGAAAGGAATTAGTTAATCTGAACCTAACTTACTTAAGAAATGAACCGAATTTTATTAATTTAGAAATTACTTACTTGTGTCCAGTTTTTATCTTGATACCTCTCCCTTATTTTGATCTTTTGAGGATCAATTGTTTTCAGCCATTTCATCACGTATATCCCACAATCATAACTAAGCAAGAAATAAGTAAAATATGATTAATAGGATACACAATAAAATACATTAAAAATAGCACTATAGCAAAAAAAGATTTTTATTTTGTTCGTTGACCGTTGAACTTGATATACTCTACTTCAACTCCCTCTCTGTCCTCTATCAAGGGTTCTGCCCCAGCAAAAAACCCTCATCTGGGATACTATTAATCCCTAAAAAGGATACAAAAAGTAAAACCAAAAACCCTTAACAAGATAGAACTCAACTGAACACTTAACAATCAAGTGAATCTAAATCACCAACTCTAATGAACCAAATTCTAATCATGTTTGATAAATTTAAAACAAAAATATCTATGATGTAAATAACTTACAACAAATTTGTTCAGGTTAATTCTTGTCTCAGGTATTTCATCTTTCTTTTTGTTGACAGGGTCAAGCACATAAAAGGCCTTCTTTTTAACATCGGCAATCCACAACCACCAATGGCCTCCATTGCAAACCAGCACAAACAACTGAAGTTTGGAAAAATGATATAATATTTCAGTCTAAATAATAGCAAATGACAGAATTATTAAAGAAGTTTTTAGAAATCACAACTTACAAATGGATGCGATACCAGTTTTCTTTTGTCAAGAAAACGGAGGTAGTTTGTATATTGATTGATCCGGTAGGTCTTGTTGGTATTTGGATCAATGTAATCTATGCCATGGTTTTCCAACATAAAATTCTACAAAATTTGGCAAATGAACCTAATTATTTATTAGAACCAGTAAATTACTTAAGGAATAAAAGATTTGGCTTACCACAATACCCGTCGGCACACAATAAATTTCTTCCTCAAACCGGCAGCATTTTCTGTCATTGAAAATTATACACACTGCACTGACCACCTATAGAAAGAAAATTTATTCGATATATGGTATAAAATTTTTCAGAAAAATCATTAATGTTAATATAATAGGCAAAGAATTTATTGTGTTTTCTACATCTTGTCTGGGCATTAAAGACAAGAAGTGATGTCTAAGCCCCTCTAAATGTGCTTCATGGTTCAATGTGAATATGGTGTCATATTCATTGGTAGTATCTTTGGTTTCCTTTAAATGTTTCATCCAATGATAACACTCCTCCTTCAACTCTTCTGTGATTTCTTTTTCTTTCTCTAGAGTCTTGTACCTTGTCAAGCTCAGTTCGGCACTTGTTTCCTGAGCAAATTTCAATGTTGCATGTCGTCACTCCAGCAACCATCACCACATCTGCCAGCACTTTAACTTGCATTAATGTCAGTTGAGAGGCCGGGGGAGTTGGTTGAGATGTTGGAGGACTTATCCCAAGGTTAAAAGAAGGTGCATAATCTTTCCAATTCTAAGGAGGAGCTACACTGCAAGACGACAGACGAAAGTTTTATGTAATAATTAAAAAGCATTATCATATAACATGAAAGCTAATAAAAAGGATATTAATTAAACCTTACATATTCAGCCGAGGTTCTGGCCCCGTCTGCCTTGGGGAAGATTTTTTGCTGGCCTGGTTTTCGGGTTCTGGAGGGCAGTTGTAACAAATAGAAGAGAGTCCAATAAAGAACACATTGAATTGATTTCTGAATTCAAATAAACAATGTAATGAACCGAAATTACCCAGATTTGAACAAGAGGTAAAACTTACACATCAAGGTGTGCTTCTTCTTCCAATTGCTTTGCCGTTGGAGCTTCTTCGCATGGTTGCTGTCGTTCTTCCAGAGGGCTGCTGCATTAAACAGAAAAGAGTTCAATAAGGACCCAAAATTATTATCCTATACCATTAAAACTAATAAAAAGAATTTTAAGTGGCACTTAGTCATTAACAGAAGCTTCTTCTGTTTGACTCTCCGAAGGGATATAGTTGAAGATGTTTTGCTCTTTTATTATCTCTTCCACAAGAGAACTCAGAGAGACACTACAATAGGAGCTCTAAGGAAGATAAACAAGGAAGAAGTTAAAATTGAATTATGAAAATAGGTATTGAGAACCCAAAATATGCATATTTAAAAACTCATATCGAGAGGTTAAGAATGAGTTTCTCCTCCAACAACAATGATTTGTAGTTGAGGATCAGGTGTAGTGCTATTGAAAATTAAACACAAATTCCGTGTGATTAACTAGAAAAAAATTATTACCTAAATCTAAAAGACCAACATAAATATTTCAACTTACATAGTTGTAGATTTTAAACTCTGTTTTTTCTTTTTTTGATGCAGTTTCTTTCTTCGAGAAACTTTTACCGGAGTATTTTTTCTAATAAAAAAGATACTAAATTAAAATCATCAACCAAGATTAAAAGTAGAGGATTAAAAACACATGAAATTCATTTTTAGAATCCAATGAATCGAATTTAAACCAAGAAAAGAACCAAATTTACCTGGTATTGGCCGGTGCATTTATAGATGGCGTCTAGCTTGTCTAAGTTTCTAATAGAGATTCGCTCCTCAAATTTACAATTGGCAGTCTAAACAAAAAATAGTCATTATTCAGTAAATCCAGAGAAATTATACAAGGTTTTGGGAAAAGTTAGCAAACAAAGAAAAAGAACTCGATATAAGAAACTCAATATTCAGTAAATCCAACATTTGTTTTCTTTTTGCAGTAGTCATGTCCTCTACTTGTTCACTTATGAAATTTCATACAATAAGTATCAATGAACCTAAAATAAATGTAGAAATCAACATAAATAATCATTTCAGAAACTTACTCCGTTCAGATTTAGTTTTGCTTTCTGAATCCGTCAGAACAAGCTTCCTTATTCCAGTTTTTTTTGCCAGCCTCTGTGGTTGTTTTCTCTTCTGTGGTAGCGTTTTCATGATTTCTTTTTCTTTTCTGCAACACATACAAAAAATACATCAAATGTATACTGGAGACAAATATCAGAGCTCTAATTAACTTTACAATCACACATGAACAATTTTCAGCAAATACAAGAAAAACTAAACCAAATGAACATCATACGAACACAACAATGAACTGAAAATATTCATTTCCAAAGGATATTGATTTTTAGATTCACTTGTGTTTTCCGAATCCGTCGAAACAAGCTTCCTTATTTTGCTTTGTTTTCTCACTACCCTCTGTGGTTGCTTTCTTTCCCTTGGCGGCATTTGCTCACTTTCTTCTCCTTCTCTGCAACACATACAAAGTGTTTCGTTAAAATAACAAGATAAAAATTTAAATAAATAGATAATTTTCAACAAGGGATAGAGAGAAGTATACTCAGATTCAGATTTAGAAAAACTATCTTCTTCCGAAGATGAATGTAGCACAATAAATTTTATTTTTTCTCTTTCTTCTCTTTTTCCTTCTTTTCCTCCTTCATAAAAACTATCTTCAACAAGTACGGCTTCCTCCAATTGTTCCAATACAAAGTTGCGTTCCTCACTATCCATCGGAGTTTCGAGTGTCTCCTTCATGCTACGGTCTTCATTAGATTCCCCACATGCGACCACGGGAGCACTTGGAGTGTTGAACCGCAGTGAAGCTAAATTACCTACTACCTCAATCAAGGTAGCTATGAACTCTTGTGTCGTTCTTTGCATCTCTCTTTGCTCTTGAAGAAGAACAACAAAAGTGTCATCCATTGGAGCTTGAAGTGGATATGAAGGTTCATTTCTTGGGAAGAAAGATTCATGGTAAGAGGGTGGTTCTTCATGATATGGATATGGCGGTTCAACACTCTCCATCTTCTCCACTTGCTGCACAACACACTTCAATCCCTTGTTCTCAAGTTGAGATATGCTAGTCATGAGAGCTTCATGTTCTTTTCGGCTTTCTTCTCGCTCCATTTGATGGATTGTTGCTTGAAGTCGATCTATTTCTTCCGCTTGGCTAACATAATTAGGATCATATGGCTCTTGGATTGATGGATATGGTCATGGTGTATATGGAGATGGTGGTTCTTGGGAGTAAATGGGTTGGAATGGGGGTGGTTCTAAGTATGGCTCGTAAGGCTCATAAGGCTCTTGGTATGGGTAAGGATTAAGGTCATATGGGGGTGTTTGGTAACATGGGACTTGTGAGTACGGTAGTTCAAAACTATGTTGAGGAGGGGGTTTAAAGGTATATTGTGGTGAGTGTTGGTTGTCATAAAGAGGTCCACCAAAACCATTGTCTTGGTATGCATCATAGAATGGTTGTTGATAGTACATTGGAGGTGGTTGTTGGCAAGAGGGTTGATCAAATCCCTGTGGCTCCTTCCATCTTTGATTGTTCCATCCTTAATGCATGTTCTCATTGTAATATCTACTTCCTACAACATAGTTGTAACTACACTCATAGCCAATAAGAAATAATGGAAGCAAACTCCTAAAACTAGCAAGAACTAACAAAGAAGCATTTCAAAATATTCACATATATACAATAACCAATAACAAGGTACACATTTGCAATTCTCTGGCAACGGCGCCAAAAATTGATAGGGAAAATCGTCGGTAAAGAATTTCACAAAAATAATCGCGTTGCAAGTATAGTTCAAAACTGACAATTCAACCTCAATCAAATTTAATATGTTTGTCACTTAATCAAACCAATTAAAATTAACGGAAGTATTTAACCTCAGGTCATCTCTCAAGGAATTGCAGGAAAGTGTTTATTATTGGTTATGATAAAGTATCTTTTTGGGTTTTTGAAATAAGGAACAAGGAAATAAAATGGCCAGAAATTAAATTAATAAGGGATAACCAGCTTCTTCTCCAGGTTGAGCTTCCGCTTCTAAAAGAGTGATAGGCAGAGCTCACAGTACATATTAGGAAACCTATCTACGTCGGTAGGGGGCAGTAACTGATCTGCTTTCTCCTTGTCTGAAAGAGGGTTCTTGGCATAACTGGAGAATACAGAAGCAGTGGAAGATTGAGATTTTTTCCTTTTTCGAGAGGTAACCTTTGCTTTTCCTATGTCAGTCATCCTGGAGAAAATAGAAATCACAGGATATAAACAATTAAGCAAAGCATAGGATTGTAAAGCAAGGAATTAAGTATAGACAGAAAAACAGACAACAAGAGGATTGACATATTCATGAAGTGAGTTAAGGAAGAAAACTCTTGGAATGCAAGAAAGTAGAGATCAAACACCAAATAGGATACAAACCAAGAATTCAAGCAATGCTAGCAAAGTGCTTGTTTGTTAAGCCACAACAATTATCACGCCTCAAAATAATGTGTAAGGGCTAAGGTTAAAACTAAAAAATGGAGTTAAAGAGGTAATTAAGTCAAAAGTTAGAGAAATGGTTAGAAATTAGTGGAATGATCATTATGGAGCTTAACCAAGAGAAATTCACAACATATAGAAAACAAGCACACTCACCTTCATGAAGATGATGCAAGTCATTGATGATAAAATATAGATTTGCATGAAAGCATAGAATGGAAAAGTAAGTCATCATCAATACCCATGGTCACTAAGTTTGTAAAAATTGGTGTTGAAAGATTGAAAATGTACTTATGTAACCTAAGGCAGATTAGACAATGAAAATGGTTGTATAAGCAATATTGCACCAACAATTACAACATGAAAGAACCTCACTTGGAATGCACAAGATTAGGCCACTTGAAAGTTTATGAAAAGAGCTTCAATGATCAATGAAGAATAAACTTGAAAACGACCATGAAGGAAAGTAGTTGGGCCTATCTTGAGCGTTTCATGACATAATAGAGGTTCAAGATTGATTGGTTAATCAAGTTCCAATTGACACAGAAATTTGTCAACTAGCACTTTGACTCCGTCAATCATCAATACACAAATGAGGGAACCAAAATAAAACAGAAAGCTGGTCAAATCAACCTATGAATTGAACTTGGTGTAAGTCAAGTAAATCTCAAATTCAAAAGTGCCAAGTTCAGTTTCTAGGTTGCAAGTTAACAAAAGGGAGTTTCCAAAAAAAATTTGGCAGCATTCCGGCAGTAAATTGGACGTTTCCGGATAATAAGTAGCAGCAAAAATCACACATATGAATCCAAGCAGCATCAAACTAGCAAGGCAATAATTAATCAATTTATATGAATGCATCATGAACACAGTACATGAGATGCACAGAACAACAACATCATCACCATTCAATAAGTAAGTAACATTTAGCCATTTCAGATAACAAAAATGGAGCACTTATCAGGCCTAGAATCTTCTAACCACATCCTGGCTACCTAACCACATGCATTTTTAGCTATCCTAATCAATCAAAATTTAAACTAAGCTAACTAACTTAATTGAATAGAAGAAGAAATGAAATGCAGAGATGGAAGCAGGGAAACCTGGAAGGTGCAGTAACAGAATTGGATAGGAAAGGAAAGGGTAGTGCCACCCAAAGATGGTGGCAACCTTATGCAGAATCGGCGTTAGGAAGGTGAAACGGAGGCGCTGAGAAGTGGCGCCGGAATCAGTGAGGTGACGGTGAGAGTAGAGAAGCACAGCTTTTGTTTTGGCAAGGGTATGGGAAGAAAACGCGAGATAGAGAAAAAAAGGAGTTGGTGGTGGTTACTGTTGGTTCGCCGGTAAAAATGGAAGACTACAGAGGTTACTTGTGGTGGCGGAACGTGAAACGGCCAAAAAGGGCAGAGGGAAGGAGAAAGGGAAGAAGAAAGAAAAGAGGAGAGAGGAGTGGTTGTCGGCGGCGGCTTGGGGTTGCTGGACATCGGTCGGTGGTGAGAAGCAGAGGTTGATGGTGGTGTTAATGGATGTTTGAAGGGGAAGAAGAGAAAGGTAGAGAGACGTTGGAGGGAGAAAGGAGAAGACTACGCGAATGGTCTAGGGTTCACGCGTAAAGGGTAAGTGAAATTTGAATCCAGGCGTATGCATCACTGACGCGTGCGCATGGGTGGAGAGAAATGAAGGTGACGCGTACGCGTGAAGCACGCGTACGTGTCGGGCGAAATCGTACCAAACGCACAATTCCAACGCCATTTTCGTGCAACTCTCTATAACTTTTGCATAAAACGCGAAATTTGCCACCGACGCGTACGCGTCGTGGACGCGCACGCGTAGGTAGCTCCTTTTTTCTTTTTATACCAGCTATTAAACTATTGCCAAACATGATTAAACCAGTAAAACCACAATTTAAACTAAATAAACATAACTAAAAATTGAAGATTTAACTTATTACCAATAGAAGTAAAAGAAAAAATAAAAAGAATTTACCATGGTGGGGTGTCTCCCACTGATGAGTGGATAATTTGTACGCTTTTTGGCATTGTTTTTTAGTATGTTTTTAATATGATCTAGTTAGTTTTTAGTATATTTTTATTAGTTTTTAGTTAAAATTCACTTTTCTGGGCTTTACTATGAGTTTGTGTGTTTTTCTGTGATTTCAGGTATTTTCTGGCTGAAATTGAGGGACCTGAGCAAAAATCTGATTCAGAGACTGAAAAGGACTGCAGATGCTGTTGGATTCTGACCTCCCTGCACTCGAAGTGGATTTTCTAGAGCTACAGAAGCCCAATTGGCGCGCTCTCAACGGCGTTGAAAAGTAGACATCCTGGGCTTTCCAGCAATATATGATAGTCCATACTTTGCCCAAGATTTGATGGCCCAAACCGGCGTTCAAAGTCACCCTCAAAAATCCCAGCGTTAAACGCCGGAACTGGCACCAAAATGGGAGTTAAACGCCCAAACTGGCATAAAAGCTGGCGTTTAACTCCA
>NC_029774.3:91044109-91044406 GCF_000817695.3 Arachis duranensis | reverse complement strand
AAGTTTTTGGATTCATTACCGGGGATTATTTGAGTTGTGAAAAGTATTGATCACAATTTTGCGCTACCAAGTTTTTGGCGCCATTGCCGGGGATTGTTGAGTTTGGACAACTGACGGTTCATCTTGTTGCTTAGATTAGGTATTTTTTTTTCGGAATTCTTGAAGATGAATTCTAGAGTTTCATGATGATCTGTTGAAATCAGGCTGGCTGTGAAGCCATGTCTAATTCCTGGACCGGAGTCTTAGACTAGCATTGCACTGATTCCTGGAATTCTCATTAAGAATTTTGATACCTTT
>NC_029774.3:91043622-91044022 GCF_000817695.3 Arachis duranensis | reverse complement strand
GGACCGAAGCTTTCTTTGAAAGCTTGGCTGGCTGTGAAGCCATGTCTAATTCCTGGACCAGAGTCTTAGACTAAACATTGCATGATTCCTGGAAGTCTCATTAAGAATTTTGATATCTTTTTCCACTTAATTTTCGGAAAAGCACAAAAAAAAAGATACAAAATCATAAAATCCAAAAATATTCCTTGTTTGAGTTTAGTGTCTCATGTTAAGTTTGGTGTCAATTGCATGCATTCATTCATGTGTCTTAAGGATCTTCAAATAATTCTTGATTATTTCTTACTCTAATCTTTGAATTCTATTGACTTGAGTGTTTCGTGTGTCTCATATGCATTCTCATTTTGTTAGTGTCAGTAGTATACAAACTGCTAAGTTTGGTGTCTTGCATGCATTGTTATTT
>NC_029774.3:91039843-91040424 GCF_000817695.3 Arachis duranensis | reverse complement strand
ACCAAAGAACTGGATGACTTGTCTAGGCGGAAACTGCCTCAAAAGAGACAGGATCCTGGGAAGTTTTCAATACCTTGTACCATAGGCACCATGACCTTCAAGAAGGCCTTGTGTGACTTAGGGTCAAGTGTAAACCTCATGCCTCTCTCTGTAATGGAGAAGTTAGGGATCTTTGAGGTGCAAGCTGCAAAAATCTCACTAGAGATGGCAGACAAATTCAAGAAAATAAGCCTATGGACTTGTAGAGGATGTTCTGGTAAAAGTTGAAGACCATTACATCCCTACTGATTTCATAGTCCTAGAGACTGGGAAGTGCATGGATGAATCCATCATCCTTGGCAGACCCTTCCTAGCCACAGCAAAGGCTGTGAATGATGTTGATAGAGGAGAGTTGATCATTCAAGTGAATGCAGAATCCTTGGTGTTTAAGGCCCAAGGATATCCCTCTGTCACCATGGAGAGGAAGCATGAAGAGCTCCTCTCAAAACAGAGCCAAACAAAGCCCCCACAGTCAAACTCTAAGTTTGGTGTTAAACCCCCACATTCAAACTCTAAGTTTGGTGTTGGGAGGCCACAACCAA
>NC_029774.3:91039432-91039757 GCF_000817695.3 Arachis duranensis | reverse complement strand
CTGTGAGGCTCCATGAGAGCCCTCTGTCAAGCTACTGACATTAAAGAAGCGCTTGTTTGGAGGCAACCCAATGTTATATTTTATCTATTTTCTTTTGTTATTTTATGTTTTTTTGTATGTTGATGATCATGAGAAGTCACAAAATCAATGAAAAAAAGCAAAAACAGAATGAAAAGCAGAAAGAAAAACAGCACACCCTGGAGGAGAGCGTACTGGCGTTTAAACGCCAGTGAGGCTAGCTGTTGGGCGTTTAACGCCCAATCTGGCACCATTCTGGGCGTTTAACGCCAGAAAGGGGCACCAGACTGGCGTTAAACGCCAGAAA
>NC_029774.3:91038157-91038501 GCF_000817695.3 Arachis duranensis | reverse complement strand
ATGCTTAAACAGTGCATATGTATCTTGAATTTGTGGTTCATGAATGTTGGCTCTTGAAAGAATGATGAAAAAGGAGACATGTTACTGAGGATCTGAAAAATCATAAAAATGATTCTTGAAGCAAGAAAAAGCAGTGAATATAAAAAAAAAAGAAAAAGAGAGAAAATTTCGAAAAAAAAAAAGAAAAAAAAGAGAAGAGAAAAAGAAAGAAAAAGAAAGAAAAATAAAATAAATAAAGTTGTGATCCAAGGCAAAAAGAGTGCGCTTAAGAACCCTGGACACCTCTAATTGGGGACTCTAGCAAAGATGAGTCACAATCTGAAAAGGTTCACCCAGTTATGTGT
>NC_029774.3:91028911-91036805 GCF_000817695.3 Arachis duranensis | reverse complement strand
GGATGAAGACAGTAGGAAAGCAGAGAGACGGAAGGGAAGGCATCTTCATACGCTTATCTGAAATTCCTACCAATGAATTACATAAGTATCTCTATCTTTATCTTTATGTTTTATGCGTTTATCACCATACCCATTTGAGTTTGCCTGACTAAGATTTACAAGGTGACCATAGCTTGCTTCATACCAACAATCTCTGTGGGATCGACCCTTACTCGCGTAAGGTTTATTACTTGGACGACCCAGTACACTTGTTGGTTAGTTGTGCGAAGTTGTGTTTATGCCATGGTATTGAACACCAAGTTTTTGGATTCATTACCGGGGATTATTTGAGTTGTGAAAAGTATTGATCACAATTTCGCGCTACCACCCACCTAGCACTTTTAGTTAATGTCCTTACGTTGGACATTTGGTGAGCTCCTTGTCATGGTGACTTATGCTTGAACTCATCTTGAAACTTCCACCAACGCTTGGACTTCCAATAAGCTCCAAAGTTTCCAAGTGAATTTACCAAGCCTTGATGATATCCTTCACAAGCTTTGAGCTCCCAAGTTGATTCTCTTGTATCTCAGGATGCCAAATCTTGTTTCTACACCCGTCTTGAAGTGGATCACCATTGTTCCATCCAGGTAGCAAGCAATCTGAATTCTCATCGAAGTAGCAAACCCTTCTCTTAGATCCAACCGATGGATCACTAGCCCGACCCTTGGATCTAGCTCTTGAAATCTCAACCTTGATGAGCCTTGATTTGCAACTCCAACCACTAAATATTCTTCTCTTTTGCTTCATTCCGTAAAGCCTCCTAAGTTGGCCATCCGTTTCAAGTAAACCATACTCAAGTGGGACAATAAAGCGAATGCTGATAAATTTTATCCACTCAATTGAAGAAGTAGACGGCAACCTAGGTAGGGAAGTCTCCAACGATCTAGACAAAGAATTTTCAACTCTCGTCCATCGCCTCCGGAAGACTTCCATCTCCACATCATTCTTCAACCCAATTGGAGAGGGTTCTTCAAACTCAAGGAGTTCATTTGTGGATGAACATTCATCACTAGGATGCTTGATTCATGGTCATCATCACCAAGGGAACTCGTTTCTTGATCTATTCCATCCAATTCTTCATACGGAACATGCCTCAGAGATTATGCACTAGCCTCCTCAACATCCAATTCAAGCTTCTTGGAGGAATACTCTATAACTCTTGATTCTCATGGAGGTTCATCATCTCCTAAGTCTTCAACCACTTCCACCTTTTCAACAAGTACGGCTTCCTCCAATTGTTCAAATACAAAGTCACATTCCTCATTGTCCACCGGAGTTTCGAGTGTCTCCTTCATGCTACGGTCTTCATTAGATTCTCCACATGCAGCTATGGGAGCACTTGGAGTGTTGAAGTGCAGTGAAGCTAAATTACCTACTACCTAAGTCAAGGTAGCTATGAACTCTTGTGTTGTTCTTTGCATCTCTCTTTGCTCTTGAAGAAAAACACCAAGAGTGTCATCCATTGGAGCTTGGAGTAGATATGAGGATTCATTACTTGGGAAGAAAGATTCATGGTAAAAGGGTGGTTCTTCATGATATGGATATGGCAGTTCAACATATCTTCTCCACTTGTTGCACAACACACTTCAATCCCTTATTCTCAAGTTGAGATATGCTAGTCATGAGATCTTCGTGTTCTTTTCGGCTTTCCTCTCGCTCCATTTGATGGATTATTGCCTGAAGTCGATCTATTTCTTCCTTAAAATGATCATGTGGCTCTTGTTCCGCTTGGCTAACATAATTAGGATCATATGACTCTTGGATTGATGGATATAGACATAGTGTATATAGAGGTGGTAGTACTTGGGAGTAAATGGGTTGGAATGTGGGTGGTTCTAAGTATGGCTCATAAGGCTCATAAGGCTCTTGGTATGGGTAAGGATTAGGGTCATATGGGGTGTTTGGTAACATGGGGCTTGTGAGTACGGTAGTTCAAAACTATGTTGAGGAAGGGGTTCAAAGGTATATTATGGTGGGTGTTGATTGTCATGAAGAGGTCCACCATAACCATTGTCTTGGTATGCATCATAGAATGGTTGTTGATATTACATTGGAGGTGGTTGTTGCCAAGAGGGTTGATCAAATCCTTGTGGCTCCTTCCATCTTTGATTGTTCCATCCTTGATGCATGTTCTCATTGTAATCTTCTACTTCCCACAACATAGTTGTAACCACACTCATAGCCAAAATGATGAGAATTCATAGTGAAAAGACAAAATAAAATCAAAAGCTAATAAGAAATAATGAAAGCAAACTCCTAAAATTAGCAACAACTAACAAAGAAGCATATTCACAATATTCACATATATACAATAACCAATAACAAGGCACAAATTTGCAATTCCCCAGCAATGGCGCCAAAAATTGATGGGGAAAAATCCTCAGTAAAGAATTTCACAAAAGTAATCGCGTTGCAAGTATAGTTCTAAACCGACAATTCAACCTCAATCAAATTTAATATGTTTGTCACTTAATCAAACCAATTAAATTAACCAAAGTATTTAACCTCGGGTCGTCTCTCAAAGAATTGCAGGGAAGTGTTTAGTATTGGTTATGATAAAGTATCTTTTTGGGTTTTTGAAATAAGGAACAAGGAAATAAAATGGCAAGAAATTAAATTCATAACTAAGAGTTCTCTTAACGAGGATTGAGCATTAGAAGTCATGTCCTCGTTATCGTCATCAATTGTGATGCTAATTGTATTTCGCGTTCACTTAGTTAACCTTTACAATGAAAGGTAAGTCAAGTGAGAAAAATCAACATAGGTTCACAAGTCCTAATCAAAGACTAGAGTTAGTGAAGCCTAAGCCAATCAACTATTTTCAATTATCCTTCAACAAGAGAACTTGATAATTCTATAGTCTCAACTAATCAATCCAAGTCAAGAATATAAAAAGCTAATTTAAAATCCTCCTAAGCATTTCATCAAACACTTGGAAGGCACAAAATAAAAGCATAGAAAAGTAATAAGAAAATATAAAATCTAAAACCGACAATTGCAAGAGGGAATAATAACGATAAATTGAAGAAAGAAGCAATAAATATGAAATACCTCAACTTGCATTAAAAAGAAATTGAATCTAACATAAAGTTCATAAACCAAATTGGGAAAATAAACAAATCAGCAAGAGAAATAAATAAACCAAAGTACTAGAACAATTAAAGTAGAAGAAACCTAAATTGAAGCAAGGTAGAATTCTGAAATTGAAAAGAAATAAACCTAAAAACCTAAAATCTAGAGAGAGGAGAGAGCCTCTCTCTCTCTAGAAAACTATATCTAAAACCTAAAATTATGTGAATGAGAAGTGTATTCCTTATTCCCCCACTCTACAACCTCTAATCTATATTTTTGGGCTTGGAACTGGGCCAAAACCAGTCCAGAAATTGCCCCAACATTTTCTGCAGATCGCAGCACATGGCGCTTTGTCACGCGTACGTATCGCTCACGCGTACGCGTCGCTGAATCAAAAACTTGGTCACGCGTATACGTCGTCCCATGCGTACGCGTCGCTTGTATGTTGCGCCATTCACGCGTGCGCATCGTCCACGCGTACGCGTCGCTGCCAGCTTCTCAAAACTTCATTTTCTTGTGTTCCTTCCACTTTTGCATGCTTCGTATCCATCCTCTAAGTCATTCCTACCCTATAAATCCTGAAAACACTCAGCAAACATATCACGGCATCGAATGGTAATAAGAGAGGACTAAAATTAGCTAAATTAAGACCAAAGAAGCATGTTTTCAATCATAGTACAAAATTAGGAAGGAAAATGTAAAACATGCGAATTATATGAATAAGTGTGAGAATAATGGATAAAACCTAAAAATGGGGTTTATCAATTATCACCATGGTTTTTGCCCAGCGCATGTGCTAACTTGGGAGGTGTAATGTGTATTCTGCCATAAAGAGTGTCTAGGTATCCATAATAGTCATCATAGGAACCAATCAATTCTCTCAAGAGCTTGTGAGAGACATTCATTTTCGGGACATGTGCCAGTGCACCGAATTGCATTTCTTCAACGATATCTTTCTTTTTGCTGACTCATTCTCTTTAACACCCTTGCTATTTCTTTTGTCTGGTATCTAACATCGTGAGTTTTCTGCAACATTTTAAAACAGTATTTTATGATATATCAATAATACAAAAATAGAGTTTATTTAATGTGTATATGCTTACGTTATAGGTCATCTTCTCCTTTTTTGTCACCATCGTCTTTTTTATTTTTGTTGTAAGGACAAAAAAAGTTTGTCAATACACTGACAAGCACGATCATGCATATTTGAATCAAGTGAACCTAACTCAGATCCTAATGAACCGATTCTCTTCATATTTAAATAAAAGGTGATAAACATTCAATAAGCAAGAAAATTAATTTTCAAATCATTTCTGCATGCAAATGAACTCAAGTGAGCAGTTAATAATCAAGTAACCTAATTCAGATCCCAATGAACCGATTCTCTTCATATTTAAATAAAAGGTGATAAACATTCGATAAGCAAGAAAATCAATTTTCAAATCATTTCTGCATACAAATGAACTCAAGTGAGCACTTAACAATCAAGTGAATGTAAATCACCAACTCCAATGAACCGATTTGTATTCATTTTTGAATAAAATGTGATAAATATTAAGTCATCAAGAAAAATATTTCTACATGCAAATGAAGTATATTAAAGTAAGTGATGAACCGAATCATATATCAGAGATAGAAAATAAGAACACATTTTCATTCGTATGCCCTAGTTACGAAAAAAAATTGAATCAGAATACGTCGATCTAGTAAACAAACCAAGTCAATCCACTAAACCAAAAATCGAACTAGGAGAAACGCGAGATTTGTGAGCAAATAAATGAACATAATAAGAATAGGTTTCTCATACCTTGCGGAATCTGTGTTGTTTTTGTGTGTTTTTTTCTTTCTTTCGAAAGCTTTACTCAATTCTTTAGTAGCAGTAGTTACGAACGAGGTTTGAAAGATTTTGAAAGAGATTTGAATTTTTTAATAGCGGTTTTGAGGGAGAAGAAGGAACGTTGTTTCATATTCAAAGCGTAAATGAATGTTAACATTTTTTGTTTCGGCGCGTGTAATACATGTTTCATCTAATGAGATTAGATTCTTTTAGTATTGGACTAACTTGGATGAAAATTACATGGATGTGTAGCCCATATCTACTTATAATATACTAAAACTGGGTTTTTCCCTAGCTAATAAAGGTGACGTGTCGATCCCTCATGACTCCGTTTTCCCTCCAAAATGAATGAAATTTTTTCTATTCTAATTTATTTTATAAAAAATATCTTTATTATAATTATATTATAATTAATATTTAATGAATAATACATAATTATACTAATTTAGAAACATATCTTTATTATAATTATATCAAATTAATATTTAATACATTATTAAACTACTTATCAATTGAAAATACTTTTAATTATTTTAATAATAATAATAATAATAATAATATATGATAATGATATGATAATTGCACCGGTCGTGGTAATCATGATAATAATATTTGATTCTAATCATAAAATGATCAAATCTTATGATATTAATAACACATATTGATTTTAAATATTTTTAGTTATTTAAACTTATTTTCTCTTCTAAGTTTATTTTATAAAAACGTATTTATTATAATTATACTATAATTAGCATTTAAGTAATAATGCATAATTATACTAATTTAAAAAAATATCTTTATTTTTAGAACGTACTATTCTCATGTAATGAAAGCACTATTTTCTCTTCTAAAATTATTTTTAGAAAAATATTTTTATTATAATTATATTACAATTAACATTTAATGAATAATGCATGATTATATTAATTTAGAAAAATATCTTTATTTTTAGAAAGTACTATTCTCATATAATGAAAGCACTATTCTCTCTTCTAAAATAAATTTTTAAAAAATATTTTATTATAATTATATTATAATTAGCATTTAATGAATAATGCATGATTATACTAATCTAGAAAAATATCTTTATTATAATTATATTACAATTAGCATTTAATGAATAATGCATGATTATACTAATTTAGGAAAATATCTTTATTTTTAGAAAGTACTATTCTCATATAATGAAAACACTATTCTCTCTTCTAAAATTATTTTTAGAAAAATATTTTTATTATAATTATATTACAATTAGCATTTAATGAATAATGCATGATTATACTAATTTAGGAAAATATCTTTATTATAATTATAGAAAATAATCTACTTAATATACTAAAATTGGATTTTTTCCCAACTAATGAAAGTAAAGCGTCAATTCCTCATGAATTTATTTTCTTTTCAAAATAAAAGCACTATTCTCTCTTCTAAATTTATTTTAAAAATATCTTTATTACAATTATATTACAATTATCATTTAATGAATAATACATAATTATACTAATTTAAAAAAATATATTAATTATAATTATATAAAAATTTAAACATAAATTTATAATTCTAATTGCTATAAATATGATACTAACGTTCATAGTGGTAAATTGATATTGCAATAATTAATTTCTATAATTATTTTTGTACTAGTAAAGGCTATATATAGTGTTTCTTTGTGGTTAGTGAGTCTAAATTTAAAAATCAAAGCATTCTTTTTTCTAATCTGTTATTCTTCTTTGATTAGGCAATTGTTTCTAAGGAGTTTTGTAGGTCAAGTTCAAGTCACATCCCCTCCACGTTTTCTATGTTTGTCCGAAAATATTTGAAGTAGTGGAGCATATAATGAGATTGAATTTCCTCAATTTAGGTTCGATTTTGAAAAATTCGTGCCAACCTTGAAGATGCAATTCAAAGATTGGTACTATATTTAAATTTTATTCTCTTAAACTTTTGTATTAAAATAATTTTATAACATACTATGATTTTTTCAGAAACTACCGGCCTTCTGGTGCATTAATTATTTTTTTACTATTATAAACTATATATAGTGTTTCTTTGTGGTTAGTGAGTCTAAATCTAAGAATCAAAGCATTGTTTTTTTTTAATCTGGTATTCTTCTTTGATTGGGCAATTGTTTCTAAGGAACTTTGTAGGTCAAGTTCAAGTCATATTCCCTCCACGTTTTCTATGTTTGTCCGAAAATATTTGAAGTGGAGGATATAATAAGATTGAATTTTCTCAATTTAGGTTCAGTTTTGAAAATTTTGTGCCAACCTTGAAGATGCAATTCAAAGATTGGTAATATATTTAAATTTTTTCTCTTAAAATTTTTGTATTAAAAATAATTTTATAACATATTGTGATTTTTTTCAGAAACTACCGGCCTTCTGGTGCACTAATTCAATGCCATTGAGGAGAATAAAAGTCAATTTAATTTGACAATTTTAACAAGAAGATAGTCTGAATTTGTACGAATTCTAAGATCTTATGATCTTATTTTAGTTGGTTGTTACGAGAATGACTCTAATCTATACGTATCTAAAGATTAGAATAGATTAAATATTATTTAAATAATTTAGTTTTAATATTGGTAACTGATTAAATTAGTTTTAGAGAAATTTAAATTGTTGTCTCAATTTATATATTATGACTATTCTTTTTGGATATGTTATTTTTAAACTTTTTAATATGAATTTTTTTATTTTTAAGTTTGTTTTCTTTTTTGGATATATGTATCACCTTTTTTGTATTTCAAATTCGTAATGCAATTATTAAGAGAAATGTAATTCATCAATAAATTAGAATAATTAAAAGTTTAATTATATTATGAACACACAAAATTGATTAATTAAGATTAAGGCGTGAAAAAGAAAAAAGAGTCACAATACATGGTTTTGCTTTTTGTAGAATAAAAAATAATCATATATATATATATATATATATATATATAAT
>NC_029774.3:91026798-91027292 GCF_000817695.3 Arachis duranensis | reverse complement strand
AGAAGTCTCGTAATTAAATATTTTGTTAGCTTTTTTTTACTGCATGAAATAAAATATATATTTTTTTAATTTTTAATTATTATTTTTTAATAATTTTTTTAATAAATTATTAATTTTTTTAATAAATCAGGGTGTAATTCGAATCAACTTGATTCGAATTATTGTATGTGTGTAATTCGAATCAAGTTGATTCGAATTAGTGTGTGTGTGAGTTTTGTGTATAATTCGAAGCAATATGATTCGAATTATGTGTAGATTGAGTTCGAATCTAGTTGATTCAAACTACATATAAACATGCATTGGTTGATTCATAAAATAAATTTTGGTTTGGCGGATTTGCGTAAAAATTTCTTTCCCTTGGCTTATTTTAGTGTTTTGCCTTAATATATATGTATAGATAAATAAAAAATTATTATAATTTATAAAAATTACACATATAATGGCATTAATAATAAAGAATAAAAACTTATTGAATAATTGTAGGCTCAAAAAAA
>NC_029774.3:91025826-91026621 GCF_000817695.3 Arachis duranensis | reverse complement strand
AAAAAAATAATTAATATATGTAACTTAATATATGTGTACTTAAATAAGGAAAGATTTAAAATTATTTAAACAAAATAAATAAATATATCCTACGAATAAAAAAAATATTGACTAATCAGTTAATATATACTGGTAGTATAAATAAAAAACCTTTAAATAAAAAAGAAATAGTATGTTTTCAATTTTGGGAATAAAACGTAAATAATAATAATATAATAATTTGTTTAATTATTGATATTTATAATTGTTATTTTAAATAATAAATTTAGAAAAAAAGTAGATTAATAACTATATTAGAGTTGACACACATAACACTAGATTAAGAAAAAATAGACGCATAACATGTTACTTTTTTATTAATCAAATTACTACAATTCAAATTAATTTCAATAAAATAATTTAAAATTATAATTTCAACCTTATCACATGCATAATACGAATTATTGAACAATTTATTATGATGTACATGGCACAGATTATTAAACAATTTCTCATGTATTTTTTTCTCAAAACAAAAATATTATTTTTACTTATAGTTATTATTCTTTTTCAGTTCTTTCATTTAAACACTAATATTATTTATAAATTTTTTTAATTTTATTTCTCACATTTATTAAAAATTTCTTTCAAATATTTTAAGTATTAATTGTTGGTATTTAATTAACTTATTTTAGGTATTTGCTTATTAAAATTTTAGGTATTAATTATATCTCAATTACAGTATTAAGACTTTGAACATAATTTCAATTTAATTTTGGACAATATCAAAAACAAATATATATATATATATATGAT
>NC_029774.3:91015277-91025810 GCF_000817695.3 Arachis duranensis | reverse complement strand
CTAATCTTTTTTCTTTAGTTTTCAAATATATTATTTATTTTATTTATTTAGAATAATAAATAAATTTATTATAACTATAGCAAAATTATCTTTAAACTATTAGTATTATTAGTAAATTTTTAAAATTATTGACATATTATTAGTATATATAATAAGCAATAGTAAATTTCCTTTCATATTTATCATTTAAAAAATTTATAATTTTCACATAGTTTTTATTCTATTTTTTTTCATACCTAATGACTATTGACTACGATCCTATCAATAGTATCACCTATAGTAGATTATACAAAGAGAAAGTATGGAAAATAAAGACAAAAATTATAAGGCTATAGAAAATCTCATTTAAGTTTGACAAGAGCAAGACGGTTTACGTACAAATAGTTCTATAGATGATAAGATTAGTTGATTCATTTACTAAATTTTTTTCAAGTAATGCTAAGTTCAATTTATAAATAGAGTTTAATTTTGATACACTGACAGTGTAAAGCGTTTTACATAGTCGTGCAATCACATCCGTTCTTTTGGATGACCATTCACGCGGTCAATGTGAAAAGTATTTATTTTTATTGATGTGTCATTACGCAATCAGATGCACATGTAAAACTACTTTATATTGTCAGTGCATCAAAATTAAATTCTTATAAATATTTGTAGTTCATATTTTAAGTTTATTTTATAAGTACACCATTTTACAAGTCAAAGACAATTCTTTTTAATAGTTTTGTAAACGCTAATAGCTTTTATATTTAATTTATTTTGCAATATCAAGAATTATTTGACAAAAATATTTGAGAATGAATTGGTAGAAAGAAAGGTCTATATCTTCTCAAATTTTGAGATTGAGAAATTAAGCGGAATATATCTTCTGACTGTACACACGTGTAAAATATCTTTTAAGATGGAATCACGTATAGTACATACAGTCGATGATCGTAAAAATTCCGGATAATCATTTTAATTTGCTTGCCCATGCTAATATACTGAAACAAATAAATAACGATTCTACTTATTTGGTACGTAATTAATTTATATTAACCCACACAAAATTATTTTCCTTTTAATTTTAAGTTTTGCCAAGAAATTGTATAATAGCATCATTTTATCGATAACAAAAATTTTAACAATTTATTTATGAAAATATTTGAAATTATATTGTGACTTTTTTAAAGGTATATCCTTTTATTAATATACTATTGTTAGTTTTATCTTTTAACATAAAATAAATCAGTAAATTCTCTTTATTTTATACATATACGAATTTATAATTTCTTATATTATTCACTCATTTATCTTTAATTTGGTACTTTTAATTCAATTTTTTTCAATTAGATGTTATTGGATTCTTGATTAGAAAAGAAAAACTTATATCATGGTTAAAAATAGAGAGAAGTGACCAATACATTGTGATTGATCTTCATGATTTGTAGTATGTAAAATTTTAATATGAATATTTCTTTTGGTAATAATTATGTATTGTGGTGCAATTTTTTTTCTTTATGTATTACTATTTACTCTCTTAATTTTCGCTTTCATTCAAAAAAGAAAAAAAATAAGATGCACACTATGAGATCAATTTACAATCCAATTACTTGATCATCTATGTGATCACCAAGCAACCAAATACATAATTTATTCTCTAATTTATAAAATTTAACAAAGACATTAATAAACATATTGATTTCGTATTTATTTATATATTTTATTTATTTATGTTATATTTGTAATTATATTATATCTATTTTTATCAATATATTTTTTAAAAAATATCGTTAGTGTTAGCACATGATGTATTAAATAAATTAAATGATAGAAATACGTAACTATTTTTTTTTCAGTTAAGATTCAGTAAAATAATGTAATTTACACTTACAATATCAATATATTAATAGTAAAGTAGAAAAAAAATGTAACATTATATCGAAAAAATATTTTTAAATCATAATTGTAATTTATAATTAAAATCATAATTATAATTTATGATTAAAATTATAATTTAAATATTTTAAACGAGATATTTGTTTATTAATTAAATTATTATAATTTAAAATAATTTTAATAAAATACTTTAAAATTATAATTTCAATTTTATTTCCTATATAATACGGATTATTACACTTGTTTAAATAAAAAAAGGTCTCGTTGGGGGTTGATAACTGTACGTGTAGCTTTAAAAGCATATACTGTATGTTTTGAAGCCGGGAATATGTGGACCTGTGGGAAATAGATCCTCTCCATTTTTTTTGTCACTGGAGAGAATAAAGTGTAATCTCCCACCTTTAATTTTATAAGTGGGACCAACAATAAATGAGAGAGAGAATGTATTGAATGGTGAAATCTTCCACTGGATACCATCCAGTTTTTTTTCCACTGGAGAGGATCTACTCCCGGATCTGTGGGGTGTGGCAGATCCCTGATCCCTCTTAAGGGGAGGAATTACACCATACGACGTCGCTCAACTAATCTAAACACCAAAACAACGTTCCTTTGGAAGACGATACCAGAGGCCTAGATCTAAGTCATCTAACAATACAACTAATCTAGCTCCAACCCTCTTACTCTCCCTCTCCATTTCTCAGGTAACTACTCTCTCCCTCTCTATTTTCACCCCTTGCTCATTCCGTTCCTCTTTTCGTTTACTTTTTGTTTTAATTCTGGTATACGCAATTATAAATTCTATGTAAATCTCAAACCACAAACATAACCAGTTGCACGATCTCTTATCTCGAATGCGCTTTTCATTCTCTTCCTGAATAGACACATGAATTCTCCGGCCTTATCGTTCTTCTTTTGTCTCTCCTGTTCATAAACAATTGATATGATTTCTTCTATTCAGATTTAATCAGCACACTTTGGATGTCAGTTTTATGTTTTGAAAGTCACGTTTAAATTAAATAAAACACTCCTTCGAGTAAATTGACATGGCTAGATTCTCAGAGGCTTGTGTGGTTCGGTTTTCTTTCTGCTCTCTGAAAATTCGGAGAGTTAACCGCGAATATTGCTTTCCGTGATTGTCATCATGCTTCATTTGTCAGGAAGGGATTCGACGTTATTTTGTTTAGTTTATAAAATTTGTTGATTTATGAGAATAAATACTAATTTTTGGAATTTGCTAGTATGGATTGCCACGAAAGCAGATTTTGGCAGTATGTTATGCAGGTGTACAGTATTGACTTTTGAGATGTTGACTGTGGTCGGAAACAACAGAAATAATTTTTTCATTTTAGCTGTAGATGTACTATGCATCGATGCACTGAATCCGATTGTCTTTAAACTGATTCATGTCCTTCCCTCTTTTACCCTCTTCCTTTTGGCAATTTCTGAAGATACTGAGAAGGAAGGCAGCAGGGGTTGTATAGGGTGCAATGGATTTCGAGAGGGAAAATTTTGATCTCTCAGGACCCTTGCATTTGACTTGTGTCCAATGGTAAGATAAATTTTCCCCTTTTGGTGTTTTCCCTATAAGTTTTTGTAGTTAGATGATACGTTTCTATTTTCTTCACTACTTCTGTACTTGGATTATTAGTTCTTTTAACCACCTCTAAATAGCAGACATGGATATCATATGCCTTAACTGTGCATAACAGTCTAAGTTCAAGAAAATATAATATGTTTCAAGTTGGCAACTAGGAGTCTTGTGAGACATAAAATCGGATAATTCCTTTTGCCTATCGGGCTATAACTTTAATACAGTGGGAAACTGACGCTTCAATTTAAATTCTGAGGATACCAGTTGATTGCTAAACATTGTACCTGAGAATTTTCATTTATTTCTCATTTTGGAACTGGTTCGCTAATACACAATATCTACTCTTTGATTCAGGGATAACGCGCATCATCGAATGTCAGTTGCTGCTAGTTTGGTCCAAGCTGTTTACATTCTAGAAAGGGACCGGCAAGAAAAACGCAAAGATCAAAATGCTCTTGCACCGCCTTGGTGGGCATTCTTCCACTTTCAGTTGCTTCGTCCACTTGTAGATGATGTTGATTCTTCCATCTTTGGTGCAATCTTTGAGTTCAAACCTCCATTGTCTCCACGTAATGACACTTTATACCGAAGTCCACGTTATGTGATTGCCTTTCGTGGTACTCTAACCAAACAGCACTCGGTTTCACGTGACATTGAGCTGGATATCCACTTTATCCAACAAGGTCTTCATCAAACTTCTCGCTCTACCATAGCTCTGAATGCTGTTCGAAATATGGTAGCAACTGTAGGTGATTCGAATGTTTGGTTGGCTGGACATTCCTTAGGATCAGCAATGGCATTGCTTACTGGCAAAACCTTGGCTCAGACGGGCACGTTTGTTGAATCTTTTCTTTTCAACCCACCCTTTGTATCTGCTCCAATAGAGAGAATTAAGGATGAGAGAGTGAAACATGGGATTCGATTTGCTGGCAGTGTGATAACAGCTGGACTCACCCTAGCCATGAAAGCCAAGCAGCAGCAGCAGCAGCCGCCGCCGCCGCCGCAGCAGCTGCAACAGGGCAAGCAGCCGCAGCAGCAGAAGGATCTGTGTGTTGCATCATTTGATGCTTTGGCTGCTTGGGTCCCAGGTTTATTTGTGAATCCATCGGACCATATATGCTCAGAGTATATTGGATACTTCGAGCACAGAAGAAAGATGGAGGAAATTGGAGCCGGATTCATTGAAAGGTTAGCGACTCAAAACTCGCTTGGTGGATTAGTGATGAGTGCGTTTGGGAAGGAATCTGAAGCCCTGCACCTCATTCCTTCGGCTTCTATGACAGTTAATGTTATGCCTGCACGTGATTTCCGAGAAGCCCATGGGATTCACCAATGGTGGCAACCTGATTTGCGCCTCGAACGCAAGCTGTACAAATACAAGTAGTTCCACGCTGTTTCTTCTGCATTTACATGAAAGGACAGATGAAATTCTTTTCGCATATGCGCAATGTTTAACTGTTCATTTGAACTTTTGTTTCGTAAATACATGTAGAGTGCTTGTGAACGAATTAGCAAATTATATAATTCAATTTAGTTACACTGTCTAGAATGTACATGAAATTAATTCAGTGGTTTTTTTTAAAACTATTTCATCTCGAGTGCAAATCCATTCAATGGACAAAGGTACTTCCTTAGTTCCTTTTACATAGGCTCTTAAATTTGTGGGAAGAAGAAACAAAACTGCTGAATCAAACAATTATCTCTAATTTATAAATATAATTATATTGTTATTTGTTATGTATTTTCATATTTTGGTCAAATAGACTAACAGTATATTATTTTAAGAGAAAATGAAACTATCATTTTTTTCAAGACATTAAAATGACACCCCCTTCTATTTAGAAATAGGACTCCCCTTCTTTACAAAGATTAAAAAAATATATTTTTTAGTCTATTTAATTAAAGAGTTTAATTTTGATGCTCTTTATATTATTATCTAATCGAATCCTTTCTTTTGGATATCATTAATGTGGTCAATATAAAATGTAGTTACTTTTGCTTATTTAACGTTACGTAATTGGATGAATGTGTAAAATTATTTTATATTAACGATACATCAAAATTAAATTCTTAACTAAAATACTTTTCAATAATATAAATTAGTGAGAACTATTTGGTTGATTTAAATTATTATATGATATATATTATGTAATAAATTTTATCACATAATATAAAATATTTTCAATTATTACAAAATATTTAATTTAAAGTTATATATTTCATAATTAATGATAAAATATTAAAAAATTACTTTATTATTATTATTTTCAACCAAATAATTATTACTAATTTATAAATATAATTATGATCATTATTAAAAAGTATTTTGGTCAAATAAATTAAAAAATATATCATTTTAATTTTACAAACAAAAGGAATGCATATTTTAAACAAAAATAGCATTTAAACATCTCAAAGAAAAAAGAAGTGTTAATTTTTCAATATTTAATTCAATATGCCAAACGAAGCTAAAAACAAGTTCGAAATGAATTTCTTATGATGAAGAAGTTAACAAAATTCAACTCATCTAGAATCATCAATCATGACATTTGTTAATACTCTAACTCAATAAATAAAAGCCAAGTCCAATACGATAAAAGACCCACCAATAAATAGCCTTTTACGATAAAATCCAACCTCTTAAAGAAGTCGGATATCAACAAAGAGGTACAGCTCTACTCGATCTAACGAGTAATTGCCTTTTGATATTTCTCCACTATATTTAGAAGGGAGATCTTAACGGGCTCCTAAGATAAAAGGAATAGTTATCTATCAGAAAAGATAGAACTACTCCAACAAAGGTGGTTAGCAGCTCTATTATAAATACACTGAAACTTCCAGGTATAACTCACGTTCTAATCTACTAAAAACCTGCTTAAAGCCATTGTTAACTTAAACAATAGAGTTTTTTGCAGGTACTACCCATACCTACTCACGAGGAACTCTAAGAGGGGGCACCTCGGCCCCAAAGAGGTCAGACACCACCACATCCAGGGATTTAGACCTCACGTCCAGGCCTAAACCAACGTTTTAGGTAACATTTGGAACATAGGCACCGTTGTCGGGCACTTGGAATTCACCCCTTGATAAATGGCGAATCATGAGTATGAGGACGGCCACACGTCATATAAATCTGAGCAAGAAGCTTAGCCAGAAGGCCAAAACCTCTCCTCCACCACCACACCAAGGACCTCATGGGGAGGGAACTCAGAAAATCCTCGACCAAGGAGAATCCATTCTGAGGTCCACCATCCCGAGGATGAGGACTGATCTTATACAACTGAGATCCTGGACCTGGTTCATGGCCAGGGAATCGAATGCAACAGCTCGAACACGAGGCTGAACGACAACGGGAAGCAGAACGAGAGTTGCAAAAAGAAGTAAGATGACGAAAGGAGCTAGAAGACAAGCTCCGAAAACTAGAAGCTGATCTACAAAGGAGGAATAATCGGGCGGAACATGATGAAAATCCCATAGGAGGAGAAGATCTGTGATAAACCACTATTTTATGGTTTATAATGTGTTTAATTGTGTGATTTTATCATGGTCTTTACCCACTTATTCATATAATTAGCATGCATTTATATTTCCTTCCTAAAATTATTACATGATTGAAAGCTTACTTCCTGGAGACCTTTAAGTAGGTATTTTAACCCCCCCTTTATTTCATTCGATGCTGTGATCTATGTGTTAAGTGTTTCAGGCTTTATAGAGCATGAATGAGTGAGAGATTGGGAAGGAAGCTTGCAAAAATAGAAGGAATACAAGAAATTGAGGAGATGACCAGCGAGAAGTGACGCGTACGCGTCAGCAACGCGACCGCGCGGAAGAGAGGAATTCGCAGTCACGCGCCCGCATGAGTGACGCGGACGCACGGATTGGAAAAGCAGAAGCGACGCAGAGGCATGGACAACGCGCCCGCATGGGAAAGCAAAACGCCGAATGACGCGTCTGCGGGAATGACGCGTCCGCGTGACGTGCGCAATCTGCGGAATTTTAGAAGTCGCTGGAAGAGTTTCTGGGCCGGATTTCAACCCCGTTTTCGGCCCGAAATTACAGATTAGAGTCAGGGAACATGCAGAAATGAGGGACACAATTCAATCTACACAATTTTTAGTTTTGGATCTGGATTTACTCCTCCCCTAGGTTTTTTCAATCACTTGACATTTATAATTAGGATTTTTGGGAGACTTTGCTTTTTAGCTTTGGAGAAGAGGCCACCTCTGGTACTAGTCATTATACTTTGCTATTTGCTTTTTACTTATTCTTCCATGTTCTTAATCCCCCTAGAGTTGACATTGGCTTATTTTTGCAAGTTATTAATATAGATTATTTTTATTTTTAATTAATCCTGTTCATTATTATTTATCATGTCTCTTTTTAATTACCTTTCCTATGTTATGAGTTCTATGTTCCCAATGAGCGAGTAGTTCCCTTACTTGATGGGGAGTTGATTGAAAGGAACCCTTGAGTTGGGGTACTTAAAGGAGAAATTGTAATTGGGCTCATTGTTGGAATGCCCTCTAGTCACTGACATAAATCCTTTTCAGTGAGCGGATTGGGACTTGTGAATAGAAATAGCAATCTAACTTGTTTGACTCTCCCTTACCTAGTAAGGTGTAACTAAACAGAGCAATCTTCAATTATTAATTAATCTTGAGAGTACTTCAACAAGAATAGGGCTTCCAACTAATCTACTCCCAGTCAAGGCTTTTATTTAAAATTAATTAAATTCTCTATTTTAGTTTCCTGTTATTCAACTCAACCATTTTTTAAAACATCTGATTGATAAAATAGCACATCTCTCTGAGCAAGAAGCTTAGCCAGAAGGCTAAAACCTCTCATCCACCACCACACCAAGGACCTCATGGGGAGGGAACTCAGAAAATCCTCGACCAAGGAGAATCCATTCGGAGGTCCACCATCCCGAGGATGAGGACCGATCTCATACAACTGAGATCCTGGACCTGGTTCATGGCCAGGGAATCGAATGCAACAGCTCGAACACGAGGCTGAACGACAACGGGAAGCAAAATGAGAGTTGCAAAAAGAAGTAAGAAGACGAAAGGAGCTAGAAGACAAGCTCCGAAAACTAGAAGCTGATCTACAAAGGAGGAATAATCGGGCGAAACATGATGAAAGTCCCATAGGAGGAGAAGATCCGTGATAAACCACTATTTTATGGTTTACAATGTGTTTAATTGTGTGGTTTTATCATGGTCTTTACCCACTTATTCATATAATTAGCATGCATTTATATTTCCTTCCTAAAATTATTACATGATTGAAAGCTTACTTCCTGGAGACCTTTAAGTAGGTATTTTAACCCCTCTTTATTCCATTCGATGCCGTGATCTATGTGTTAAGTGTTTCAGGCTTTATAGGGAATGAATGAGTGAGAGATTGGGAAGGAAACTTGCAAAAATGGAAGGAATACAAGAAATTGAGGAGATGACCAGCGAGAAGTGACGCGTACGCGTCAGCGACGTGACCGCGTGGAAGAGAGGAATTCGCAGTGACGCGCCCGCAATAGTGACACGAACGCACGGATTGGAAAAGCAGAAGCGACTCGGAGGCATGGACGACGCGCCCGCATGGGAAATCAAAATGCCGAATGACGCGTCTGCGTGAATGACGCGTCCGCGTGACGTGTGCAATCTGCAGAATTTCAGAAGTCGTTGGCAGAGTTTCTGGGCCGGATTTCAACCCAGTTTTCGGCCCAGAATTCCAGATTAGAGTAAGGGAACATGCAGAAATGAGGGACACAATTCATTCTACACAATTTTTAGTTTTAGATCTGGATTTACTCCTTCCCTAGGTTTTTTCAATCACTTGACATTTATAATTAGGATTTTTGGGAGACTTTGCTTTTTAGCTTTGGAGAAGAGGCCACCTCCGGTACTAGTCATTATACTTTGCTATTTGCTTTTTACTTATTCTTCCATGTTCTTAATCCTCCTAGAGTTGACATTGGCTTATTTTTGCAAGTTATTAATATAGATTATTTTTATTTTTAATTAATCCTTTTTCATTATTATTTATCATGTCTCTTTTTAATTCCCTTCCCTATGTTATGAGTTCTATGTTCACAATGAGCGAGTAGTTCCCTTACTTGATGGGGAGTTGATTGAAAGGAACCCTTGAGTTGGGGTACTTAAAGGAGAAATTGTAATTGGGCTCATTGTTGAAATACGCTCTAGTCACTGACACAAATCCTTTTCAATGAGCGGATTGGGACTTGTGAATAGAAATAGCAATCCAACTTGTTTGACTCTTCCTTACCTAGTAAGGGGTAACTAAATAGAGCAATCTTCAATTATTAATTAATCTTGAGAGTACTTCAACAAGAATAGGGCTTCCAACTAATCTACTCCCAGTCAAGGCTTTTATTTAGAATGAATTAAATTCTCTATTTTAGTTTCCTGTTATTCAACTCAACCATTTTTGAAAACATCTGATTGATAAAATAGCACATCTCTCTGAGCAAGAAGCTTAGCTAGAAGGCCAAAACCTCTCCGCCACCACCACACCAAGGACCTCATGGGGAGGGAACTCAGAAAATCCTCGACCAAGGAGAATCCATTCTGAGGTCCACCATCCCAAGGATGAGGACTGGTGGACGAAATTGTGATCACTGTTCTTTAAGTTGTATGAAATCATTATTGTGGCACCAGTTGTTATCACAACTCCGTTCAACTAACCAGCAAGTGTACTGGGTCGTCCAAGTAATAAACCTTACGTGAGTAAGGGTCGATCCCATAGAGATTGTTGGTATGAAGCAAGCTATGGTCACCTTGTAAATCTCAGTCAGGTAGAATTAAATGGTTTATGGGTTTTTGAAAATAGAAATAAGAGAATAGATTATAAAAAGGATAGAAGACTTATGCAGATTCATTGGTGGGAATTTCAGATAAGCGAATGGAGATGCTGTATGGCTCAAGGGCGTCTGCTCTCCTACTGCTTCTACTCAATCCTTCTTACTCCTTTCCATGGCAAGCTTTGTATAGGGGTTCACCATCAGCAGTGGCTACTTTCAATCCTCTCGGGAAAATAATCCTATGCGG
>NC_029774.3:91014336-91014461 GCF_000817695.3 Arachis duranensis | reverse complement strand
CTTGCAAGTTTGAAGCACGTCACAGTCATTCATTACCGGAATCTTACTCGGAATACCATAGACAAGGTTAGACTTTCCGGATTCCCAGGATCCTACTCGGAATACCACAGACAAGGTGAGACTTT
>NC_029774.3:91010944-91011537 GCF_000817695.3 Arachis duranensis | reverse complement strand
CAGATCCTGAGGTGATCTTGTGGGGTCCACAGATCCTGAGGTGAAAAGAAATACCATTCCTTCACCATATAGGCATGTAAATTGCCTTCGTGCATCATTCTGGCGTTCAAACGCCCATTGGTGCACATTCTTGGCGTTCAACGCCCATGTAATGCATGTTTCTGGCGTTGAACGCCAGTTTCATGCTTGTTACTGGCGTTCAGCGCCAGTTTGTCCTCTCTGTGCACATTCCTGGCATTTAACGCCAGGTTGTTGCTTGTTTCTGGCGTTCAGCGCCAGAATGGTGCTCTGTTCTGGCGTTGAACGCCAGCCAGATGCATCTTACTGGCGTTGAACGCCAGTCTGCGCTACCTCCAGGGTGAAATTTTTTTTTCTTCTGTTTTTGACTCTGTTTTTAATTTTTTTGATTTTTTCGTGACTCCTCATGATCATGTACCTAATTAAACACAAAAAAAAAATAACAAAGAAACAAAATAAAATGAAATTAGATAAATAAAATTGGGTTGCCTCCCAACAAGCGCTTCTTTAATGTCAATAGCTTGACAGTGGCTCTCATGGAGCCACAAGGTGATCAGGTCAATGTTGTATAGTTG
>NC_029774.3:90997876-90998394 GCF_000817695.3 Arachis duranensis | reverse complement strand
ATGATGTTCCACCCTTAATTGTTCCACATTGTGGTTCAAATCTTCTAAGGAGGTGTTGAGTTGCTCCCAATAGTTGTTGGGAGGAAAGTGCATCCCTTGAGGCATCTCAGGGATTTGTTGATGATGAGCTTCCTCATGGACTTCTTGAGGGCCGTGAGGAGCTTCTCTTGCTTGCTCCATCTTTTTCTTAGTGATGGGCTTGTCTTCTTCAATGGGGGTATCTCCTTCTATGATGACTCCAGCTGAGTAACATAGATGGCATATAAGGTGAGAAAAAGCTAGCCTTGCCATGGTGGAGGACTTATCGGCTATTTTGTAGAGTTCATTGGAGATGAC
The DNA here is from genome assembly GCF_000817695.3 of Arachis duranensis. Lineage (NCBI taxonomy): Eukaryota > Viridiplantae > Streptophyta > Magnoliopsida > Fabales > Fabaceae > Arachis > Arachis duranensis. The sequence goes on along the minus strand of NC_029774.3, from coordinate 90,998,058 downwards.
CTCATGAACTTCTACTTCCTCTCCAATCATGATGCTATGGATCATGATGGCCCGATCCACAGTAACTTCAGATCGGTTGCTAGTAGAAATGATAGAGCGTTGAATGAACTCCAACCATCCTCTAGCCACAGGCTTGAGATCCAGTCTTCTTAGTTGAACTGGCTTGCCTTTGGAATCTATTC
>NC_029774.3:90995766-90996403 GCF_000817695.3 Arachis duranensis | reverse complement strand
ATGAAATCAGCAGGGATGTAAAGGCCTTCAACCTTTACTAGCACGTCCTCTACTATTCCATAAGCTTGTCTTAATGACTTGTCTGCCAATTGTAATGAGAACAAGGCAGGTTGTACCTCAATGATCCCCAGCTTCTCCATTACAGAGAGTGGCATAAGATTTATCCCTGATCCCAGATCACATAGAGCTTTTTCAAAGCTCATGGTGCCAATGGTGCAAGGTATTAAGAACTTGCCGGGATCCTGTTTCTTTTGAGGTAGAGTTTTCTGAATCCAAGTATCTAGTTCACTAATGAGCAAGGGAGGTTCACTTTCCCAAGTCTCATTACCAAACAACTTGGCATTCAGCTTCATGATAGCTCCTAAGTATTGAGCAACTTGCTCTCCAGTTACATCTTCATCTTCTTCAGAAGAAGAATAGTCTTCAGAGCTCATGAATGGCAGAAGGAGATTTAATGGAATCTCTATGGTCTCTATGTGAGCCTCAGATTCCTTTGGATCCTTAATAGGAAGCTCCTTCTTGCTTAAGGGACGTCCCAGGAGGTCTTCCTCTCTAGGATTTTCGTCCTCCTCCTCCCTAGTGCATTCGGCTACTTTGATCAAATCAATGGCCTTGCACTCTCCTTTTGGATTCTCTT
>NC_029774.3:90993652-90994272 GCF_000817695.3 Arachis duranensis | reverse complement strand
CAGTATAGAGATTCCCTTATGTTAGTAGAAGAAGAAGGGGGTAGAAGAATGAAGAAGAATTCGGATTTTTAGATGAAGAGAAGTGAAGAGAAGTGTTAGTAATTAATTAATTAAATAGAATAAGAGAAGAGAAGAGAAATTTTCGAAAATAATTTTAAAAAGGGGTTAGTGATTTTCGAAAATCAAAGACAAAATATAATTAAAATTAAAATTTAAAACAGAAAGACTTTTTGAAAAAGAGAGGGAGAATTTTCGAAAATTAGAGAGGGAAAAGTAGTTAGGTGGTTTTGAAAAAGATAAGAAACAAACAAAAAGTTAAAGATTCTAGAACTTAAAGATTGAACCTTTCTTAACAAGAAAGTAACAAACTTCAAATTTTTGAACCAATCACATTAATTGTTAGCTAATTTTCGAAAATTTGATATAAAAATAAGAAAAATATTTTTGAAAATATTTTGAAAAATAATTTTGAAATTTTCGAAAATTATGTCAAAAATGAAAAAGATATGATTTTTGAAAAAGATTTTGAAAAGATAAGATTTTTAAAGTTGAAATTTTGACTTGACTTGTAAGAAACAACTAATTTTAAAAATTTTTGACCAAGTCAACCCAAAATTTCG
>NC_029774.3:90992808-90993605 GCF_000817695.3 Arachis duranensis | reverse complement strand
GAAAACTTGGAGGGAAATAAGGAAAAGATATTTTTTTATTTTTGAATTTTTTAATTATGAGAGAGAAAAACAACAAAAATACTCAATGCATGAAATTTTTAGATCAAAACAATGAATGCATGCAAGAATGTTATGAATGTCAAGATGAACACCAAGAACACTTTGAAGATCATGATGAACATCAAGAACATTATTTTGAAAAATTTTTGATGCAAAGAAAACATGCAAGACACCAAACTTAGAAATCTTTAATGCATGGAAAATATGAATGCAAAAGTGCACAAGAAAAACAAGGAAAGACACAAAACAAGAACTCATCAAGATCAAACAAGAAGACTTGTCAAGAACACTTGAAGATCATGAAGAACACTATGAATGCATGGGATTTTCGAAAAATGCAAGAAAAAATTTTAAAAGCATGCAATTGACACCAAACTTAAAAATTAACACAAGATTCAAACAAGAAACACAAAATATTTTTGATTTTTATGATTTTCTAATTTTTTTGTATTTTTATTAATTTTTTTTTCGAAAAACAGTTTTGGAAAAACGAAAAAGGAAAGAAAAATTTTTGAAAAAGTTTTTGAAAAGAAAATTACCTAATCTGAGCAACAAGATGAACCGTCAGTTGTCCATACTCGAACAATCCCCGGCAACGGCGCCAAAAACTTGGTGGACGAAATTGTGATCACTGTTCTTTAAGTTGTATGAAATCATTATTGTGGCACCAGTTGTTATCACAACTCCGTTCAACTAACCAGCAAGTGTACTGGGTCGTCCAAGTAATAAACCTTACG
>NC_029774.3:90940758-90991707 GCF_000817695.3 Arachis duranensis | reverse complement strand
TCTTCGAATAAAGTATGGACTATTATATATTGCTGGAAAGCCCTGGATGTCTACTTTCCAACGCCGTTGAGAGCGTGCCAATTGGAGTTCTGTAGCTCCAGAAAATCCACTTCGAGTGCAGGGAGGTCAGATTCCAACAGCATCAGCAGTCCTTTTGTCAGCCTTCTTCAGAGTTTTGCTCAAATCCCTCAATTTCAGTCAGAATTTACCTGAAATCACAGAAAAACACAAAAACTCAAAGTAAAGTCCAGAAATGTGAATTTAACATAAAAACTAGTGAAAACATCCCTAAAAGTAGCTTAAACTTACTAAAAACTACCTAAAAACAATGCCAAAAAGCGTATAAATTATCCGCTCATCAAGGACCGATCTCATACAACTGAGATCCTGAACCTAGTTCATGGCCAGGGAATCGAATGCAACAGCTCGAACACGAGGCTGAACGACAACAGAAAGCAAAACGAGAGTTGCAAAAAGAAGTAAGATGACAAAAGGAGCTAGAAGACAAGCTCTGAAAACTAGAAGCTGATCTACAAAGGAGGAATAATCGGGCGGAACATGATGAAAGTCCCATAGGAGGAGAAGATCCGTGATAAATCACTATTTTATGGTTTACAATGAGTTTAATTGTGTGGTTTTATGATGGTCTTTACCCACTTATTCATATAATTAGCATGCATTTATATTTCCTTTCTAAAATTATTACATGATTGAAAGCTTACTTCCTGGAGACCTTTAAGTAGGTATTTTAACCCCCCCTTTATTCCATTCGATGCCGTGATCTATGTGTTAAGTGTTTCAGGCTTTATAGGGCATGAATGAGTGAGAGATTGGGAAGGAAGCTTGCAAAAATGGAAGGAATACAAGAAATTGAGGAGATGACCAGCGAGAAGTTATGCGTACGCGTCAGTGACGCGACCTCGCGGAAGAGAGGAATTCGCAGTGACGCGCCCGCATGAGTGATGCGGACGCACAGATTGGAAAAGCAGAAGCGACACGGAGGCATGGACGACGTGCCCGCATGGGGAATCAAAACGCCGAATGACGCGTCCGCGTGAATGACGCGTCCGCGTGACGTGTGCGATCTGCAGAATTTTAGAAGTCGCTGGCAGAGTTTCTGGGCCGGATTTCAACCCAGTTTTCGGCCCAGAATTACAGATTAGAGTCAGGGAACATGTAGAAACGAGGGACACAATTCATTCTACACAATTTTTAGTTTTAGATCTGGATTTACTCCTTCCCTGGGTTTTTTCAATCACTTGACATTTATAATTAGGATTTTTGGGAGACTTTGCTTTTTAGCTTTGGAGAAGAGGCCACCTCTGGTACTAGTCATTATACTTTGCTATTTGCTTTTTACTTATTCTTCCATGTTCTTAATCCTCCTAGAGTTGACATTGGCTTATATTTGCAAGTTATTAATATAGATTATTTTTATTTTTAATTAATCCTTTTTCATTATTATTTATCATGTCTCTTTTTAATTCCCTTCCCTATGTTATGAGTTCTATGTTCACAATGAGCGAGTAGTTCCCTTACTTGATGGGGAGTTGATTGAAAGGAACCCTTGAGTTGGGGTACTTAAAGGAGAAATTGTAATTGGGCTCATTGTTGGAATGCCCTCTAGTCACTGACACAAATCCTTTTCAATGAGCGGATTGGGACTTGTGAATAGAAATAGCAATCCAACTTGTTTGACTCTCCCTTACCTAGTAAGGGGTAACTAAATAGAGCAATCTTCAATTATTAATTAATATTGAGAGTACTTCAACAAGAATAGGGATTCCAACTAATCTACTCCCAGTCAAGGCTTTTATTTAGAATTAATTAAATTCTCTATTTTAGTTTCCTGTTATTCAACTCAACCTTTTTTGAAAACATCTGATTGATAAAATAGCACATCTCTCTGCAACTCGTTGGGAGATGACCTAGGACTTATACTCCCAATATTTTAATTTAAATTTTATGACAACCCTTCTATATTGATAAGCGGATTTTCGGTTGGTTAAGGACTGTACTTGCAACGCATTTCTATTAATAATTTCTTAACCCGCCAATTTCTGCCACGTCAATTTTTGGCGCCGTTGCCGGGGAGTTGCAACAGTGTGCTAATTTATTGATTGGTATTTATTTTTATTGCAATTTTTCTTTTCATTCTATCACTATGAGCTGTACGTTTCTTTCGTTAAATGACGCGTTCACTTCCTGATCCAAGCTTGCCAGTATTTGACCCTGAGATTGAAAGAACTTTTTCAAGTATAAGGCAAGCTCGGCGTCGGCGACTCCTCTTTGAGGACGAACCTGAACCGTCATCTAAGGAAAAAAAAGCTCCCTCTCTATTGATCCAGTTCATTTACGTGCAGGTGACATGGTAGCGCCTAGGAGAGTCACTATCCAGGAGGAAGGAGCCCCTGATTTTACGCTCCAGCCATTCCAGGCACACCACCCAGTAGTAGCTGTAGATTTTGAAATAAAGTCTTCACTACTTAACTTGATGCCCAAGTTTCATGGCTTACCTGCTCAAGAGCCTATCAAGCATCTTAGGGATTTCCAGACTGCTTGTTCTACTATTAAGCGTAATGGCACTGATGAAATCTTTATTCTGTTGAAAGCCTTCCCGTTTTCTCTGGAGGGAAAGGCAAGAGAGTGATGCTACACTCAACTCGGAGCAACTGTTTCCAACTGGGATACACTTAGGAGAGAGTTTCTGGATAAATTCTTTCCAGTTGAAGTTGCCGATAAGCTGAGGAAGGACATGTCTATGATCGTTCAGAATGAATCTGAGACCCTCTATGAATACTTAGAATGCTTCAATAATCTTTGAGACGCATGCCCCCATTATATGATTGACAAGATAGTGTTGCTCGGCTACTTTACACAGGGTTTGAAATCTCAAGATAGGACCACATTGGAAGGTGCTAGCAATGGTTCTATGAAAAAGTACAAGACTACGGACGAAGCATGGCAATTGATCAGCGACTTAGCTGACTATACTAGGAATCACAGGCAGAGACAAAGTCGGTCAAGAGCTGTTGCAGAGGTATCCACTAGTAAAGAGACTGCTGCTATAGCTCAGAGCTTATGTGAAATGACTAACTTGCCGAAGCAGATGCAACTGAATCAACAACAGCCTCAGCAAGTTCAGCCTTGTCCACCACAGCACAGCCAGCAGTTGGTTCCACAAAGAGTATGCGGAATATGTGCAGATTACAGTCACTATACCGATGAATGTCCGCAACTCCAACCAGAAGACAACACTGTAGCAGCCACTCATAACTTTCATGACCGCCCCAATCAAGGGTACAATCAAGGTGGCAACTATAACCAAGGATGGCAGGATAACTCTAACCAAGGCTGGAGAGACAATTCTAACCAGGGTTGGAGGGACAATTATAACAGAGGAGGCAGAGATAATAATGGAAATCAGAGGTGGAATAACAATAACAACTTCAGGCAGTAGAATCAGAATCAGTCCTATAGAGCACCTCATTTAAGACAGCCTCAAGCATATCAGCAGACCTCTCAGATCACTTACCCCTCTTCATCTCCTAATGATGAGTTACTACAATCTATTGATCGGAGACAACAGGCCATGGAAAATAATTTTAATGCAACTCTGAATGTTTTGACTTCTACTTTACAAACCCTTGTCTTACAGGTTGGATCATTGACTAAGCCCAACAACCAGTCCTCAAGCTCTGGTGGACTCCCCTCTCAACCATTACCCAACCCAAAGGGTGGTATTAATGCCATCACTCTAAGGTCCTGAACCACATTGCAAGAAAGGAATCAGGAGGAGCCAAACCCACTAGAACACGCCTCAGCTGAAGAGGTAGTGGAATTAGAAGATATTGAGGAAGAAAAGGATATACAGGACATGGCTGAGGAAGAAGACGCCAAATCACAGGAAGAAGCACCAAAGGGTGCAGACACTATAGAGGACGCCGTTCCTATTCCATTTCCACAACTTGCAAGGAAGCCCAGGAAGCAGTTGGAACCTGATCCCAAAATGGTAGAAATTTTCAAAAAAGTTGAGGTAACTGTTCCCATTTTTGATGTCATTCAACAGGTACCTAAATATGCAAAGTTTCTAAAAGATTTGTGCATACATAAAGACAAAATTAATGAATTAGAAACTATTCCTTTAGGAAGTTCTATATCTGCTTTAATGGGAAATATACCTGAAAAATGTAGTGATCTAGGTCCATGCATGGTTAACTGCTGGAAAGCCCAGTATGTCTACTTTCCAACGCCGTTGAGAGCGCGCCAATTGGGCTTCTGTAGCTCCAGAAAATCCACTTCGAGTGCAGGGAGGTCAGAATCCAACAGCATCTGCAGTCCTTTTTAGTCTCTGAATCAGATTTTTGCTCAGGTCCCTCAATTTCAGCCAGAAAATACCTAAAATCACAGAAAAACACACAAACTCATAGTAAAGTCCAGAAAAGTGAATTTTAACTAAAAACTAATAAAAATATACTAAAAACTAACTAGATCATACTAAAAACATACTAAAAACAATGCCAAAAAGCGTACAAATTATCCGCTCATCATCAGACTATCCGATCTCTTCTTAAAGAGCTCGGCCAAATCGACAGAAGAGCCCAGTAAAGGGCCCAAATAAAGGAGCACGACCCAAATCCTAAGGCGGCCTAAGCCTATAGAGATAAAGGCGGTTCCGTTGAAAGATACGCTGACCTCAACTCAAAGATAAAAGATAAGATAAGATAAGTAACTTATCTTATCCAAAAGGTCACATCCCACCATTATAAATACACTGGAGCACCCAAGTATAACTCATACTCTGATTCTACTCAATACATGCTTAATACCCTTGCTAACTTAAGCATCGGAGTCCCTTGCAGGTACCTCCCACCCTCCGAGGACAAAGGAATTAGCACCACCACCAAGTCCAACAAGTCGGACACAATAGCTCCGGCCGTCTCCCACCAGCCGAACACGTTAGCACCGACCAGTACAGAAGATCTCATCCGAGATCGACCTACAGTTTCAGGTAACCCTCGGAATAGATTCCATTTTGTAGGGATTTATAGGGTGTCCATAAACTCTGCAATGAAGTCATCCAAATACTGTGATTTGATGGCTATCTGAGCTTCATACTGAAGGTCGAATTCGGACAACTCGACTGCCCATTGCAAGATTCTTCCTGCTAAGTCTATTTTCTATAAAATGCTTTTTATGGGCTGGTTGGTCTGAATCCTTATGGTGTGAGATGGAAATATGAGCAAAGTCGTTGAGATGTTAGTATGAGAGTATAGGCAATTTTTTTTATTTTTTGATAGTTCAGTTCGGACCCTTGTAGTGCTTTACGGATGAAGTATATAGGTTGTTGTCCACTGTCATCTTCTCGGATCAGTGCCGAAGCTACTGCACGATTTCCTACCGCGAGGTACAATACAAGCGGTTCTCCTTCCCAAAGCCGGGTTAGAATAGGTGGTTGTCCTAGGAATCTTTTGAAATCCTAGAAGGCTTGCTCGCACTTCGCCGTCTATTCAAACCTCCTTCCCTTCCGTAGGGTGGCGTAGAAGGGGAAGGATCTTATTGTGGATCCCGCTAGGAATCTGGACAAGGCTACCAATCTTCCATTGAGTTGTTGTACCTCTTTAACACATGTTGGACTCTTCATGTCGAGTATAGCTTGGCATTAATCTGGGTTTGCCTCGATTTCCCTTTGTGTGAGCATAAAACCCAAGAACTTGTTAGCCTCTACTGCAAAGGTGCACTTTGCAGGATTAAGTCGCATGCCATGCTTTCTTATGGTATTGAATACTTGGGCGAGGTCAGACAATAGCGACTCATCGCTTTGTGTTTTTACTAACATGTCATCTACATATACCTCTATTAGTTTTCCGATGTGTTTTGTGAAGACTTTGTTCATTAACCTTTGGTAGGTAGCTCTTGTGTTTTTGAGTCCGAAGGGCATGACGATGTAACAGTAATTTGCTTTGGGAGTTAAAAATAAATTTTTTTCTTGATCAGGTGGATACATTGGGATTTGATTATATCCTGAATAAGCATCCATAAAGGAGAGGTATTTGTAACTGGAGGAGAAGTCCACCAGAGCGTCGATATTTGGGAGAGGATATGGATCTTTTGGGCAGGCTTTTTGAGATCAGTGTAGTCGGTGCACATCCGCCACTTCCCATTTGATTTTTTCACTAAGACCACGTTGGCTAGCCATAATGGGTATTTGACCTCCCTAATGAATCCTTCCTCCATTAGGGCTTGTACCTGTTCTTCGACAGCTTGGGATCTTTCTGGTCCGAGCTTTTTCTACGCCTTTGCTGTACTGGCCGAGACCTTAGATATACTGCCAGTTTGTGGCATATTAGCTTGGGGTCTATGCCCGGCATGTCTGTGGCTTTCCATGCAAAGAGATCGACGTTATCCTTTAAGAATTGTATGAGGGGCTTTTTTATATCTTCTTTAAGGATTGCGCCCACGTTGGTTGTTTTGTCCGGGACATCTCCAATATGGACTTTTTCTATCTCGCCTTCTGGTTTTGGACGGAATTCTTCTCGGCCTCGAACTCTTCCGAGTTCGATGGAGTGGATTTCTTCTCCTTTGCCCCTGAGGTTTAGACTTTCTTTGTAACAACGGCGGGCCGTCTTCTGGTCTTCTTTTATCGTAGCGATCCCTTTTACAGTTTGGAACTTCATGCATAGGTGTGGAGTTGAGAGTGCTGCTCCGAGCTGGTTTAGAGTTGTCCGACCTATTAAGGCATTGTAGGCTGACTTCACGCCGACCACTATGTAGTCTATGTTGAAGGTCCTAGACCGGTTCCCTTTTCCAAAGGTTGTGTGTAGCGAAATGTAACCAAGTGGTTGGATTGGGGTGTCTCCGAGTCCAAATAAGCTGTCCGGATATGCTCTGAGCTTTTTTCCTTCTAGGCCGAGTTTGTTGAAGGCTGTCTTGAATAAAATGTTGGTCGAGCTTCCTTGGTCCACCAGTGTTCGGTGTAGATTAGCATTGGCCAACATGATAGTGATGACCATAGGATCGTCATGTCCCGAGATGACGCCAGCTGCGTCCTCTTTAGTAAAGGTGATAGTAGGGACGTCGGGTGCCTCTTCTCCTCCCCTGACGTGGTATACGTCTTTGAGGTGTCTTTTGCGAGATGATTTGGAGATTCCTCCTCCCGTGAATCTCCCGTGTATCATGTGAACATGCTTCTCCGGGGTACGAGGTGGTCGTTCTGAGCGACCAACCTCTTCGTCTCTTCTTCTCTTTCTGGGCTCATCTGTCTTACCGGCTAGGTACCGATCTAGTCTCCCCTCCCTTACCAATTTCTCTATGACATTCTTCAAGTCAAAGCACTCGTTGGTGGGATGTCCATAGATTCGATCGTATTCGCAATATTCCATCCGATTTCCTCCTCCCTTTTTGCTTTTAAGTGGACGGGGTGGTGGAATCTTCTCCGTGTGGCATACTTCTTTGTAAACATCCACAAGAGACACTCGGAGAGGGGTGTAATTATGGTATTTTTTAATCTTTTCTCCATGCGGATCATATTTTTTCTTGGAATCTTTGTCTTTATCTCGGGAGGAGTTGGAGAATCCGGATTTTGGGATTTCTCCTAGTCGAGAGTTTTTCTCCATGTTGATGTATTTTTCTGCTCGTTCTTGTACTTTATTCAGAGATGTGGGATATTTCTTTGATATGGATTGACTAAAAGGTCCCTCCTGTAGGCCATTGATGAGACCCATAATGGCTGCTTCGGTTGGCAGACTCTGAATGTCCAGACATGCTTTGTTGAATCTTTCCATGTAGTTACGAAGACTTTTCCCGATTTCCTTGCTTGATCCCTATCAGACTTGGGGCATGTTTAGTTTTGTCCTTCTGGATGGAGAATCTGGCTAGACACTTTTTGGCTAAGTCATCAAAGCTTGAGATGGACCTGGGGGGCAGATTGTTGAACCATTTAATTGCTGCCTTTGTTAAGGTGGTCGGGAAAGCTTTGCACCGAGTTGTGTCTGAGGGATTAGTGGGATACATTCTGCTTCAAAAGTTGCTGAGATGATGGCTGGGATCTGATGTGCCATCATATAAAGTCATATCGGGAAGTTTGAAGTTTTTTGGGATTTTGGCCTTCATGATCTCTTTGGTGAATTGGTCTTGGTCCTTGTGGGAATTATCCTCGTGGCTGGATCAAGTAATTCTAGTTTTGATATCAGCTTCAAGCTTTTGGAGCTTGACTTCTAATTCGCGGCGTCACCTGACTTCCCTTCGTAGGTCTTTCTCGGCTTCCCGCTGATATTCGACCTCCTTTTCGAGCTGTTTTAGGCGATTCTGAAGTGCTTCCATGGGTCCCGTGCTTGGGAAGTCCTTATTTTTGTTAAGCTAAGAAGTATTGTCTAGTGTAACCTCCACGTTCTTATATGGTGTTCTGTTATCCATGTTAGAGTTGTAGTCATTGTTCAGGTTATCCGCCATGGTTATTTGGATGACTTCTAGGTCCCCGGCAACGGCGCCAATGTTCCGAGGGTTACCTGAAACTGTAGGTCGATCTCGGACGAGATCTTCTATACTGATCGGAGATGACAGGTCCGGCTTTTGCATGACGGCCGGAGTTGTTGTGTCCGACTTTGTTGGACTGGCAATGCTACTGATCCTTTGTCACCGGAGGGTGGTGGTACCTGCAAGGGACTCCGATGCTTAAGTTAGCAAGGTTATTAAGCAGGTTTTATGTAGAATCAGAGTATGAGTTATACCTGGGTGCTCTAGTGTATTTATAATGTTTGTAGAGTGATCTTTCGGGAGATAAGATAGTTTATCTTATCTTATCTTATCTTTGAGTGAAGCCATCTTATCTCTAAAGGAACCGCCCTTATCTCTATAGGCTTGGACTACCTTTGGATTTGGGTCGTGTTCCTCTGTTTGGGCCTTCTTCGGGCCTCTGTAGAGATTTGGCCGAGCTCTTGGAGAAGAGGTCGGATAGTTCTAACCTGAAGAGGTTTGTCGATTTGTCGTCACACATCCCGCGTTGGACAGCTCGACCCTGGGTATGAACAGTTTGTTTGCTAGTTTTGCTTAGTTGTAGCATCTTGTTTTTCTTGTTCCTTGTTAGTTTTTGTCTTTATTTGCTCTTGCTACTATGAATTCTCACCACTTTGGCTATAAATTTGGTTCTAACTATGTTGTAGGGAATGGAAATTTCAATGACAACATACATCAAGGATGGAACAATCAAAGATGAAAAGAGCCTCAAGGATTTGATCAACCTTCATGGCAACAACCTTCCCAAATGTGCTATAAGCAAGAATCATTCCATGATGCATACCAATCTAATGGCTATGGTGGACCTCCTTGTGATTATCAACAACCACCACTATATACCTATGAACCCCCTCCTCAATATAGCCCTCAACCATCATACTCACAAGCGCACTACCACCAAACACCTCCATATGATCCTAATCCTTATCCACCATACCAACCACCTTATGAGCCATATGAACCTTATATAGAACCACAACAACCACCACCACACCTACTAGCTTGATGATCAGCTCTGCTAAAGAGAGGGGTAGTCATAGGCCCTTATCTCTTCCCCTCTTACTGTGAATCTTTTTCCTGTGCTCTCATGAATTAACTCTATATTCTTAAGAGAGAGGATCATGTTCACAGTATGAAGCAAAATTGGACTTTTACTAAATACCACCTTTATTCCTTAGAAAAAATCATCAGTGGGCATCTTCTTATACCTACATCCCTTTGGTACCTTCTTCCTGGGACCTTCCTCCTTGGTGGATGATGCACACCCAACACCAAACTTATATTTGATGTCGGGTAGAATTGTATTGGTTCCCACCAAAAAAGGTTTGAATTGTGAACTCTGCTTTACTTCAATCAGGAATCCTTGGAGTCTTAGGTTAGTGAGCTCACTCTTCATGTAAGTACCTCCTTCATCAGAGTGATGTAAGGGTAAAAAAACCTTGAATACCAAGTAATCGTCATGCATCCTCAGAACCAATTCCCCTTTCTTTATATTGATCAGAGCTCTCCCGGTAGCTAGGAATGGTATTCCCAGGATTATAGAGTTATTTTTATCCTTTCTCAAGTCAAGAATCACAAAATCTGCAGGGGAAAGAATATTCTAACCTTAGCCAAGACATTTTTTACTATTCTATGTGCATATTTCAGAGACTTGTCTGCCATTTGTAAGGCTATCTTTGTGGGTTATGCCTCTTAAATTTGTAGCTTTTTCATCACAGACAAGGGCATTAAATCAATACTTGTACCAAGATCACATAGAGCTTTGTTAAAGGTGATACTCCTAATAGTGCATGCAATCTAAAAGCTCCATAATCTGGCATCTTCCTTGGTAATTTTTTCTGAATTATTTCACTCCATTCCTTGGTCAGGACCACTGTTTCATCTTTCTTTAAGGTCTTCTTCTTAGAGAGTAAGCCTTTCATGAACTTGACATAGGGGGCATTTTCTCTAAAACCTCAACAAAAGGAATATTGATTTGCAACTTTCTAAAAATTTTCAAGAACTTTGAAAACTCCTTGTCCTTGGTCTCCTTTTGGAGTTTTTGAGGGTATGGCATATTCGCCTTGTGCTCAGGTGCCTTGGGTGGGGCATGTACTATGGTTCCCTCTCCTTTCTAGAGCTTCTATTTCCTCTGATTCCTTAGCAACTTGTACTTCCTCCTCTGTCACTGGTTCACTTGCCACTTTGATGGCCTTGCACTATTCTCTTGGATTAGGCACTGTGTCACTAGGAAGAGTGTTAGGGGGCCTCTCAGGTACTTACTTACTCAACCCACTCAGTTGTATTTACAATTTTTGAAGTGAGGCTTTGGTCTCCTGTATGAAACTATGAGTGTTCTTGGAGAGTTCTGCAACTATAGATACTAAGTCAGGAATATTTTGAGGCTGAGAGGGTGCTTGCTGTGGCTGAGAGGCCTGAAACTGACGATTATTGAAATTATTTTGATTAAAATTGCCCTGAGAATTATTGAAGTTTGGTTGCCTCTAAGATTGGTCTCTTCACCCAAAGTTGGGGTGATTCCTCTATCTTTGATTAAATGTCTTAGAATAGGGATCATTATTGGGATTTTTGAAGGAATTGTCCATGAAATCAACCTGCTCAGGAGTAAACTGGCTACAATCATAAGTTTTACCTTGAGGGAAGCCACCACTCATATCATAAGAAGTATCTTGAGTATTGACAGCTGAGACTTGCATTCCATTCAAGTGTTATGTAATAGCATTAATTTGTTGAGACATAGCCTTGTTTTGGGCAAGAATAGCATTTAAGGTATCCCACTCCATGACTCCCTTCTTTACTGAGGTCCTTTCAAAATAGTATAGATATTGGTTATTGGCAACCATCTCAATCAGCTCTATAGCCTCATCAGGGTCTTTTTCATGTAGAGTGACCCTCCTGCAGAATTATCCAGGGACATCCTGGCAGTCTCTGAGACTCCATCATAGAATATCTGAAATTATATCTAGGCTGAAAATATATCAGGAGGACACTTCCTGAGCATCAACTTATACCTTTTCCAGGCTTCATAGAGAGACTCTCGCTCTTTGCCTGAAGATCTGAACATTTTTCCTTAGCTTAATCAGCTTCTGAGAAGGAAAGAACTTGGTCAGAAACTTATTAACTACCTTATCCCAAGTGTCCAAGCACTCTTTAGGCTAAGTGTCAAGCCACTGTTTAGCTCGGTCCCTTACAGAAAAAGGGAAGAGAAGTAGTTTGTAGACATTAGGATGAACTCCATTAGTCTTTACAGTATCACAAATCTGTAGGAAATTAGAAATAAACAAGTTGGGATCTTTCTGTGGGAGTCTGTGAAACTGGCAATTTTGCTGCACAAGAGAAATCAACCGAAGCGTCAGATCAAAGTTGTTTGCAACAACAGGGGGTACAATAATACTATTCCCATAGAAATACGGGCTAGGAGTAGTATAAGAGTAAGTGTTCTCCTAGGTTGTGTGGGCATATTAGGAGGATTAACAATATTGGAATTAACCACATTGTTGTTGTTGTTGACCTCCAAAGTGGACTCTTCCTGAGATTCTCAGCAGCCCTGTAAGCTCTAGCTTGTTGCAGACGTCTTTTTGCAATCCTTTCAATGTCAGGATCAAAGTCTAGAAGGGGTTCGTTGTCCCTATTCCTACTCAAAAATAGACAAAAAACAAAGAAAAAGCAAAAATCTCTATGTTAGAGTGGAGAGGATTCCTAGTGAGGTATCCTGTGTAAAAGAACTAAAATAAAATAAACTGAATAAATTACACTAAAATTTCAAAGTTCAATAAAAGAAAATCAACCACAAAAATTGAAAATAATGAAAAGACAAATAATTAGAAAAAATAAAATAAACTCACTAAGGGGATACCAAACTTAAATTCAAAAATTAAGGAAAAATTATGACTACAATAAAGTTTCAATTTTTGAAAATTTAAAGAACAAAACGAATAAAAAAACTCAACAGCTAAAAACGCCTAATCTAAAAATCAGACAACCGTTAGTTTCCAATCGAAGACAATCCCTTGTAACAGTGCCAAAAACTTGGTCGTAGAATTTGAATACCACAACTAAACTGGCAAGTATACCAGGTCATACTAAATAATACCTCAGGTGATTGAGGGTCGATCCCACGAGCATTGATGGATTGAGCAACAATAGTCGAATGACTCACTTAGTCTGGCAAGCAGAAGGTGATGTTTTGAGGGTTGTAAATCGCATTAAATAATACTTTGGACTTTAAGGAAGTAAACAGTAGAATTGGTGTGAAATATGTATGAGAAAACAGTTAAGGGTTCGGAGTTATTTATTCGTCCGCATTAAGTTTTCTTACCAACTATTTTAATCATGCAAGATTCATTTCATGGCAAACTATAATTGACTAAACCCTAATTCCTTAGTGTTTTAGTCTCCTCTAACCTAATCAACCGCCAATGTCTTGGTCACTTAATATAGATTAGAGGGTTACGTTCAATTCTAGTTTATTAGCCACAAAAACCCTAATTACCTAAATATAAGAGGATTATATGTCACGTATCCCATTAAGTCTAAGTAATTAGCAATTTAGGAGGAATTTACTTTGAAGCTAAGCTAGTGTTCAAGAAAGATAACTCTTCCAAGAATCCCAAGAACGCATATAAAATAAGGGTTATTCATCTGATCTACCCAGATCCATAAAATGAAGAATGAAAGTAATCTTTGAAACTGAATCAATACATTAATTAAAATAGAACAATAATTGTCTTAATCCATATAAATAAATAGAGCTCCTAACCTTAACCAAGGAGGTTTAGTCGCTCATGACTTCAAGAGAAAACTAGGGTTCAGAAATTGCGAAAGTGCGGAAGAGAGAAGATCCTTAGAAGGACTGAATCTTTTCCCTTTTATATCTAACCTAATTTGATTTGAAACTAAAATAAGATAAAAAATTCTAAACCTAAAATATTTGGTTTGTAATTAAAACCAACTAAAATAAAATAAAATAGAATAAGTAAAATCCAAGTCCAACTAAAGATGCTTCATTAGTGAGAATGTGATCCGGATCATTGGCGTTAAACGCCAAATTCGGCGTTTAGTGTCCTAGGAGGCAGAAATGCTTCTATCCATTTTGGCCTGCTCACGCTAAACACCATGCTTGAGGTTTAGCGCCTTAGTGGGCAGAGAGCTCTAACGTGCTTATGAGCTGCTAGCACTAAATGCCCAAGTCCGTGTTTAGCGCCAGCTTGGCAACTTCCAACTCTTCTCTTTTCTTTCAAACTGATGTTTTTCATGTCTCACAACTTAAGAAATATATTTATCAAGGTTGGAATTCAGGTGAGATGGCTGTTCTCCCTTCCCCTTTGCTTTAGTTTTAAGAAACCATGCATAAACATGTGTTTTCTTGATGTTCTTCCATAGATATCATGCTTAGCTTGACTTGAGGGCTAAGGAACTTCATTTTCCAGCAAGATTAAGGTGAGGAATCTCATCCTAACATGTAATTGAAGGTTCGATCAGTTAGGGTTTCATGGATTTAAAGTTGTTCTTGATGTGATTTAGGAGGAAAAAGTGCTCTAGGAACACTTTGAAGGATAGCCGAATTAGGAGCAGCGAATCAAGGTAAGATTTTGTGAAATTAATCTTGATTAATTTTGTTTGACTTGTATGATTGTTATATGGTTTGGTTATGCTTGAAATTGATTGTTTATATAAATGATTCTTGGTGAAATTTTGGTGAAAATTTGATGAAATTTGATGATATTTAAGCTTGAAATGTTGTTCAAGGGCGCATCTGGAAAACCAAATCCTAACCCTTAAATTGGAGATGAATTTGTGATGAAATCAAGTGGAAATCATGGTGCTTTGGTGGATGCAATTTTAATTTGAATTTTACAAAAAATTGATTACCGAAAAGATTGAAAAACGGGTCAGAATTAAAGAAAGAATCTAAAGAATTTACGAAGAACACTTTGAGTTTCACTAAGAACACTCAAGAAGAACCCTTTGATCCATTTTGGGGTCAAAGTGTAAATATTTTTATGTTTTAAGGGAGAAAGTATAAATACTAAAAATTTAAGCGGTTAAAGTATAAATATCAAAAGTTAAGAAGTTAAAATATAATTTTGATAAAGTTTTTTTGGGTCAACTTGTAATTTTGAAAATATATAATAAAATATTATTAAAAATTAAATAATAATAAAATATTAAATATTATTATTTTATTAATAATGTTATTTTATTTAAAATAATAAAATAATAGCAAAAAGGTAATTTTTCCTAAAAGCCTTAGGAAGACAATTTTAAGCTTAGAATTTCATAATTACCTTTATAAAACACCTGGGGAGTGGTAAGAATATATTAGTGAGGAGAAGAGAAAAGAAAGATAAAATGTTAGAGAAAAGATAAAACCCGAAGAAAAAATCGGTAAAGCTTTAACGGCAAAGACAAATCTCGGTTAGAGAAGCAATCTAGGAGAAATATAGTTAGTGTTTGATTTGTATTTGGGTTAAGTATTATATAAAAAGTCAACCTGGTTCAGCATATACTTAATAAACCTATGCTTCGAACAGGCTGATTATTCATACCGAAATTGACATAAGCTATAAATGCAAACATTAAAAAGAGAAACAAGAGTATAGCAAAGAGGCAAAGAGAAAGAGAATCAAGAGTAAATCAACTATGGTTTGTTCATCTCTTTTGTGAGTAAATCAAGAATGCTTTCCTACTATACTGATCCATAATATATTCCTGTAAGGCAAAGGGGCTATTTCTTGCTTACGGAGGTATCGTGACCACCTGTTCCATTCCTATAAGGCAGTGGGGTGATTTCCTACGTATAGAGGGTGTGTTGGCAAACACAGGCTAAATGTCACCCTGCATGACAGAAGGTTGATTTCCTGCATGCAATAGGTGTTACCAACAGGAAAGTCATACCGAGTTCAGCTTCTCTCGGTTACGTCGAGAGCGGGTAACAACTGACAAATGAGCTCATTACTTGCACTAGGGTTAGACATGTATCATTCTTATGTGCGCATTATTCCTTATTTCATATTCTCTATGTTGTGCTTTATTTCTTGTATTTCTTTGCTTGTGCTCTATTTTCTGCTTTCTCTGCCTTTCTGTTTATCTACTTTCTTTGGCTTCTCTATCTACTGTGAAATGTATTACTGTCTGAAAACACGACGGAGCTAATTAACATGACTAATTAGCCCGAATCTACCAAGAACTTCCCAGTTTTTACCCCTTCTCTTCTGATGAACGGATAATTTATACGCTTTTTGGCATTATTTCTACGTAGTTTCTAGTATGTTTTAGTTACTTTTTAGTATATTTTTGTTAGTTTTTATGCAAAATTCACATTTCTAGACTTTACTATGAGTTTGTATATTTTTCTATGATTTCAGATATTTTTTGGCTGAAATTGAGGGACCTGAGCAAAAATCTGATTCAGAGGCTGAGAAAGGACTACAAATGCTGTTGGATTCTGACCTCTGTGCACTCGAAGTGGATTTTCTAGAGCTGCAGAAGCGTAATTGGCACACTCTTAATTGCATTGGAAAGTAGACATCTTGGGCTTTCTAGCAATTTATAATAGTCCATACTTTGCCTGAGACTTGATGGCCCAAACTGGCGTCCAAACGCCCACTAGAGACCCTTTTCTGGCGTAAAACGCCAGAACTAGCACCAAAGCTAGAGTTAAACGCCCAAACTGGCACCCAAGCTGGCGTTTAACTCCAAGGATGGCCTATGCACGTGAAAGCTTCAAAGCTCAGCCCAAGCACACACCAAGTGGGCCCCATAAGTGGATTTCTGTACTATCTACTCATTTTCTATAAACCTAGTTTACTAGTTTAGTATAAATAGCACTTTTACTATTGTATTAGAATCTTCTTGGGAACTGATGCATTTGCATATTTACTATATTAGCTAGTTAGTTTAGTTGGTTTTAGCTTAGTTTCACTCATTTTCTTTAAATAAACAAGTATTTTTATGAGTTTTGTCTTCATGCATGAGAATACCAAGGAACATGTTGATTGTAGCCAAATTCATGCAAATGAGTCAAGAATTGCATAAATAAATAAATCTCATGAAGATTGATTCCATTGATTGCATGAATTGGTGAGACTTTGAAGCAAGTTTCCTTGTTTATGATAGGTGGTGAAACAAGAAAGCATTGAAGCAAGAATGAAGCAAGCAAGTGGCTAACAACTCTTTCTAGAATAGCAATGTGCACGTTGCCAACTTGGAGAAAGGGTGAGTGTTTGAGAGCAACGCTAAGCAGCCCTGGAGAGTGAACAAAGAGGAGTTGCACGTTGCCAACTTGCACTTCAACTAGAGTGTTCATCAATAACATCCAACAATGTAAGGCAGCCCTGGAAAAGCACATTTGGGCGTTGCCAACTTGGAGAAAGGGGTGAGTGTTTGATGGCAACGCACACAAGCAAGCTTGGCCCAAGAGGAGGAGAAGCTGGCGTTGCCAACGCCAGGAAGATAGGCGTGTTCTTTGGCAACGCAGCAAGCAACCTTGGGGAGCTAGTCCAGAGCCTCGAGCACGTTGCTAACTTGAAATTATAAGGGCGTGTGTGGCAACAACGCAGCAACCCTGGCAGCCTGACCTTGCTCTCTTCCATGGAGTATATCTTGAGTTGTAAACCTTCAAATGATGCACTCTCAACGGCATTGAAAAGTAGACATCCAGAGCTTTCCAACCATATATCATAGTATGGGGTTGACATTCGTTTAAAGCTTCAAAAGCGTGCTTCATTTAGAGGTTCAGAATCTGAAGGCGTTGGCAACTTGGAAATACAAAGGCGTTTTTGCCAAAAACGCCTGCGATTTTAGCAGCCTGACCATGTCCTCTTCAATGGAGCATAACTTGAGCTACAGAGATCCAAATTGAGTGATTCCAGTTGCGTTGGAAAGCTAACATTTAGAGCTTTCCAACCATATATAATAGTCTATAGTGAAGCATGAAATGGAAGCTTGAATCAGAGTCATCTTTAGGTCCCAAAAACAAGAAAATGAGGTTGAAATTTGAGGAAGCTAGAAACTAGCCTTGGAGGGAGCACGAGCACGTTGCCAACGTGCCAACAAGGGGGCGTGTTTGGTGACAACGCCAGCCTCATGTCTCAGCCTTGGGAGGCTTGGCACGTTGCCAACTTGAGAAGCAGGGGGCGTGTTGGGCAACAACTTGGCAGCCTGACCTTACCCTCTTTGAGGAAGCATAACTTGAGCTAGAAAATTCCAATTGAGATGATTCCAAGTGCATTAGAAAGAAGACACTCTGAGCTTTCCAATGATGTATGATAGTCCATATTGAAGCAGAGGATTGACACTCAAATTCTGGGCAACATTAGACATGAGAGAAGAGTCAAGAAGAAGAAAAGCAAGTTGTTGGCAATAACTTGGGCCAGCAACGCCCAAGTCTCAAAGCTCACTCCCAGGAAAACACCATGCACGTTGCCAACGTGCATTAAGCCTAGAGTTATTGCCAATAACGCCCCTCAATGGGCCATAATTGTTGCCAACTTGCTCTGCTTCCTCTGTTCCTTCCAAGTCTAGCAACACTTCTTCCATTGAGCCAAGAATTCAACAAAGAGGAAGCCCACATTGCTAGCCCAATTAAAGATCTTTGAAGGAGTTTTAGGACTAATATAAATAGAGAAGGAGTTTGTACTTTGGAGGAACTTTTTGACACTTAGACTTTTTTTGAGACTCTTAGCACTTTTATTTTGGGAACTCTTTAGCACTTTCGGGAGGATACCCGGAGAGCTATTTTGGTTCTTCTGGGAACTTCTCTTCTTCATTTTTAAGCTTTAAGCATTTCCTTATTCTTCTTAATCTTTCTTTACACTTAGTTTAATTTTGGTTTATGGCAATTGTTGTTGAAATTAGAGCAATGACTCACTAAACCCCACTTTCATTAGGGGAAAGAGCTCTGCTTGTTTGAATGCATTGATAAATCATCTTCTCCTTCTCAATTCAAGTGGTTAATCCAAGAGGAAATTCTTGTTCTTCAAAGATTCAACCACCATCGAGAGAGGGGTTAATCTATGAGAATTGTGTGGTGAATTT
This sequence comes from Arachis duranensis, assembly GCF_000817695.3. Taxonomy (NCBI): domain Eukaryota; kingdom Viridiplantae; phylum Streptophyta; class Magnoliopsida; order Fabales; family Fabaceae; genus Arachis; species Arachis duranensis. The sequence continues at coordinate 90,973,155 of NC_029774.3, read as the reverse complement.
GAGGAATGAGCCACATAATTCAGTTTAGAGTTCATCCTTTCATGATTCCCTTAATCAATACACCTTGGTTGGTATGTGAGATGTAACTTTCCTTGGTTGAGATTATGGGAGTTGTGTGGCTGGATTAGAATTGAGCCTCAACTCTTCTCATGAACAATTAGATCACGAGAGTGGCAATTGGTTATGTTGAGAGAGATTGAATCACCAAGAGATTGGGATTCAATCACCCACTTGCCATGGATCTATACCCATGATTGAGAAGGACTTGACTAACATCAATTCATGAAAACTTGCATCTCTGATCCCTAATGATCCTCTCCATCATTAATTCTTATTTCTTTGCTTTTAGTTGTTTGAACACCCATCACCCCATTTCCCTTCTACATTCTGTCAATTTATTATTCTTATCATCTACATTCTGTTCCTTTATTTCTTGCTCTTTACTCTTATGCTCTTTAAATTTCTGCAACCTTTAATTCCTTGCAATTTATCTTTGATGTCATTTAAGTTTCTTGCATTTTAAGTTTCCGTTATCTACTTTCATTTTATTTCTATATTTCCAGTTCTTTAAATTCCTTGTCATTTAATTTCCTGCAGTTATGTTCAAAAAATCACAATGCTCATAAAATCAAAACTATGTTTGCTTGACTAAATTTACCATTTAACTAAAGTTGCTTAATCTACCAATCTCCGTGGGATCGACCTCACTCTTAGTGAGTTTTATTACTTGATGCGACCCGGTATACTTGCCGGTTGTACGTGAAATCAAATTTTTACGTATCAGGAACCCTTGAGCTTTATGATCATCTTTGGGGAGGCTGGCCATTCAGCCATGCCTAGACCTTTTTCTCTTATGTATTTTCAACAGTGGAGTTTCTACACCTCATAGATTAAAGGGAGGAGCTCTACTGTTCCTCATGAATTAATGCAAGTACTATTGTTTTTCCTTCAATTCACGCCTAGTTCTTCTCCAAGATATACTCTTGTACTTAATTCAGTTAAGTTAGACTAAAGGGGTGACCCGTGACAATCACCCACTATTTTCAGTACTCGCTTAGCCAAGATCCACGAGCCAAGATCCACGTGCTTGACATCCACAAAGCGGTGTACATGATGTTCAATGTAGTCATTGGACGCCAGCCGGAGTATACTCTCTTGGGTCTCTAATCCACGGATTCGCATCGTCTCTTCTGATAATAGAGCATCCGACCCCATGATTAGGATCTTCGTGGTATAGGCTAGAATCAATAGACAACATTCTTGAGATCCGGAAAGTCTAAACCTTGTCTGTGGTATTCCAAGTAGGATCTCGGAAGGGATGACTGTGAGGAGCTTCAAACTCGCAAATGTTGGGCACAGTGACAGTGTGCAAAAGGATCAATGGATCTTATTCCGACACAAGTGAGAACCAACAGATGATTAGCCCTGCGGTAGCTGTGCCTGGTATTTTTCATCCGAGACGAGAAATCCGATAGTTGATTAGTCGTACATAGACCATAGCCGGACCATTTCCACTGTGAGGATCATACAGCTTACCATGGAAGGGAGGACGCATGATTGGATGAAGACAATAGGAAATCAGAGGTTCAGAAGCAACAAAGCATCTCCAAACACTTATCTGAAATTCCAACCAATGAATTACATAAGTATCTCTATGTTATTTTCCGTCTTATCTATCTTTTAATTATCAATACCTCATAACCATTTGAATTCGCTTGACTGAGATTTACAAGATGACCATAGCTTGCTTCAAACCATCAGTCTCCGTGGGATCTACCCTTACTCACGTAAGGTATTACTTGGATGACCCAGTGCACTTACTGGTTAGTTGTGCGGAGTTGTGAAAAGTGTTATCACAATTTCGTTCACCAAGTTTTTGGTGTCAATTCCTAAGTTTTGTGTCAATTGCATGTTTTTAACTTTCTTAAGTTTTCAAAAATTCATGCATTGTGTTCTTCTGTGATCTTCGAGTTGTTCTTTATGATTTCCTTTGTCTGATCTCATGATTTTCCTGTTTTGTGTTTTATGTTGTTTTTCATATGCATTTTCAAAATCATATTGTCTAAACATTAAAATTTTTTAAGTTTGGTGTCTTGCATATCTTTCTTTTCTTAAAATATGTCCTTATCAGGTGAAGCCGAACTCGGGCATTTTGTCAATTTTATCTTTTGTAGAGTTCCTTTTTGAATACGGAACGTTTCCTCTTTCGTTTCCTCTGAAAGCGCACGCTTTTGTATTAGTGTCTTAGCTTTTGGGAATGCACGAGGGTTTTAATGCCCTCATTAATTGGTTTTTAATACCCCATTTCTCTTTGTTCATACCCTGGGTCGAGCTGTCTGAGCCGGGATATTCAGTAGCAAAGTGACCGACCTCTTTAGGTCAAGCGGACCGACTTCTTCGTAAAGAACTCGGTCAAATCGACAGGAAAGCCCAAAGAAGGGCCCAACTCAAGGAATACGACCCCAATCCAAAGGCAGCCCAAGTCTATAGAGATAAGGGCGGTTCCATGGAAGATAAGCTGACCTCGACAAAAGATAAGATAAGATAAGATAACTAACTTATCTTATCCAAAGAAGGTCACATCTCACCATTATAAATACACTAGAGCACCCAGGTATAACTCATACTCTGATTCTACTCAATACCTGCTTAATACCCTTGCTAACTTAAGCATCGGAGTCCCTTGCAGGTACCCCCACCCTCCGGGGACGAAGGATCAGCATCATCACCAAGTCCAACGAGTCGGACACAGTGACTCCGATCACCATCATCAAGATCGGACTCTGCAGCTCCGACCAGCACAGAAGATCTCATCCGAGATCGACCACTAGTTTCAGGTAACCCTCGAAACATTGGCGCCGTTGTCGGGGAACCTGGAAGTCATCCCATCACCATGGCAGACGACCATGACAACGACCACGACTCAAATCTAGAGGATAGAATGCCGCACAAAAACGCGGACAGTACACCAAAGGATACTCATCAACTTAACAACAAAAAGGATTCTCCAAACGCAGGAGCCATAGAGGCACTTCAAGATCGATTAAAGCAACTCGAGAAAGAAGCCCAACATCAACGCGAAAAAGAAGAGGATCTACATCGGGAGATAAGGCGACGCCGGGAATTAGAAGAGAAGCTTCTAAAACTCGAAGCCGATCTCAAAACCAAAGCTACTCGATCCACTCCAGAAGATAGCTCTCGCAAGGATCAAGATCCATTCACCAGGGAAATCATGAAGACCAAAATCCCAAAGGACTTCAAACTTCCCGATATGACTCTGTACGACGACACTTCAGACCCCAACCATCACCTCAGTAATTTCAGAAGTAGAATGTACCTCACTGACGCCTCGGATGCAGTTCGCTGCAAAGCCTTTCCAACAACTCTTACCAAGACAGCCATTAAATGGTTCGACAGCCTACCTTTAATGTCCATCTCGAGCTTCGACGACCTGGCCAAAAAATTCCTGGCCAGATTTTCCATACAAAAAGATAAGGCTAAACACGCCCCCAGCATACTAGGGATCAAGCAAGGAGATCTAGAAAGTCTTCATAACTACATGGAAAGATTCAACAAAACATGCATGGACATACAAAGTCTACCAACAGAAGCTGCCATTATGGGCCTCATAAATGGCCTACGAGAAGGACCTTTTAGCCAATCTATATCTAAGAAATATCCTGCATCCTTGGACGAAGTACAAGAACGGGCGCAGAAGTACATCAACGTGAAGGAGAATTCACGACTTGGGGATGCCTCGAGGTTCGGTTTCGCCTACCGATACAAAGATAAAGAATCAAAGAAAAAGGAAGATCGCTCCGAGGAAAAATATAAAAATATTATAACTACACCCCTCTTATGGTATCCTTGGTAGATGTTTACAAAGAAGTCTGCCATACGGAAAAAATACCCCCAGCTCGGCCACTCAAAGGCAAAAGAGGAGGAGGAAATCGAAACGAATACTGTGAGTATCATCGAGTCCGAGGACATTCCACCAACGAATGCTTCGACTTGAAAAATGTCATAGAAAAATTAGTAAGAGAAGGAAAATTAGATCGGTTTTTGGCCAACCGGGATGAAGAGCCAAGAAAAAGAAGAAGGGATGAAGATGTCAGACGGTCTGAGCGATCACCTCGCACACCGGAAAGACACGTCCACATGATACACGGTGGATTTGCGGGAGGAGGAATCTCCAAATTATCCTGCAAGCGACACCTCAAAGAATTATACCATGTCGAAGGAAAGAAGGAGGTGCCAGACATCCCAGCAATTACGTTTACCAAAGAAGACGCATCCGGAATCATCTCAGGACACGACGATCCCATGGTCATCACTATCATACTGGCAAACGCCAACCTCCATCGTACATTAATTGACCAAGGAAGCTCCGCCGACATCTTATTCAAAACTGCCTTCGACAAGCTCGGCTTAGAAGAAAAAGAGCTAAGAGCATACCTGAACAGCCTGTTCGGACTTAGGGATACCCCAGTACAATCACTGGGATACGTATCGCTACACACAACCTTCAGAAAGGGGAACCAATCTAGAACACTCAAGATAGACTATATCGTGGTCAACGTAAGCTCAGCCTATAATGCTTTAATAGGTCGGACAATGTTAAACCAACTCGGTGCCATAGTTTCAAATCCACATCTATGTATGAAATTCCCAACTGCAGAAGGGATAGCTACAATAAAAGCAGATCAAAGGATGGTGTGTCGCTGTTATAACGAAAGTCTAAACCTCAGAGGCAAAGGAGAAGAGTTCAACACAATCGAACTTGGTGGAGTTTAGAGGCGAGAAGAACTCCGTCCACATCCCGAAGGTGAAGTAGAGAAAGTTCATATCGGAGACACCTCGAATAAGACAACTAATATTGGCACAATCCTGAAAGGAGACGAAAAAGAATCACTCATACAGTTCCTACGAGATAATGTTGATCTCTTCGCATGGAAAGCCGCCGACATGCCAGGCATAGATCCCGAACTGATAAGCCACAAGTTGGCAGTCTATCCGAGATCCCGGCAGGTACAACAAAGACGAAGAAAACTCGGACCAGAACGGTCTCAGGCTGTGGTAGAACAGGTGCAAGCACTGCTAGAGGCAGGATTCATAAGAGAAGTTAAGTACCCACTATGGCTAGCAAACATCGTCTTGGTGAAAAAGTCAAATGGGAAGTGGCGATTGTGCATCGACTACACCGACCTCAACAAAGCCTGCCCAAAAGATCATTATCCACTCCCAAGCATCGATGCTCTAGTAGACGCCTCATCGGGATATAAGTATCTCTCGTTTATGGACACATACTCGGGGTACAACCAGATCCCAATGTATCCACCAGATCAAGAAAAAATCTCGTTTCTAACACCCAAAGCAAACTATTGCTACATCGTAATGCCTTTCGGCCTTAAGAACGCGGGAGCTACTTATCAAAGGCTAATGAATAAGGTCTTCTTAGACTACACCGGAAAAATCATGGAGGTCTACGTGGATGACATGTTGATAAAGACACAAAGTGAAGAGACATTACTGACCGACTTGGTTCAAGTGTTCGACACCATACGGAAGCATGGCATGCGACTTAACCCGGCTAAATGCACCTTCACAGTGGAAGCAGGTAAGTTCTTGGGCTTTATGCTCACACAAAGAGGAATCGAGGCAAATCCAGATAAATGTCAGGCCATACTCAACATGAAGAGCCCAACCTGCATCAAAGAAGTACAACAACTCAATGGGAGATTGGCGGCCTTGTCCAGATTCCTAGCAGGGTCAACGATAAGATCCCTCCCTTTATACGCCACTTTAAGGAAGGGAAAAAACTTCGAGTGGACAACGGAATGCGAGCAAGCCTTCCGAGACTTCAAAGAATTCTTAGGACGTCCACCTATCCTATCTCGACCATGAGAAGGACAACCACTTATATTATACCTCGCATTAGGAAGTCGGGCAATAGCCTCAGCACTAATTAAAGAAGACAAGGGTGGGCAACAACCCGTCTACTTCATTAGTAAAGCACTGCAGGGGTCAGAGCTGAACTACCAGAAAATAGAGAAGTTTGCCTACGCTCTCATACTAACATCCCGACGACTTTGCCCGTACTTCCAAGCTCATACCATTAAGGTTCGGACCAACCAGCCCATAAAGGGGATATTACAGAAAACAGATCTAGCAGGAAGAATCCTACAATGGGCAATCGAATTGTTCGAGTTCGACCTCGAATACGAGGCGCGGACAGCCATTAAGTCACAATACCTAGCCGACTTCATTGCAGAATTCACAAACACCCCGAAGATCCCTATAGAGTGGAATATATACGTGGACGGTTCCTCGAATAAAACCGAAAGCGGTGCATGTGTGATAATCGAAAGCAACCAAGGAACCCAACTTGAGCTTTCCCTCAAATTCAGATTCCCAGCCTCAAACAACCAGGCGGAATACAAAGCGTTATTAGCTGGTTTGAAGCTGGATAGGGAGGTTGGAGCTCAGAAACTCAACATCTACAGCGATTCACAAGTCGTTACCTCACAAATAACAGGGAGCTACCAAGCCAAAGACCCTACCATGAAAAAATATTTGGATAAAACCAAGGAACAACTCGGACAACTCGGGGAATATAGGATCTACCACATACCCCGCGAGCAAAACGCACGAGCTGACGCACTCTCAAAACTAGCTAGTAGCAACCAGGGGGCAACAATAGAAGCCTTATCCAGGAAATACTGCAGAACCCCTCAATATCGGAAGAAGAAAAAGTCCTAGCGATAACAGGTCGGGATCAAGGATGGATGACTCCCATAATTAACTACCTAAAAACAGAAGCGCTCCCCACAGATGAAAAGGAGGCAAAGAGGTTAAAAAGGGAGGCACAGTACTACACTATCATAAACAACACCCTATACAAAAGAGGGATCTCAATACCATTGTTAAAATGCGTACCGACCTCCAATACAAAAGGAATCTTGGAGGAAGTACACAACGGCATTTGTGGCAATTATCTCAAAGTGCAAGCTCTCACCAAAAAGGTACTTCGGGCGGGATTCTATTGGCCAACTCTACGAAAGGAAGCTATAGAATTTGTAAAGACATGTCCACTATGTCAGAAGCATGCTAACTTTCACATCGCCCCGCCGGAAAAGCTCATCAGCGTGACCTCACCCTGGCCATTTGCAAAGTGGGTACTCGATCTTCTCAGACCCTTTCCCCAAGGATCGGGACAAGTCAAATTCCTCATAGTAGGGGTAGACTATTTCATAAAATGGATCGAGGCAGAACCCCTAGCCAACGCCACTGCTCAAAGAAGCCGGAAATTCCTATATAGGAACATCATTACAAGGTTCGGGGTCCCATACTCCATCACCACAGATAATGGCACCCAATTCACAGATGCAGGCTTCAGAAAACTAGTGGTCGACTTGAATATAAAACACCAGTTCACCTTCGTCAAACATCCCCAAGCCAATGGACAAGCCGAAGCAGCCAACAAAGTCATATTGGCCGGGCTGAAATGGAGACTGCAAGAAGCAAAGGGAGCTTGGGCCGAGGAACTTCCACAAGTCCTATGGGCGTATCGAACAACCCCCCATTCTACTATGAACGAATCACCATTTCGATTAGCATACGGAGTGGAGGCAATGATTCCAATAGAAGTCGAGGAAGGGTCTCCCCGAGTAGTCCACTACAATGAACAAACCAACTTTCAACTTCAAAGAGAAGAGCTCGACCTACTTCCGAAAATCCAAGAAAGATCTTGGATCAGAGAAGAAGCACTAAAGCGGCGAATGGCTTCCAGGTATAATCAAAAGGTAGTGCTAAGAGGTTTCGCTAAGAACAATCTCATCTTAATCCGAAATGATATTGGAACAACTCGACCCAGAGAAGGAAAGCTGGCAGCCAACTGGAAAGGACCCTACCGAGTCAAAGAAGTACTTGGGAAGGGCTACTACAGACTGTCCGAACTCGAGGGACGAGAACTCCCCAGATCATGGCACGCATGTAACCTAAGAAGGTACTATAGCTAGGAAAGGTAAAAGATCTCATCACAAGATGCACTCTTTTTCTTGAAATGGTTTTTTAATGAGGCATCAAGACTGAGATTTAATCCGACTTAAGGGTACGAAAAACTCTCGCATGTATATATTTGCACTTTCTTTGAATAAAATACATTTCAGATATTCTACAAATTCCCAAGACGCATTAATCTGAAGCATTCATCGTCCGATTATAAAGCAACAGATCGACAGAAAGTGAAGAACAGATTCACTGTACAATCTCGATATGAATGATCATCCGACAAAGGTGAAAACGTGATTCACCTAAAGGATGATCAAACCAGGACAGAAACCACCATCTACAAATCGGCAAAGATGAACACAGAATAATGCAAGAAGTTATCGAAAGTGATCCCAAAAAGAACCTGACGAGGTCTTATGGATTGCTATATAATAACTTAAAAAGACTGGCCGACACTAAAAAATCGGACCAAGTCAACCCAAGTTATCAGCAAATCCCTGGAAAGAGGTCTGGCCAACCCTATTAAAGAAGAATTACTATAACTTAGAAGAGATCGACCTAACGAAGTTGGTCTCCTACAAGACAAGTTATAAAAGTAATCCCTGAAAGAGACCTGACAAAGGTCCAAGAAAGAGGATTACAAAAATAACTTAGAAGAGATCGACCTAACGAAGTCGGTCTCCTACAAGACAAGTTATAAAAGTAATCCCTGAAAGAGACCTAACAAAGGTCCACAAAATAAATTAGAAGAGATCGACCTAACGAAGTCGGTCTCCTACAAGACAAGTTATAAAAGTAATCCCTGAAAGAGACCTAACAAAGGTCCAAGAAAGAGGATTACAAAAATAACTTAGAAGAGGTCGACCTAACGAAGTCGGTCTCCTACAAGACAAGTTATAAAAGTAATCCCTGAAAGAGACCTAACAAAGGTCCAAGAAATAGGATTACAAAAAAAACTTAGAAGAGATCGACCTAACGAAGTCGGTCTCCTACAAGACAAGTTATAAAAGTAATCCCTGAAAGAGACCTAACAAAGGTCCAAGAAAGAGGATTAAAAAAATAACTTAGAAGAGATCGACCTAACGAAGTCGGTCTCCTACAATACAAGTTATAAAAGTAATCCCTGAAAGAGACCTGACAAAAGTCCAAGAAAGAGGATTACAAAAATAACTTAGAAGGGGATCAACACAAAGAAATCGGTTATGGGGCGCTAAAAATACAAGCAAAAGCAAGAAAACCGAGAAACAAGTCGGACCCATACAGTCACGGCCTCAAAGGATCCAAGTTACAAACAATAAGTACAAAAGCAATCCAAAGAGGTCAAGCAGCAAGATTCCAACACTCTCAGAAACCAGAAGAGATACCATGTTAAAGCGCAATAAAATCATAGTATAATAAAGCTTCAAGAGGCCACTAAAATCTACCACAGAAAGCTACTTTTGTTTTTCAAAGTAAAAGTTGCCAGGCAGGCAACTAAAAAGCATCAGCAGTTAAACAAAACAATAAAACAGTTCAAAAGCCCACAAACCGGGATATTTACACAAATACTTAAAAAGAAGATCAGCAAAGATCAAGAGCCTTCCTGGCAGCATCAGTACGGGGAGAAGGAGGGCGAGTCTGAATAGGCACAGCATTTACAATTCTATCATCCCGGTTCAGAATCTGACAATCCGGATCAGACATAACTAGAGGAACCGAGGAGGTCGACACCTTGATAGAAGGCACTGGGGGAGGTTCAACATCATCATCATCCTGGTCATCAGGGACAATCTTACTATCCCTCACAATATTGTCCAGGCTGAAGAGAGTAAGAAAGGCCTCAGGAGCAATAACCCGAACCTGCTCCTTCAGGTTCTCATAGGCAGCAGTTACACTGCCAACAAGATGACCCTGGAGCTCGGAGTAATCAGCTCGGACATTCTCCAACTCCTCCTTCAGACGCATTCCCTCCCGATAAGATGTTACATAGCTATCTTTATGCCTCAGTGCCGTGTCTTCAGCCAGCCTCACAGAGGCAGCCAACGAGAGGGAACTCGCCTTCTCATTCTCCAGATCTTTTTCCAACTTGGCCACCTTCACTTCAAGCTCCTCCTTCAAGCCTTTTATTCGATCAAACTCCCGTTTGGCCTCCTCCATAAAAGCTTTGGTGGCATGGAGAGGAAGACTTTGAGCAGTTCGATACAGGGCCGCTCCCATGTGTGCCATCTTGATACTACTTCGAGTTATATAATCAAAATAATGAAGAAGTGACACGTCATCCATAGGGAGGACACCATAAGGACCGATTTGTTGATCTACAAACTCGACCGCATCAAAGTCAGGAGCATCAAGGTTGAAAGGCTCAATTGTTTTTTGCTTCTTACTAGGAGGAGCACCAGAAGCAGCAGCAGAAGTCTGTAGAGGATCGACCAGATGAACCCGAGGAATAGGAATTGCTTTCTTCGGCCCGAGAGAACTCGGCACAGGAGGTTTCACTGGAACCTGAGAAGATCCCTCTCCGACCACCTTGGCCGAGATGTTTTTGAGCAGCAATTGCCTTCTTTGCCTTTTTGAAGGCCTTCATGGAGTCATTGTTTTTTGACATCTCTGCAAATACAGAATCAGCCATAGTAAAGGGTTACAATCACAAGTAGAGGAAGCAAAACTAAGAAAACAAGTACAGAAACAAGTCAGACAAGTACCCAAAACAGTCCGAACCAAGGACGGGTCATTCAAAAACCTTTTTGTATCAAGAGGGGTGGTTCCCTCCATAAATCCTCAAGAACAACAACAAAAGCACGCTCAACCTCATCAAGCATCTCCCATGTATACCGAGACACTCTCACATCCTTCTGCCACTCTAGAGGGAAAGAAGGCTTATCATTTTCATCAAGAAAAAAGGGGCGGGCCCCCTCGACAGCACGAACTCTAAAGAAGTAATTCTTAAAATCCTTAAAGGACTCGTCATACATGGCGAAAACTTTATGGCCCTGGGCAGACCTGAAAGAAACCCAGGAAGCTTTCTTTTTGGAAGAACCACCAGGCTTGGCAGAAACAAACAAATAAAGGAAAAGAGTCTGAGAAGGTATTACGCCTAACTCTTGGCAAAGTAGCTGAAAGATCTTGACGAAACCCCAGGAATTCGGGTGAAGCTGGGATGGGGCAATGTTACACGACCACAACAGGTCGGTCTCAAAAGCAGAAAAAGGAAAAGTAATGTCCAACTAACTGAAGTAATATTCATAGGCATAGAAGAAGGGACGCTCTCCCTCGATGGAGGTAGGAAAACAAACCCTTTCATCAGAATCAGGAGCGACAAGCTCATAATCCCTCTCCCGAGCACTATTACCACAGATCCTATGATGCTTCCTCAGCTTTACGCAAAATTCAGCATCCACAACAGAGACACACATCAAGACAAGGGAGTCCAGCCAATCGGACATCCCCTCGGGAACTCTGGAAGACATCTCTACAATGTTATTACAAGAAGACATGAGGCCAACTAATCCTACAATAAGAAAAGAAGATGGGATTACTAAAAACATCTCAGACGAAAGACAAAACAACTAGATTAATACGACACAGGCAAACAAACAGAAAAGGAAAACCCCAAGACTCAAATCAAAGTCCTGGGGCATCCTTTGGAGGCAGTAACAAAGCAAGGTTTTCAGGAAAAATCTACAGCTCACATCCCAGCATCTCTCAAATAAGAAAAGAAGACTTCAAAGAAACAAAGCGTTTCGAAAAAGGAAAGTAGAAACACAAAAGTCATCAAAGCCACTATCTTTCTATAGTCTACCAGTAAAGAGCATTGTCAACAACACCAAGCAGAAAATCGTCAAAAACACCACCTTTTGCAGACTCAAGCAAAAACCCTAAAAAGTATCAAGAAGAAGTCAAGAAAATGCACTCCAAGCAAAAAGCAAACTATAAGTATCATTATCTCCCACAAAGGTACAGCAACAAGGATCTTTTGAAATTAAGGAGCAAGAGACAGTTTTTCCAAAAATAACAGCCAGAAGTAACAATAGAACATGCAAAACCCTGGGAAACCGCAAAGAAGAAACACCAGGAATACGCGAAGAAGAAAAAACACATTACAGCGACAAGAAAACACAAGATCATAAGAAAGGTTCAAACTTTTTCGACATTCAAGCAAATATCAACAATTTACCAGAGAATTAAAGACAAAGCAAAACGAAAAGAAAATGGAACCAACCTGGAAAAAAAGCATGAAGCTTCAGAAAGTTGGAGATGGAGAGACGGAATCACCGATCAATGAACGACGCCGCAACGCAAGAAAAGCAAAATGTGGGCGAAAGACAGAAAGCGAGAGAACGAAGGGAGAAGTTACGAAGAAGAGCGAAGAAGGGAAACCATTTTCTGATCGCAAATTCAAAATAAAAGGCCACAAGGAAAAACGGGGCAATTAATACCAATTAATGAAGGTATGAAACCCTCGCACGTTCCCAAAGCGCTAATATAAAAGCGCGCACTTTTAGAGAAAAATGTTCCACATTCAAAAAGCTTCTACAAAGGAATCGACAAAATGCTTGAGTTCGACTTCACTAGAGAAGGACCGAAGTTAAGGACTCGACCTCAAAAAAGAAGACCGAGCTCAAGCTGGGGCACTGTTCATACCCTAGGTCGAGCTGTCCGAGCCGGGATGTTCAGTAGCAAAACGACCGACCTCTTTAGGTCAAGCGGACCGACTTCTTCATAAAGAACTCGGCCAAATCGACAGGAAAGCCCAAAGAAGGGCCCAACTCAAGGAATACGACCCCGATCCAAAGGCGGCCCAAGTTTATAGAGATAAGGGCGGTTCCATGAGAGATAAGCTGACCTCTACAAAAGATAAGATAAGATAAGATAACTAACGTATCTTATCCAAAGAAGGTCACATCTCACCATTATAAATACACTGGAGCACCCAGGTATAACTCATACTGTGATTCTACTCAATACCTGCTTAATACCCTTGCTAACTTAAGCATCGGAGTCCCTTGCAGGTACCCCCACCCTCCAGGGACGAAGGATCAGCATCATCACCAAATCCAACGAGTTAGACACAGCAACTCCGATCACCACCATCAAGATCGGACTTCGCAATTCCGACCAGCACAGAAGATCTCATCCGAGATCGACCTCTAGTTTTAGGTAACCCTCGGAACACTCTTGCTTTTATTTTGGACTTTGCACACAAAAACGGTTTTTCCTCTTCTCTGTAACTTCCCCTTCTCTTTCTCACTTTTCTATTTTTGCCTGTTGTTCCGCTCATTCGCGTTTCTTTTTATGACATCGCTTGGTTACCATAGGTGCTCTCTTTGCTTTCGATGACAGCTTCGTCTTCAATCTTCCCTCCGTATGCTTCTCCTTTTTTTAGGTTGGTTCATCTTCTCTTTTGCTTCCATTGTTCTATTTTCCTGGTACAGTAGGGTTTTTACTTGAGTAAATTTTTGGAAAGTTTGAACCTTTTCGCCTTTCTATACTTTTTTGTCGCTACGATTTCCGGCTGTTTCTTCTCTGGTGTTCCCTTGACAGTTGAAGGTTTTGCATGTTGTTGCCTGTTTCTGTGTAAAACGGTTTATTTTGATTTTTGAAGAAAGATTGAGTCTTTGATATTTTTTTTGCTTGGCATGTTCTTGCTGTTTTGGTAGTTCCCTTTACTGATGGACTGAAATGACTTTATTTGGTTTATGGCCTTATGGAGCGTCATTTTTTGTTGAAATAGAGGCTTTATCTTTCTGTAGGCTTGTAGATTTTTCTGAGTCTTTAATCTGCCCCCTAGGATGCCCCTGGATCTTTTTTGGAGTGGGTCCTGGGGTTTCCTTTGTTGTACTGGCTCGCTTTCTGACACCTATGTACTTTAGTTTTAAGTTGCCTCCATTTATGCTCGAGTTGTTTGATTAGTGTACCGAGATATTTTTCAAGTAATCCAATCTTCTTTTCTTCTTGTAGGACTAGTTGACATCATGTCTTCTCGTAAAAATATTGTTGAGACATCTTCCCAAGTTCCCGAAGGTATGGCCGATTGGGTGGATTCTATGGTCCTTCTGTGTGTCTCATTGGTTGATTTAGAGTTCTGTCAATAACTTAGGTAATTTCACAGGATTTATGGCAACGGTAGTGATGAGAAGAATTATGAGCTCGTGTCTCCAACTTCTGAGGAAAGGGTCCCTTTTTCTACCCGAGTTGCTAGAGAGCGTCCTTTTTTCTATGCCTACGACTTCTTTTTTAGTCAAATGAATATTACCCTTCCTTTTACCTCCTTTGAGATCGACCTGTTATGGTCCTGTAATGTAGCTCCATCCCAACTTCACCCTAATTCCAGGGGTTTTATAAAAATCTTTCAGCTGTTGTGTCGTGAGTTTGGTATCCCTGCTTCACAATCTCTCTTCTTTTATCTTTTTGTCTTGACCATGCCTGGTGTAGTTAAAAAGAAGGCTGCTTGGGTTTCGTTCCGAGCTTCCCAAGGGAAAAAGGTTTTCTCCATGTTTGATGAATCTTTTCGCGATTTCAAAAGTTACTTTTTTAGGGTCCAAGCTGTTGAAGGAGCTCGACCCTTTTTCCTGGATGAAAATGATGAGTGATGAGCGGATAATTTATACGCTTTTTGGCATTGTTTTTAGTATGCTTTTAGTATATTTTAGTTAGTTTTTATTATATTTTTATTAGTTTTTAGTTAAAATTCACTTTTCTGGACTTTACTATGAGTTTGTATGTTTTTCTGTGATTTCAGGTATTTTCTGGCTGAAATTGAGGGTCCTGAGCAAAATTCTAATTCAGAGGCTGAAAAGGACTGTAGATGCTGTTGGATTCTGACCTCCCTGCACTCGAAGTGGATTTTCTGGAGCTACAGAAGCCCAATTGGGGCGCTCTCAACGGCGTTGGAAAGTAGACATCCTGGGCTTTCCAGAAATGTATAATAGTCCATACTTTGCCCGAGATTTGATGGCCCAAACCAGCGTTGCAAATCAGCATTAGAATTTCCAGCGTTTAACGCCGGAACTGGCATAAGAATTGGAGTTAAACGCCCAAACTGGCACCAAAGCTGGCGTTTAACTCCAGAAAAAGTCTCTACACATGAAAGCTTCAATGCTCAGCCCAAGCACACACTAAGTGGACCCGGAAGTGGATTTTTATGTCATTTACTCATTTCCGTGTACCCTATGTTACTAGTTCACTATTAATATGATCTTTTGACATTGTATCTGTACCTCATGACACTTTACACGTTTCTCATTGTATCTTCTACGGCATGAGTCTCTAAACCCCATGGTTGGGGGTGAGGAACTCTGTTGTGTCTTGATGGATTAATGTAATTACTACTGTTTTTCATTCAATCATGCTTGCTTCCATTCTAAGATATCACTTGTTCCTAAACCTGATGAATGTAATGATCCGTGACACTCATCATCATTCTCAACTATGAACGCATGCCTGACAACCACCTCCGTTCTACCTTAGATTGAGTAGATATCTCTTGGATTCTTTAATCAGAATCTTCGTGGTATAAGCTAGAATTGATGGCGGCATTCAAGAGAATCCGGAAGGTCTAAACCTTATCTGTGGTATTCTGAGTAGGATTCAAGGATTGAATGACTGTGATGAGCTTCAAACTCCTGAGGGCTGGGCGTTAGTGACAGACGCAAAAGAATCACTGGATTCTATTACAACCCGATTGAGAACCGATAGATGATTAGCCGTGCTGTGACAGAGTGCGTTGAACATTTTCACTGAGAGGATGGGAGGTAGCCATTGACAACGGTGAAACCCTACATACAGCTTGCCATGGAAGGAGTCTTGTGTGCTTGAAGAAGAAGACAGTAGGAAAGCAGAGATTCAGAAGATAGAGCATCTCCAAAACCTCAACCTGTTCTCCATTACTGCAAAACAAGTACTTATTTCATGTTCTTTTGCTTTTTACAATCAATCCTGATAATTATTGATATCCTGACTAAGAGTTACAAGATAACCATAGCTTGCTTCAAGCCAACAATCTCCGTGGGATCGACCCTTACTCACGTAAGGTATTACTTGGACGACCCAGTGCATTTGCTGGTTAGTTGTGTGGAATTGCAAAAGTGTGATTGCAATTTTGTGCACCAATAAGCCCATCTTTCCTTTAGAGTGGCAAAAGAATGTAGTGGTATCACGATATTCATGGGAGATGTTAGATGAGGCCGAATGAGCTTTTGTGACTGTGCTGGAAGAAAACTGGGGGCAGCCTCCTCATCTTGACACAAAGAAATTTTTAGCTAACCCTTCTCTCCTCCGAGCTGAGCTGGGTAGTGGTCTATATTTTCATTTGGTTTTGCTTTATCGCTTTGTCGAGTTTGTCTCTTATGGAATCTTTTTCTGACTCGTAGCTTGGTTTTTTGTTTGTAGAGATGATTAAAAATAATGAATCCATGAAGGCTTTTAAAAGGGCAAGGAAGGCTACTGCAGCTCAGAATGCCTCAGCCAAGGTGGCCGGGGAGAGATCTTCTCAGGTTTTGTCTAAGCCTTTGGTTACAAGTTCTCTTGGGCCACAGAAGGTTATCCCCACTCCTCGAGTTCGTTTGGTTGATCCTTCACAAGCTTCTGCTGGTACCTCCTCTCCTTCCGCCGCTCCTCCTCCAAAAAGACCTCGAACTGTCGAGCCTTTTAATCTGGGTTCTCTCGACTTTGATGCTGTCGGGTTTGTGGATCAACAGATTGCTCCCTATGGTGTCATGCCTACTGACGATGTATCCATTCTTCATCATTTAGACTTCATTACTCGGAGTGGTATTACACTGACACACATGGGAGCGGCTTTATATCGAACTGCTCAAGATCTTCCTATCCATGCTACCAAGGCCTTTATAGAGGAGGCAAAAGGGTTTGAAGGAGGAGCTCGAGGTGAAAGTGGCCGAGATGGAAAAGGAGTTGAAGGGGGAAAAGGCTCGGGCTATTGGTTTGGCGGCTGCTGGCTGAGGATACGGCGTTAAAAGATAAGGATAGCTATGTTACCACCTATAGAGAGATGATGGAGCTCATGAGTAGCTTGGAATCTATCCGGGCCAATTATATCGAACTTCAAAGTCATCTTGTAGGCAGTGTTAGGGATGATAAGATTGTTCCTAACGATCCTGATGATGATGATGATGATGATCGTCCTTCACTACCCACTACCAAGACCTCTGTTGTGCCGACTTCTCCGACTTCCACTGCTGAGATCAATCGCCCAGAGGGGGAACCGGATTGCCAAATCTTGAATGGGGATGATGGGATGTTAGATGCGGTGCCTCTTCAGACTCGTCCTCCTTCACCCCGAGTTGATGCTGCTGAGAAGCCTTCGGATGTTAACTGAATTTTCTTCTTGCTTGTTGTAGATAGCCCAGCTTGTGGGCTTTTAAAACTCTTTATTTTGTAAATGATATTTTGATGATTGTTAATACCCTTTTAGTTGCTTTGTCTAGCAACTTTATTAAAAAAAGAGTAGTTTCCGAACTTTTGGGGTTGTTTGCCTCTGAAGTTTGCCTTTATCTTAACTAGCAGTTTTTATGTTAGGCCTGCTTGCACTTGGCTTAGTAACTTTTCTAGGTTTTGGTAGTGTTTTAGAACTTTTCCTTTGACTGATCTTTCTGGATTGGCTTGATTTCTTTGATGCTATTTTTAGCAATTTGTTTTGTCCTTTGGTTTGCTGTGGTTGCAGATTTTGTTACGTTGATTTTGTCCAAAGAGTTGTTAGTGACCCTCTTTTAGGGGTTACTTTTGTAGAGTTATGTTTCGGGCCGGCTTCGTCTCGTCGGGCCACATTGAGTTACTTTGTAATCCTCTTTCTTGGACCTTTGTTCAGGTCTCTTTCAGGGATTACCATTGTAACTTTATATTTTAGGCCGACTTTGTCATGTCGGGCCCTGTCGAGTTACTTGGTAATCCTCTTTCATGGACCTTGTTCAGGTCTCTTTCAGGGATTATCTTTGTAACTTTATATTTTGGGCCGACTTTGTCATGTCAGTCCCGGTTGAGTTACTTGGTAATCCTCTTTCTTGGACCTTGTTCAGGTCTCTTTCAGGGATTATCTTTGTAACTTTATATTTTGAGCCGACTTTGTCATGTCGGTCCTTGTCGAGTTACTTGGTAATCCTCTTTCTTAGACCTTGTTCAGGTCTCTTTCAGGGATTATCTTTGTAACTTTATATTTTGGGCCGACTTTGTCATGTCCGTCCCGGTCGAGTTACTTGGTAATCCTCTTTCTTGGACCTTGTTTAGGTCTCTTTCAAGGATTATCTTTGTAACTTTATATTTTGGGCCGACTTTGTCATGTCGGTCCCTATCGAGTTACTTGGGAATCCTCTTTCTTGAACCTTGTTCAGGTTTCTTTCAGGGATTATCTTTGTAACTTTATATTTTGGGCCGACTTTGACATGTCGGTCCCTGTCGGGTTACTTGGTAATCCTCTTTCTTGGACCTTGTTCAGGTCTCTTTCAGGGATTACCTTTGTAACTTATTTATGGGAGTTCGACTTCATCATGTTGGGCTCTTCTAAGTTATAGTAATCCTCTTTTATAGGGCTGGCCAGACCTCTTTCCAGGGCTTTACTAATAACTTAGGTTATTGTGGCTGGTCCGACTTCTTTATGCCGGCCAATCTTTAAGTTATTTTATAGCAATCCATTTTATTAGGACCTCATCAGGTCCTTTCTATGGATCACTTTCTATAACTTCTTGCATTATTCTGTTTTCATCTTTGCCGATTTTGTAGAGTTTGGGTTTTAACCCTCGTTTGGTCGACCTTTTAATGAATTTGGTTTTCAACTTTGGTCTTTATCGCGATTGCGCAGTGAATTTGATTTTCACTTTTTGTCGATCTGTAGTTTTATAATCGGACAATGAATGTTTCAAAATAATGCGGCTTGAGTGTTTGTAGAAGATCTAAACATATTTTATTTAAAAAATGCAAATATACACATGCGGGGGGTTAATTTCCTAAGTCGGGTGATTTGTAGGTCTTGGCTTGGCGCCTCGTTAAAAAACCTTTTCAGGAAAAAGAGTGCGCCTTGTCTCAAGGTCCTTTATCATCCCTAACTATAGTACCTTCTTAGGTTATAGGCGTGCCATGACCTAGGAAGCTCTCGCCCGTCGAGTTCGGAAAGCCTGTAGTAGCCCTTTCCCAGCACTTCTATAACTCGGTAGGGTCCTTTCTAGTTTGCTGCCAGCTTTCCTTCTCAAGGTCAAGTTGTTCCGATGTCGTTTCGGATTAGAATGAGGTCGTTCTCAGCAAAGGCCTGCCGTATTACCTTTTGATTGTATCGGGAAGCCATTCGTCGTTTTAATGCCTCTTCCCTTATCCGAGCTCTTTCTCGGACTTCTGGAAGTAGGTCGAGCTCTTCCCTTTGAAGTTGGGAGTTGGCTTCTTTGCTATAGTGGATCACTCTAGGTGACCTTTCTTCAATCTCTACTAGGATCATTGCCTCCATTCCATATGCTAATCGGAAGGGTGATTCCTTTGTGGTGGAATGCGGCGTTGTTCGATATGCCCATAAGACCTGTGGGAGCTCCTCGGCCCAGGCTCCCTTTGCATCCTGTAATCTCTGTTTCAGCCCAGCCAGTATGACTTTGTTGGCATCTTCAGCTTGCCCATTGGCTTGGGGATGTTCAACAGAGGTGAATTGTTGTCTTATATTCAAGTCGGTTGCTAGCTTTCTGAAGCCTGCATCTGTGAACTGAGTACCATTGTCTGTGGTGATGGAGTATGGAACCCCAAACATTGTGACGATGTTTCTATATAAGAATTTTTGACTTCTTTGAGCAGTGGCGTTAGCTATGGGTTCTACCTCAATCCACTTTGTGAAGTAGTCTATTCCCACTATGAGGAATTTGACTTGTCCCGATCCTTGAGGAAAGGGTCCGAGAAGATCGAGTCCCCATTTTGTGAATGGCCAAGGTGAGGTCACACTGATGAGTTCCTCTTGTGGGGCGATGTGAAAGTTGGCATGCTTCTGACATGATGAACATGTCTTTACAAATTCTATGGGTTCCTTTTGTAGAGTTGGCCAATAAAATCCTGCCCGAAGTACTTTTTTGGTAAGTGCCTGCGCACTGAGGTGATTACCACAAATGCCACTGTGTACTTCTTCTAATCCTTCCTTTGTGTTGGAAGTCGGCACACATTTTAGTAGTGGTATTGAAATCCCTCTTTTGTATAGAGTATTATTTATGATAGTGTCCCGTTTCAACCTTTTTGCCTCTTTTTCTTCTGTGGGGAGTGCTTCAGTTTTGAGGTAGTTAATTATGGGAGTCATCCATCCTTGATCGCGACCTGTTATGGCCAGGACTTTTTCTTCTTCTGAGATTGATGGATTCTGTAGAATTTCTTGGATAAGGCTTCTATTATTGCCCTCTAGTTTGGTGCTGGCTAGTTTTGAGAGTGCATCGGCTCGGGCATTCTGTTCTCAGGGTATATGACGGACCTCATATTCTCTGAATTGTCCGACCTGCTCTCTCGTTTTGTCCAAGTACTTTTTCATGATGGGGTCTTTGGCTTGGTAGCTTCCTGCTATTTGTGAAGTAACTACTTGTGAGTCACTGAAGATGATAAGCTTTTGAGCTCCAACCTCCCTAGCCAGCTTCAAACCAGCTAGTAGTGCCTCATATTCCGCTTGATTGTTTGAGGCAGGGAACCCGAATTTGAGGGAGAGTTCGATTTGGGTTCCTTGGTCGCTTTCAATTATCACACCCGCGCTGCTTCCCATTTTATTTGAGGAACCGTCCACGTAGAGATTCCATTTTGTGGGGATTTCCAGTGTGTCTGTGAATTCCGCGATGAAGTCGGCCAGGTATTATGATTTGATGGCCGTCCGAGCTTCGTATTGGAGATCAAATTCAGATAACTCAACTGCCCATTGCAGGATTCTGCCCGCCAGGTCTGTTTTCTGCAAGATCCCTTTTATGGGCTGGTTAGTCCGAACTTTAATGGTGTGGCCTTGGAAGTATGGGTGAAGTCATCGTGATGTTAGTATGAGAGCGTAAGCAAATTTTTCTATTTTCTGATAGTTCAGCTTGGATCCTTGTAATGCTTTGCTGATGAAGTATACGGGCTGTTGCCCACTGTCGTCTTCTCGGACTAGTGCTGAGGCTATCGCCCGACTTCCGACCGCGAGGTACACTATGAGTGGCTCTCCTTCCCGTGGTCGAGTTAGTATAGGTGGCTGTCCTAAGAATCTTTTGAAATCTTGGAAGGCTTGCTCGCACTCTGCTGTCCATTCAAACTCCTTTCCTTTCCTTGGAGTGGCATAGAAGGGGAGAGATCTTATTGCCGATCTGGCCAGGAATCTGGACAAGGCTGCCAACCTCCCGTTGAGTTGTTGTACCTCTTTGACGCAAGTCAGACTTTTCATGTTGAGTATGGCCCGACATTTATCCGGATTTGCCTCGATTCCTCTCTATGTGATCATAAAACCCAAGAATTTACCGGCTTCTACTACGAAGGTGCATTTTGCAGGATTGAGTCGCATACCATGCCGTCTTATAGTGTCGAATACTTGGGTCAGATCAGATAATAACATTTCTTCGTTTCGTGTCTTTACTAGCATGTCGTCCACGTAGGCTTCCATGATTTTTCCGAGGTGGTTCGAAAAAAATTTATTCATTAACCTTTGATAAGTGGCTCCCACATTTTTAAGACCGAAGAGCATGACAATGTAGCAGTAGTTTGCCTTTGGGGTTAAGAATGAGGTTTTTTCTTGGTCGGATAGGTACATTAGGATTTAGTTGTATCCTGAGTATGCGTCCATAAAGGAGAGGTATTTATATCCAGAGGAGGCGTCGACCAGTGCGTCGATAGTTGGCAGTGGATAAGGATCTTTTGGGCAGGCTTTGTTGAGATCGGTGTAGTCAGTGCACATTCACTACTTCCCGTTTGATTTTTTCACCAAGACAACGTTAGCAAGCCATAGTGGGTATTTGACTTCTCTTATGAAACCTGCCTCTAGTAGAGCTTGTACCTGCTCTTTCACAGCTTGAGAGCATTCTGGTCCCATCTTTCTACGCCTCTGTTACACCGGCCGAGATCCTGGGTAGACTGCTAGCTTGTGGCACATTAACTTGGGATCTGTGCCTGGCATGTCTGCGGCCTTCCACGCAAAGAGGTCGACGTTATCTCGTAGAAAGTGTATGAGTGCTTCTTTTATGGCTCGTTTTAGGAGTGTGCCGATATTGGTCATTTGGTCCGGGGTATCCCCGATCTGGATTTTCTCTATTTCACCTTCAAGTTGTGGGCGAAGTTCTTCCCGCCTCTGAATTCCACCGAGTTTGATTGTGTGGAATTCTTCTCCTCTGCCTCTGAGGTTTAGACTTTCATTGTAACAGCAGCACGCCAGCTTCTGATCTGCTTTTATCATAGCTATCCCCCTATAGTTGGAAACTTCATTCATAGATGTGGAGTTAAGACTATTGCACCGAGCTGATTCAACGTTGTCCGACCTATTAGGGCATTGTAGGCTAAACTTACGTCGACTACGATGTAATCTATCTTGAGTGTTCTTGACTGGCTTCCCTTTTCGAAAGTCGTTTGTAGCGAGATGTATCCCATTGGTTAAACTGGGGTATCTCCTAGTCCGAACAGGGTGTCCGGATATGCTCTGAGTTATTTTTCTTCCAAGCCGAGTTTGTCGAAGGCAGTTTTGAATAAGATATCGGCGGAGCTCCCCTGGTCTATCAACGTGCGGTGGAGATTTACGTTTGCCAGTATAATAGTGATGACCATGGGATTGTCATGTCCTGATGTGATGCCAGATGCGTCTTCTTTGGTGAAAGTAATCGCGGGGATGTCGGGTGCTTCCTCCTTTCCTGCGACATGATATACGTCTTTGAGATGTCTTTTGCCAGAGGATTTGGAGATTTCTCCCCCGGCGAATCCGTCGTGTATCATGTGGACATGTCTTTCTGGTGTACGAGGTGATCACACATTTTGTCCAACATCTTCTGCTCTTCTTCTTTTTCTTTGCTCATCGTCACGGGTGGCCAGATATCGATCTAGCTTTCCTTCTCTTACTAGTTTCTCTATGACATTTTTTAAATCGAAACACTCATTGGTGGAATGCCCACGGATCCGATGGTATTCACAATATTTAGCCCTGTTTCCTCCTCCATTTTTTCCTTTGAGTGGCCGAGCTGGGGATATTTTTTCAGTGTTGCAAACCTCTCTGTAAACATCCACAAGAGACACCCTAAGGGGGTGTAATTGTGGTATTTTTTATTTTCTCTCCATGTCGATCTTCCTTCTTTTTAGAATCTTTGTCCTTATCCCGGGAGGCAAATCCGGCTTTCGAGGTCATTCCTAGTCGGGAGTTTTCCTCCATGTTGATGTACTTCTCTGCTTGTTCCTGCACCTCGTTCAGAGAAGTGGGGTATTTTTTGATATAGATTGACTAAAAGGTCTTTCTTGCAAGCCATTAATGAGGCCCATAATGGCAGCCTCTGTTGGTAGGTTCTGTATGTCCAGACATGTCTTGTTGATTCTTTCCATGTAGTTGCGAAGGGTTTCCCGTTCTCCTTATCTAATTCTTAATAGACTTGGAGCGTGTTTAGCTTTGTCTTTTTCGATAGAGAATCTGGCCAAAAATTTCTTGGCCAAGTCGTCGAAACTCGAGATGGACCTAGGCGATAGATTGTCGAACCATCTAATTGCTGTCTTCATCAAAGTAGGCGGAAAGGCTTTACAACGAACTGCATCTGAGGCATCGGTGAGGTACATTCTACTTCTGAAATTGCTGAGATGGTGGCATGGATATGTAATGCCATTGCATAAGGTCATATTCGGAGTTTTAACTCTTTTGGGATTTTGGTCTTCATGATCTCCTTGGTGAATGGATCTTGTTCCCTGCGGGAGTTATCCTCAGGGGAGGATCGGTTGGCCTTGGTCTTGATATCGACTTCAAGTTTTAGGAGTTTGTCCTGCAATTCCCGTGTCACCTTATTTCCCACTATAGGTCTTTATCGGCCTCTCATTGACGTAGGGCTTCTTCTTCAAGTTGTTTTAAATGGTCTTGAAGTGCATCCATGGCTCCCGCGTTTGGAGAGTTCTTCTTGTTGTTAAGTTGGGAAGTATCTTTTGGTGTGGTGTCCGCGTTTTTGTGCGGTGTTCTATCTTCTAGATCTGAAGTGTGGTCATTGTCATGGTCGTCCGCCATGATGATGGGATGACTTCTAGGTCCCCGGCAACGGCGCCAATGTTCCGGGGGTTACCTGAAACTGTAGGTCGATCTCGGACGAGATCTTTTGTATTAGTCGGAGCTGTTGTGTCCGAATTATTGATGGTGGCTGGAGCCTCTGTGTCCAACTTGTTGGACCTTGTAGTGGTGCTGATCCTTCGTCACCGGAGGGTGGGGTACCTGCAAGGGACTCCGATGCTTAAGTTAGCAAGGGTATTAAGCAGGTTTTTAGTAGAATCAGAGTATGAGTTATACCTGGGTGCTCCGGCATATTTATAATGGTGTGGAGTGACACTTTTAGATAAAATAAGTTAGTTATCTTATCTTATCTTTATCTTATCTTTGAGTGGGGTCATCTTATCTTCAAGGGAACTGCCTTTATTTCTATAGGCTTGGACTGCCTTAGGATTTGGGTCGTGTTCCTCTGTTGGGCCCTTACTAGGCTCTTCCTAGTTATTTGGCCGAGCTCTTTGAGAGAAGGTCGAGTAGTCTGACCCGAAGAGGTCGGTCGCTTTATCGCCAAACATCCTGGGTCAGACAGTTTGATCCGGGATATGAACAGATACCATAACCAATAATGTGCACACTTCACTGCAATTTCTTTGAGAGATGACCCAAGATCTAATACTCTCGGTATTTTTATTGGTTTGCATTCGTGACAAACAAAATTAAACTTTGATTAAGCATTACTTGTCGGTTTGGAACTATACTTGCAATGAGGTTATTTCTCTTTTACCAAGAAGAAATTCCTAACCGACGGTTGTGCTCTTTCAAGTCTTTGGTGCCGTTGCCGGGGAATTGCAACGTGTGCTTGTTATTGGTTATTGTATATATGTTAAAATTCTGAATAACCTGATTTTGGTTTGTGTTCCGAGGGTTACCTGAAACTGTAGGTCGATCTCGGACGAGATCTTCTGTACTGATTAGAGATGATAGGTCCGGGTTGTGCGTGGCGGCTGGAGCTGTCGTGTCTGACTTTGTTGGACTGGCAATGCTACTGATCCTTTGTCACCGGAGGGTGGTGGTACCTGCAAGGGACTCTGATGCTTAAGTTAGCAAGGATATTAAGCACGTTTTATGTAGAATCAGAGTATGAGTTATACCTGGGTGCTCGAGTGTATTTATAATATTTGTAGAGTGATCTTTCGGGAGATAAGATAGTTTATCTTATCTTATCTTATCTTTGAGTGAAGCCATCTTATTTTTAAGGGAACCACCCTTATCTCTATAGGCTTAGGCTGCTTTTGGATTTGTGTCGTGTTCCTCTGTTTGGGCCTTCCTTGGGTCTCTCTAGGGATTTTGCCGAGCTCTTGGAGAAGGGGTCGGATAGTTCTGACCTAAAGAGGTCGGTCGACTTGTCGTCACATATCTCGGGTCGGACAGCTCGACCCAGGGTATCAACAGTGTCCCTGCTTGAGTGCTGTCTTCCATTTGAGGTCAAGTCCTTTTAGCTTTAGGATCTCGATCCATCTCTGGGGAAGTCGAGCTCGAGCATTGTCGATTTCTTTTGAAAGGCTCCTCTGAATGGGGAACATCTTTCTTTTTCCTTTATTCTTCTGAAAACGCGCGTCTCCTTGCTTTGGGAATGTGCGAGGGTTTAATAACCTCATTAATTCTTTTTAATGCTCCATTTCTTTTGCCTCCCACTTTTATTTTGAACTTACGCAAAAATGGTTTTCTCTTTTCTGTTTCTTGCTTGCTGTAACTTCCCCCCTTTTCTTTCTACCTTTCTGTTTTGCTTGAGACTTGCATTTTCCGTGTTTCTCTTTACGACGTCGTTTGGTGGTTTGTGCTTTCCTTGATTGAGAGTAATCCCGGATTCAGCGCTTCCTTTTAGGTTGGTTCTTCTTTTCGTTCATTTCCTTGTGCTTACATTGTTTTCTTCTTTGGTAAAGCTTGAATTTTTGTTTGGAAAATTTGAACATTTTCGCGTTTAGAAGGCTAGAGCCGTTTTGTATCGCCATGCTTGATTATTACTGTGATGTGTTCTTTCTGGTTTTCTCTCGATCTTATGTATACTCTTGGGTGGATGACAGTTCTGACATTCCTAGGGTTTTTTGCATGTTGTCACTGCTTTTTCTTGATCATACTACTGTTTGCTTTTTCAAGAAAGGTTGCTCCTTTGACGATATATTTGCTTTAGTGATTTTTTGATAAACTTGTGGAAGACATTTGATTTTCTAGTGTCCTGCTTTGATTTTCTTTCTTGTGTTGTTGCTTTGTTTGGAATGGGATCGTCTTTCTTTGTGGAGAATTTGTTGGGGTGTAGCCTAGTAGACTTTTCCTGGATCCTTACTTTTGTCCCTGCCTCCAAAGGATGCCCATAGACTTTGGTGTGTGTCATGGGGCTTTCCTTTTACTGTTTGTGTTACTCGAAGTCATGTTTGTCCGAGATATTTTCACGTCGCCCGAGCTATTTTGGTTAGTAATCTATTTTCTTTTTTCTTGCTGTAGGACTAGTTGGCCATGTCTTCTCGCAAAAATATTGTTGAGACATCTTCCAAGATTCCTGAGGGTTTGTCCGACTGGCTGGAGTCCCTCGTGTTTATGTGTGTCTCCATGGTAAATGCTGAGTTCTGTGCAGAGCTGAGAAAACATCATAGGATTTGTAGTAGTCGTGCCCAGGAGAAAGATTATGAGCTTGTAGCACCTGATTTTGATGAAAGGGTTTGCTTTCCTTCTCTGACCCAAGGAGAACGTCCCTTCTTCTATGCCTATGACTATTTTTTCAGCCATCTCAACATTACTTTCCCTTTTACCTCCTTTGAGACCGACTTGTTGTGGTCTTGTAATGTAGCTCCATCCCAGCTCCATCCAAACTCCTGGGGTTTTATCAAGATCTTTCAATTACTTTGCCAAGAGTTAGATGTCACACCTTCTCAAACTCTCTTATCTCTTTGTTCTGACCAAGCCTGGAGCAGCTTTATACCAAACCGCTTAAGATCTTCCCATCCATCCTGGAGCAGCTCATGATGGGACACTTGATGTGGTTCCTCTTCAGACTCGTCCTCCTTCACCCCAGGATGCTACAACTGGGAAGTCTTTGGATCCTCTATGATTATTTCTTGATGTATTTATGTATGGCCTCGTTTGTGGGCTTTAAACTCTTTTTATCTTGTAGTTTTATGGTTCTGACTTCTGGATACTTTCTAGTTGCTTTTTTAGAAACTTTAGTTTGAAAAATCAAGGTAGCTTTGCAGGCCTTTTGGGGTCGACTTCAGGTGGCCTCTTGGGTCTTTTGCTTTGTTATAGCCACTTTGTTTCTGTTTATCGACTACTTTGCTTTAATATTGGTCGGGCATCTTCAGGGTGTTGAAACCTTGCGTTCCGATCTCCTTTGATTGCCTTCTATCTTCATCTCGATCTTTTGGAAGTTATCTCCAATAATCCTTTTGTTTGGGCCTTTGTCAGGTCATTTCATGTGGATTACTGTATAACTTATTGTAGTTTGTGGGAGGCCGACTTCATCATGCCAGTCCCTCCTAAGTTATTTCTAGTAATCCTTTTTGGATCTTTGTCAGATCTCTTTTATAGATTACTTTTATAACTTTTTGTGGGATGCCGGCTTCGTCATATCGGTCCCTTCTAAGTTATTTTTAGTAATCTATTTTCTTTGGACCTGGGTCAGGTCTCTTTTATGGATTACTTTTTATAACTTTTTTGGTTTGGGCCGACTTTATCATGCGGTCCCTTTTAAGTTATTTCTAGTAATCCATTTTCTTTGGACCTGGGTTAGGTCTCTTTTATGGATTACTTTTTATAACTTTTTTGGTTTGGGCCGACTTCATCATGTCGGTCCCTTTTAAGTTATTTCTAGTAATCCATTTTCTTTGGACATGGGTCAGGTCTCTTTTTGTGGATTACTTTTTATAATTTTTTGGTTTGGGCCGACTTTATCATGTCGGTCCCTTTTAAGTTATTTCTAGTAATTCTCTTTTTTTAGGGCTGGCCAGGCCTCTTTCCAGGGATTTACTTTTTATAACTTTGGTTATTTGTGGTCGACTGGTCCGACTTCTTCATGTCGGTCCGTCTTTTAAGTTATTTTTTAGCAACCCATTTTTATTAAGACCTCGTCTGGTCTTTTCCTATGGGTCACTTTTGATAACTTCTTGCATTTAATCTATTTTGTCGCTTTTCATCTTTGCCAATTTTGTAGAAATTGGGTTTGATCCTCGTTTGGTCGACCTTTGATGAATTTGGTTTTCATCTTTGTTGGTCTTTATCATGATCGGGTAGTGAATTTATTTTTCACTTTTGCCGATCTGTAGCTTTATAATCGGGCGATGAAATTTTGCGTTTTTAGATTAATGCGCCTTGATAAAGGATTTGTAGAAAATCTGCAAAAACTTTCTTCGAAAAGAAAATATGCAAATATATACATGTGGGAGTTCTACCCCTCTATGTTAGGTATTTCATTGATCTTGGCTTGGTGCCTCGTTAAAAAACCTTTTTAAGGAAAAAGAGTGCACCTCATCCTAAGATCCTTTTCTATCTCCTAACTATAGTACCTTCTTAAGTTGTAGGCGTGCCATGACCTTGGGAGCTCTCGCCCTTCGAGTTTAGATAGCTTGTAGTAGCCTTTTCCGAGTATTTCTATGACTCGATATGGTCCCTTCCAGTTTGCTGCCAGCTTTCCTTTTCCAGGTCGAGTTGTTCCGATGTCATTTCGGGTTAGGACGAGGTCGTTTTTGGCAAAACCTCACGGCACTACCTTTTGATTGTATCTTGAAGCCATTTGACGTTTTACTGCTTCTTCCCTGATCCGAGCTCTTTCTCGGATTTCTGGAATTAGGTCAAGTTCTTCCCTTTGAAGTTGGGAGTTGACCTCATCACTGTAGTGGATCATTCTGGGTGATCCTTCTTCGACCTCCACTGGGATCATTGTCTCCATTCCATAAGCTAATCAGAAAGGTGATTCCTTTGTAGTGGAGTGTGAAGATGTCTGATATGCCCCTAGGACTTACGGGAGCTCTTCCGCCCAGGCTCCCTTTGCATCTTGTAATCTCCATTTTAACCCGGCTAATATGACATTGTTAGCAGATTCTGCTTGTCCGTTGGCCTGGGGGTGTTCTACGAATGTGAATTGGTGTTTTATGTTCAGATCTGCTACCAATTTTCTGAAGCCTGCATCTGTAAATTGAGTGCCATTGTCTTTGGTGATGGAGTATGAAACCCCAAACCTTGTGATAATGTTTTTATATAAGAATTTTCGACTTCTTTGAGCAGTGGCTGTAGCTAGGGGTTCCGCCTCAACCCATTTTGTAAAATAGTCTACCCCCACGACGAGGAATTTGACTTGTCCGGATCCTTGAAGAAAGGGACCGAGAAGGTTGAGTCCCCATTTTGCGAATGGCCAGGGTGAGGTTACGCTGATAAGTTCCTTTGGTGGGGCGATCTGAAAGTTGGCATGTTTCTGACATGGTGGACATGTCTTCACGAATTCTGTTGCTTCTTTTTGTAGAGTCGG
This sequence comes from Arachis duranensis, assembly GCF_000817695.3. Lineage (NCBI taxonomy): Eukaryota > Viridiplantae > Streptophyta > Magnoliopsida > Fabales > Fabaceae > Arachis > Arachis duranensis. The sequence goes on along the minus strand of NC_029774.3, from coordinate 90,943,519 downwards.
CCAATAGAATCTGGCCCGGAGTACTTTTTTTGTAAGAGCCTGTGCTCCGAGGTGGTTACCACAGATGCCACTGTGTACTTCTTCTAAAACTTCCTTTGTGTTGGAAGTCGGCACACATTTTTAACAGTGGTATTGAAATCCCTCTCTTGTATAGAGTATTGTTTATGATGGTGTAGTATTGTGCCTCCCGTTTTAACCTCTTTGCCTCCTTCTCATCTGTAGGGAGTGTTTCTGTTTTGAGGTAGTTAATTATGGGAGTCATCCATCCTTGATCCAAACCTGTTATGGCTAGGACCTTTTCTTCTTCTGAGATTGACGGGTTCTGCAACATTTCCTGGATGAGGTTTCTATTGTTGCCCCCTGGTTTGGTGCTGGCTAGTTTTGAGAGTGCATCAGCTCGAGCATTCTGTTCCCAAGGTATGTGGCGGACCTCATATTCCCCAATTTGTCCGAGTTGTTCCCTGGTTTTATCCAAGTACTTTTTCATGGTGGGATCATTGGCTTGGCAGTTCCCTGTTATTTGTGAGGTGACTACCTGTGAGTCGCTGAACATGATAAGCTTTTGAGCTTCAACCTCCGTAGCTAGCTTTAAATAAGCTAGTAGTGCCTCATATTCAGCCTGGTTATTTGAAGCAGGGAACCCGAATTTGAGTGAAAGTTTGATTTACATTCCCTGTCGCTCTCTATTATCACGCCTGTGCCACTTCTGGTTTGCTTGAGGAACCGTCTACGTAGAGATTCCATTTTGTAGGGATTTATGGGGTGTCCATAAACTCTGCAATAAAGTCGGTCAGATACTGTGATTTGATGGCTATCCGAGCTTCATACTGAAGGTCAAATTCGGACAACTCGACTGCCCATTGCAAGATTCTTCCTGCTAAGTCTGTTTTCTGTAAAATGCTTTTTATGGGCTGGTTGGTCCGAATCCTGATGGTGTGAGCTTGGAAATATGGTCGAAGTTATTGAGATGTTATAGGCAAATTTTTCTATTTTTTGATAGTTCAGTTCGGACCCTTATAGTGGTTTGCTGATGAAGTATATAGGTTGTTGTCCACTGTCATCTTCTCGGATCAGTGCCGAAGCTACTGCACGATTTCCTACCGCGAGGTACTACTGCGGATCCCGCTAGGAATCTAGACAAGGCTGCCAATCTTCCATTGAGTTGTTGTACCTCTTTAACACATGTTGGACACTTCATGTCGAGTATAGCTTGGCATTTATCTGGGTTTGCCTCGATTCCCCTTTATGTGAGCATAAAACCCAAGAACTTGGCAGCCTCTACTGCAATGGTGCACTTTGTAGGATTAAGTCGCATGCCATGCTTTCTTATGGTATTGAATACTTGGGCGAGGTCGGACAGTAGCGACTCCTCGCTTTGTGTTTTTACTAACATGTTATCTACATATACCTCTATTAGTTTTTTGATGTGTTCTGCGAAGACTTTGTTCATTAACCTTTGGTAGGTAGCTCCTGCATTTTTGAGTCCGAAGGGCATGACGATGTAACAGTAGTTTACTTTGGGAGTTAAAAATGAAGTTTTTTCTTGATCAGGTGGATACATTGGGATTTGATTGTATCATGAATAAGCGTCCATAAAGGAGAGGTATTTGTAACAGGAGGAGAAGTCCACCAGAGCATCAATGTTTGGGAGAGGATAGGAATCTTTTGGGCAGGCTTTGTTGAGATCAGTGTAGTCGGTGCACATCCGTCACTTCCCATTTGATTTTTTCACTAAGACCACGTTGGCTAGCCATAATGGGTATTTGACCTCCCTGATGAATCCTGCCTCCAGTAGGGCTTGTACCTATTCTTCGACAGCTTGGGATCTTTCTGGTCTGAGCTTTCTACGCCTTTTCTGTACTGGCCGAGTGATGAGCGGATAATTTATACGCTTTTTGGCATTGTTTTTAGGTAGTTTTTAGTAAGTTCAAGCTACTTTTAGGGATGTTTTCATTAGTTTTTATGTTAAATTCACATTTCTGGACTTTACTATGAGTTTGTGTGTTTTTCTGTGATTTCAGGTAAATTCTGGCTGAAATTGAGGGACTTGAGCAAAACTCTGAAAAAGGCTGACAAAAGGACTGCTGATGCTGTTGGAATCTGACCTCCCTTCACTCGAAATGGATTTTCTAGAGCTACAGAACTTCAAATGGCGCGCTTTCAACGGCGTTGGAAAGTAGACATCCAGAGCTTTCCAGCAATATATAATAGTCCATACTTTATTTGGAAATTGACGACGTAACATGGCGTTGAACGCCAAGTACATGCTGCTATCTTGAGTTAAACGCCAGAAAAACGTCATGATCCAGAGTTGAACGCCCAAAACACGTCATAACTCAGAGTTCAACTCCAAGAAAAGCCTCAGCTCGTGGATAGATCAAGCTCAGCCCAAACATACACCAAGTGGGCTCCGGAAGTGGATTTATGCATCAATTACTTACTCATGTAAACCATAGTAGCTAGTTTAGTATAAATAAGACTTTTTACTAGTGTATTAGTCATCTTTTGACAGTTTAATCTCTTGAATATTCGGTCACTTGATCATGGAGAGGGCTGGCCATTCGGCCATGCCTGAACCTTTTGCTTATGTATCTTCAACGGTGGAGTTTTTGCACACCATAGATTAAGGGTGTGGAGCTCTGCTGTACCTCAAGCATTAATGCAATTCTATTTTCTTTTATTCAAATCTCTCTTATTCTTATTCCAAGATATTCATTCGTACCCAAGAACATGATGAATGTGATGATTATGTGACGCTCAT